>NC_135756.1:21652500-21955961 GCF_041903045.1 Epinephelus lanceolatus
ATTTGTCCAGTCATATGTGCAGTAGTGGTGTGCCATATCATCTCATTCACGATAATACCAGTATAATTTTTTTAATATGATATGAAAAATTCATATTGTGATACCCGCAACAACAAGCATGGCTGCAAGCAAAATTATTACCGACTCCGCGATGGTTCCAAAAAGAGGAGCAGCTTCAGCAGTGTGTCATAAACTGTGGCGTCCTGAAAGTTTTATTAACAGCCCCGGACTTCTCAGACTCTTTTGGCAAGCTACCGCTCAGAGGGAACTCATTCAGCAGCTCCTCTGGCAGCAGCACTGCATCTCTCCCCCTTCTCTTTCGCCATAAACCTTTGGTAATGTAAACCTACCTACGTGTCGTTCGCGGCTCGACAAAAAAACTACATATGTGAATATGCGATAGTTCTGGTATCATAACAGCCTGTCACAGGTTACAGTGTGATGATTAGAGGATAAATGGCAAAGCATAAAGGTCCAGGTGGAAAAATAAAAAAATGATGACTCAATCATTTAGGATTTTACTAAAAGAAGGAAATCACCTGTCGATTTATATATATAGATCCCAGGGTACATTTTTTTTATTTGGGAGCTGTTTATATGTGTAATTTGAGGTAGATTTTATTTTGTTGAGCTACTAATATTGTATACAGAATCGGAATCTCGCTCTGAGTTACTGTTGCTGTTTACAAACTAAAGAAATGAAAGATCATTTTTGTTTAATTTTTACTGAATATTTGAAGGCAAACTGTAAAACTATCACTTATTTTGTTGTAATTCTATTTTCTTAATTCATTAATTTGTCATATCGTCAAGAATATTATTTTCGCAAAAATACCCTGAATGTCATAATATTATTGTAGGGCCATATCGTCCACCCCTAATGCTCAGTACTTCCCAGACAGCCCTTTTCAATTGTCTCATGTTTGTTTGGGAAGCACTAAGCATATGACTGGATAAATGAGACTTGGACTATACTTCATGAGTTGTGTGACAGTTTGAAAACATATGTTTTGGTTTAATTATGTTATTGTCAAACACGGACCCCTATGACTTAAAATGATCAAGAACTTTTTCC
The DNA here is from genome assembly GCF_041903045.1 of Epinephelus lanceolatus. Taxonomy (NCBI): domain Eukaryota; kingdom Metazoa; phylum Chordata; class Actinopteri; order Perciformes; family Serranidae; genus Epinephelus; species Epinephelus lanceolatus. The sequence goes on from NC_135756.1 coordinate 21,653,576, forward strand.
ATTTTTGGATTTTTCGTTCACCAGAGGTATGAGAGAAAAAAAGTTCACGGGATGAGCAACTGACACACAAATGGTCATTTGGGGGTGAACTGTTCCTTTAAGGTCACTTCAGCTGGATAAAAAACTTGCTAACAAAAGCCTGACTTAATATGTTCCAGGATGTTCACTCACCAAGCTACCCACCCTAAAAATTCCCATTTCTAAATCAAGGATCAGATGTATAAGGTATCAGCATTTTGGAATGAAGCCCTTAAATTCTGAGGTCTGCTTTTCAGTACCCGTTGTTGCGGCAGTCATCAATCCACTCCTTCATGACGGCATGGTACGTATCCAGGTCAATGGAAACGTCTTTGTGTTCTGGATCGAGCATGTTGCAAAGGTCCTCCAGTCCGCTGTCTTCTGAGCTGCGACTGGTGGTGTGCCGCAGGTAGTCCACGATGTGAGATACGTACACTTTACCTGGAAGATGACAAAAACACAGAGACATTTCAGAAAAATATTCATCTTTAGATACTGTTACCCCATTAGAACTATGATGGATAATATAATGTGCACATCTCCTCAATCTTTCTGTCTGTATTCAGTTATAGGTGAAGGCAGCAGAAGCAGTAGCAGTAACAGTAACCATAACGACAGTAAGAATCACGATTAACTTTTGGACATGGTTTCACACATTTCTAATGCTCAATTCACTTTTCAAAAAGCCCTTCAGCCTTCACAGTAGTCTAACCAGTGGACATGTTCTTTTTCTACTGATAAAAATGCCTCCAATGACCATTTCTTTAAAATTCATAATATTAAAAATTCTTCCCATTCATTACCTCTCTCACTAAAACTCAACCCCTGCAATGCTCCATTTACAAATGTTTACATATGGTGGTATTCCCCCAAACTGCCCAATGTCATATACAACATAATAGCTGAATTGGGCAGGAATTTTGATGTGCTCCCACAGTCATAGTGTGATTAAACTCATTCAACACCTTAAATCAAACCAATCACAGCTGAATTCCATTTTAATGGAAGCTACAGAGTTTCTTTCATTTTTCAATTTCAGTGCCATCTATGCAAAAGGGATACTTTTTGAAATTATTTTTCACATACAAATGGCACCAAAGAGGACAAAAAAGAAGCAAAAAATACATTTATCTCCTGAACAGCACAGATAACAAGAGACTGCAACTTAGAATGAAGAGGTGAAGGGAAAAAACATGCTAATCATGCTGTTCAAAAGTAGTAAAAAAAAAAAAAGGACCCTAAAAATGAGGCAGACAGATTACAAACAAATAAAAACATTACCATGTTCTTTGTACTTCTTTAAAGGAAGCATATCCCATACCTCTGCTGCACAATTAGGCTTTTAAGAGTCGCTTTGAAATGTTGAGGAAACACAGTGAACTGATGAGAAACTTAAAGGGTGCTGGAATAAATGGAAGAGATTGTGCTGCAAATGCTAGAAGGCACAAGAGGAAAGACAGAGACAATGCTGATACTGTATGACTGTCGGGAGCCGAGGGAATTACTCCTGCCCTCTACGAAGAAAAACACACTGCGATACTATTCAGTGACAAGTTAAAATTAATCATTAGGCTGCCGTATTGCTGGAAGACTGCATGCGTGACCCAGTCACTGTGTGGGTGTACCTCGGCGCTGGGTGTCACAGGCGTGGAAGATGGTGTCGAGTAGATTCTCCTCACAGATGAGGCTGATTTCTGCCATGTTCTCCTTCTTGTTGTCAGAGGCCATTGAGGTTCCTGAGCATGAATATGCAACACAAACAAACCAAACGCAGGGTGCACTGAGTTGCGTAACAAAGCGAGCACATGATACATTTCCATAAAGATACAGCAACAACTTTGAAAGCCTCACAAGCTATTCTAATTTAAAGCTCGTTTTTAAATGTCTGCAAGGTCATGCTCCTTTGCTGCTTTATGGAGTTGTTACAAGACACCAGTAGAGTCAACACACGGGCCTCAACAGAAGGTAACAGTCACACTGCATTGCGCAAACCTCATTTGTAACTCATTGGGAAACATGCCTTCTTCACTTTGGAGACTATTTTTACAGTGCACTACAGATGACTGATAGAGGGCTTCGTCACATGATGCAACAACAGTCACCTGAAGCTCCGTATCAGCAAACCAGTGAGCTTTTTGTGAACTACCACAGCAGACAATGCTTCAAATATGGATGTTGCTGCAAAGAAGATACAAATTCTAAAACGTGGATGCCTCACACTCATCTTCAACCCAGCAACATGAAAGATCTCTACAGTCATCACAGTTTGACACCAATTCAGTTTCCAACCAAATGTCTCCCCTTCTGTTCCTGAATTGTAACGATGAATAATGGCCACAAAAGTGTTTTTACAGAATATTATGTCACAGTGAAGAATGAAATGTCCATTGTTTAATCCAATTAGACAATTATGTTAAATTTTGTGATAATTACCATATGAATTCTTGAATTAAGGCCAAAAATGTGTTTTGTGAGGTCACAGTTAAACTTGACAACCCAAATCTATTGATCTATTGTTGAGTCCAAGTGGATGTTTGTGTCCAATTTGAGGGAATTACCTTTGTCTTCTTCTAATTATCAGGCTCCTATTCAGCAGTTTTTTGCTACATTCCTTGTTTAGACATTCAAACCTGGGGTAATAAAAATGTTGCTTTCCTCTCATACAAAATACAAAACCCCCAGTCTACAACCTTAAGCATATGTCCAGGAGTCATAATGTCAAGCATTTCTTGCCACTGCCATTATTACACAGCAGACTAAACTGACGTTTACATAAAATCATCCATTTGTTTCACAAATAAATCTTAACCCTATGTCCATTACAAGCTTTTTTCAGTATGTTCACCCAGATCTCACACTCCTTATCAGTGGATGGAGTTTGCTCAGCACAAACAGAACTAGAATTACCACTGTGAACCAGTCAAGTTGCAGTTACTGTTTACATCCATGTCTGTCCAGGCTGATGTAGCCATGACAACAGACAATGCTTCAAAGAGGATGATGCTACAAGGAAGTTACATATTCTAAAAACACTGTCGCCTGCACGAGGCATATAAGCTCCACCTGTTGATGAGGACCATGAGATGTGGCTGAAAGCTCTGAAAAAAAAAAGCTTTAAGTTAAGGGGGTTTTTTTTGGTCAAACTACTGTCTCCAGGATCAAGATGGACTTTGATGCTTAATCTGTTTTGTGTATGCTGCTAGTCAGTGATGTAGTGGTAGTTGATGAGGTGGATGTACTACTAGGTAGATGGGTAGGTTACCAAGGAGAGAGTGGGTCTATTCTCCTATATATTCCAATGGCTTTTGGGCTGATAGGTGGGTTTACTTAAAATGGCCAGAAGAAGAGGTGGATATACCCTGTATACCTGCATATACCCTCCGCTAACTGGCCAGCAGTCGCTCCTCCCTACCTCCATCTCCCATCGACAGTCTTTTCACAACTAGAGCTGGGTACGGCAGCTCACACTCTGTTGAGTTCCCCACATCCCCTGAGCAGAAGTTGAGGTTGTAGGAGACAGTGCTGTGGTTTGGGGTGAAGGTACGACACATAGGCGGGCTCCTGCTCGACCTTTCGCTCTCTGGCTGCACTGACTGGGGTCCTCGTGTGAACGTAAAGTAAGGAGAGTCTTTGGCCTGGGCTGCAGGCGTCGAACAATACCTCTGCCATGTCTTAATATGACTTAAATCACTCCCATCAGCACCTCTCCTCTCACCCATAGTGCTAGTGATAGTGTATGTAATATTAGTTGGTGTGGAGGGGGTGCACACTTGGGTGGAAGGGGTGGACAGAGGGACAGAGTGACCCAGGCTGCTCCTCTGGGAAGCTGCAGAGCTCGGCATGCCCATCCCTCTCCCCTTCCCCCTCTCCCCTTCGTCTCTATGGAGGGTCCCTTTCTTCAGGATGGTTTCCAGGTTGTGTCTGAGGCCGCTCTGCGGGCTGTCGTAGTTGCTGGAGGAGAGTTTGGGAATTCTGAAAGGTGAATTGGGCTCTCGGTCACCACGCCACTGAATGGTCTGCAGTTTGCGGCAGATGCTGTCCACGGGATTGTGGCGACGATTCGACTGGGGCGTGTAATAGTCCATGCTGCTGATGGCAGGGCTGCAGTGCTGGCTTCCTGGCTAGAGGAGAGGCTGAAGTCTGAGGAGAGAGAAGCAAAAATTGTGCAGTTTAATTGCATGCAGAGTTCATAAAATAGAGACAAAGGGACAGAGAAATATTAAAAAAAAAAAACAGAGCCATCGATATAATAGTTGAAATGACGTCTGCTACTTTAATGTTTTTATTTGCACGTTCTAAATAATGAGAATGACCTGTCCCCTATTTCCCCCCCAAAATCTACACCTATGCATAACACCATAATGTCCTGGATAACTGGCACATTCAGCCTATATCAGACTGGTTCCCTGATTTGATAACTCCAGGGAGAGAGGCAGAAAATGAGTAGGTTTAGCTGCAGTGTGAAAACCCAATAAAGACAAGGCAAACAGAGAATAATTGGTAATATTGGACCAATATAAAGTAGCCTGATATAAAAAAATGACAGCTATGGGGTGATACAAGCCACCCAATGCCAAATAGTTATTAGTTCTAGCATTCTGCAACTATCATAGAAGGGGTTCATGTGGTGAGTACTATAAAACAAGCAGTAGGCAATAAAAGACTAAACAAAGGAAAAAGATGGAGAGGAAAGAAAACAGGGATAGATGGGATGATCAAATGATAACCTCCCTCAACTACAGACACAGCTTAGTTAATAAAGGGACCACACACTAAAGTCAGGGTGTCTACAGGTGTCTAACCAAGTTAAATTCAATACTTTTTAGGACCACATTATATGAAATGTAAGACTAAACCTGCAATGGAAATACACATTATAGACGTGTGTGTGACACTGATGTCAGTTCAAAATGAACAATAAGGAAAACTGACAATAAGTTTAAGTTAATTGTGTTTAATGTAAAAGGAAACAAAATCACATCGCTGTCATTAATGCTATTTATTACTGCAATCCTTCGGTCTGTCCAATAATTGTAATTGGATCTGTCAGGCTGCAGAAATTTTTGTGGTAATGCGACTGAAAATATTTAAGCCCCATTGAATCTAAATTTAAAGCAATGTAAGACCTTTTAAGGCCTTATATTAAGATAATTTAAGACAGTTAAAGACATTTTAAGACGTTTTAAGGACCTGTAGATGCCCTGTAAAGTATGATAAGAGTCCAAAGATGTTACTCATCATGCAAACCAATCCACAAGGTTTTGGGTTATCAATCCTACCTCCTCAATATAAATAGAGCAAAGCAAATAAATAGAAATTCACCATATTAGGATTAACTCCTTGAGATGCATCATCTCATTTTCAAGGGGGGTCCCAAACAAACATTATTTTCGTGGTGATGTGACCGCAAATATTTAAGAATATTTAAGACACATCGAATCTGAATTTAAGACATTTTCAGACGTTTTAAGGACCTGAAGACACCATGTAAGATATAATCCAAATTTATGCAAACTAGTCCACAAGGTTTTGTACTACATTCTCAATGTGACAGAAGATTAAAGCAAATAAAAAGAAATTTATCATATTAGGATAAACCCCTTGAGATGCATTATCTCGTCAAGGGTGTCCTAAATTGACATTCACAAAACAAATGGAGACAGAACAGTACAAGACACAGTGTAATATGACACAATAAAACAACAATTCAACAAATGAACTAAACAGAAAAAGAAAAAATGAGTATGACCTTGGACTGAACACAATATAAAGAAGGCTTAATCTGTAACAGAGAGATGCAGTCTGTTTTAAGGTGAGACAGAGAAAGGATATTCAATGGTAACTTAATCCAATCAGAGGTACCTCAACAAAAACTTTGTTGCCAACTTCTTTAGGACACAAAGGGACTATACAGAGAATCTGACCAGAGCCTCTTAATGACTAACGTGATGTTTAAGGAACCAAAAAAATTGTTAAATTAAAGTGAATGCATTTAAAAATAAACTGAAGCCAATGACACTGACGTCTTGTCTCAATAGGGACCATGATGCTTGGACTACAGGTGTGCAAGCGGGCTAATTAATTAAAGTTTGGTGACGAACTTTGAACCCAAAAGCATGTATTTCGATTAATATCTAGTTTTAGCTTAATTAAAAATGATACGGATATCACAATTAATTTCAGCACAGTACATTTTTAGAATAAGCTACTCTTGATATAAAATAATAAGCAAAACACATACATTAAAGGGTTTAGATGCTAAAGGAGTGCAGCTTCGACAGCAACAGGAATAACGTTATTTTAAAAAAAAAAAAAAAAATCGTTAGCGGCTCGAGGGTACATTTATCTCCATACAAACACACACCTAAACACTAAGTCTTTAAAACCCACCTTTTGTGTTAATCTCTCAAATAGCCTCGGGGCTAGCAGGACATTGTCGCCTCGTTAACGCTTGTAAGAGCAAATATCCACGACGAAATGTTTGACCAAGTGTCCGGGCGCACACACACACACAGAGCACGCGCGCAGGTAGTTTGAAGCTGAGCGCTCGAGACAGAAAGAGTTAAAATATCAGTGGGTGTTCACGGCTCTGAAAATGAGACAGCACCCCCTCCCTGCGGCTCGAAGGGGACACAGCACCCAGTTTCATAAACTACAAGACAATTTCTCATTTAAGGTGGGTTATTTTAGGATGAATATAAAAAAAATATTTTTTTTCCTGTGCATAGTCGGACCCCATTTTAAGTGTCTCCACTACAACTAACCGACTCCCTACAACACTCACAGAGAAAGTTCCTCACATTTTAGTAACAGTCTGTAAAATAAAATAAACAAAAGCAGAAAATACATAAAAATTCATTATAATAATGATATCGAGCCATTGATGCACTCAAGTGTCAACATGCCAGAGGTGTTGCAAAATTAATTGGGTTAATTTGCATGTTTGGGTGTCATGACAACGGAGTAATGGGGCTGGTTTCAACCTGAGCAAACAGTAAGCGGTTTAGCAGAGCAGACCTGTAGGTGCACAGGCGGTTTAACTTGCATCACACCAACCTGCCAGTCAGACGTCTCTCCTGCTCTCAAGGTAATTGATCATAGAATACTGACTCCTAGATGACGTGTGTGTGAATATTAGGACTAAATATAGGTTGTGCTTTAATCTAGTTGTAAGTTTGTATTAAAACAGACAATTACTGATGTGTTTCTCACACATGAGACTAGTTAATGCTCCTATCAAGCAGCATTTACTCTCAGCCTAATTCCATATGTAGTTTGTGAAGGCCAGTGTTATTCAAACATTATTTACACCTGCATTTAAAAATATATTTGATACTGGTGGACAATAAAGAGCTGTAGTGATGTCCCACACTGACATCAAAGACCAGAGACAGCAGTTATATAGACTTTAAACAGGAATATGTTTGCAAAATGTTCTTGTGAGAAACATTATGTGAACTCACACACGACTAATATGAAGTGACAATAAGGTTTATTGTTCAGACTTACATAAAACTGGCTCAAGGAGTTGTTTAGTCCTGTTCGTCAGGTTATGCCAATGGTGTAACACCATCCAGATGCAATGTAATGCTGGGGAGTGGTGACTACATGTGATTAAAACACCTATATTTTGCAGCAGCTCGCAGGTTGTCCAACTGCAATTATATTTAGATAGTAATTTAAATTAAATTTAAATTACTTTTTTACCATTTTTTGTATCATAAATGATTAAAACTTTAAGGCTATAAAAGGAAAAATGACTTTATTTTTTATTTTACCACTGCTTCTCTACTGTAATTAAACCCCCTTTGAACACAGTTACTCATTACGCAAGTATATTGCTGTTTATTAAGAAATGGTCAGAGAAGTTGTGACACAGCTATTTTCAAAGTTACCTGGCTAGCTGTGTAATCCTGCTTAGTGCAGTACTCCCACCTGGACTCTGGAGGGCAGGACGTACAAAACCAAAGCTGACATTCCTTGTACCTTCCAATGCAATAAGTTCAGTTGAGTGGCATTTTTTTGCTGGCATGTGACTTTTTCTATTATATTTTGTCTATTTTTTTTTTTACAAAGTAGTTTGAGCTACCTTTTCTTAGTAGCTTTAGGTAACCAAACTAGATGTCTCCCTTGGGTAGCTTTGCCGTAGTTAGGTGTGAAGTAACTGGTAGGTTGCAAAGCTTTCAAAGTAGCATCCCTTACACTGGTAATGCTATTTGTTTAGTCATACAGTTTGTTTAGTTGTAAATATGCTTGAGCTCATCTTTGAAAAAAAAAGAGTGTATGCCTACATTTGTATTTATATTGCAATTTCTTCATTTTTTCTTTTCTCTTTCTCTTCAGGAAAGCAGCAACGGTTCCACCATCTCAATGGCTGACAACATTCCAAGCTTTAAGGTACAGGAACAAGTTATGCAAATGTATAGTGGCTGTTTGGCTGTTTGTAGAATGCATGGTATGCTCTAACCTGTTATAGATGTTAATTAAGGCTGCTGCTGCTATGATTTGAAAGCACCTACCCTCAATTGCTGCAGCATCTTGATGATTCCTTGGCTTCCTGACACTTAAAAATCCCCCCTGTAGCTCCTCATAGAAGATAGTCCAGCACTGCTCCTTGTCCTCATGTTGTCATGAGCAGCAGTGAACGGCCTTGAGAGCCACAATCATTCAACTGTGTTTTTACTATGACAAGAAACACATGAAAAACATATCCAATGGATATTCCAGACTATTAATTTGACTCTTCATGTCTCTTTAAACAGAATTGTGTCCGTGTTTTTGCCATTTTTTCAAGGCAAGGACACATCCAGTGTCCACTCCTGTACTCCTCTTCCTCCTACTGCAGCCTGCTCAGCAGAATCCACTTTCCCAGCTCATGCTAAGTAGCTGGAGCTTTGCTTGTTTTCTGACCCTGAATGCGTGAGCAGCAGACAGCAGGCTCAGGTGGAGATTAGAACAGACGTGCAGACGTGAACACCCACACAGACACACCCGCATAAGGATGAGTGTTGACTCTGGTTTGCAGAATTTACGTAAACATGAGAAGACAAACTTTCAAAAAGGAACTTCAAACAATGGAGCTTGTTAATATGAATATGAGTGTTTGGTGTGACACTGACAAAATAATCAGAGACAACAAGTACAGTAGGAAAAAAAACATTACTTTGACCACTTTCACACGGTGTTATACTTTGGTCACCTGCCACTTTCCAGCACTGTAATCTGGGATTATGGTGCACCAGGAGGGAGGGAATAAAGAGCCAGTCTAATCCAAGCTAGTTGGAACAGATAACTGACTGAGTGGCAGACAAGGAAGAGGTGTCTCTTTAAAACAAGGATCACATGTCTCTTGAAAACAAGGATCAGATACAGTAACTCAGTCTTGCAGAACAGCAGGAAAGAACAGCACTTGTTCTCGATAAATATGACACATACTTCCTCAACCTGCTGTTAGTGTCACGAATATAGTATGGGGACACAGAGATTGGACTCAGATTTAAACCACTGAGATGCTATTCTGTATCTAACCATGACCTTTGACCTCTAAATGGAGTAGTTTAGAAAGACAGCTTCAGTGCAGATAAAGTAGCACCCTGTTTTTTGATTACAGTTCTGTCTGTTTGTCGTTGTCTCATTGATGTTACCATGTCACCGCTCTGTTGTCTGCTTTTGGAGCAGTTTGGTCACCGATGGGTGAACTGTGGCTCATGTTACTTGAGGTAATCTTTGGATTAGACTGTCACACTGTCTGTGTTACAGCAACCCCTGCTGGAAAAACACAGATTTGAAAAGAATTGGAATTACAGGCATCAAGTTAAATGGTCTCTTGGTCCTTTGGTTTGTGATATGATTTTGATGATGATAATGATTTTGAAGTTTCAAATGATATATTCTTGCGCCTTACTCCTAAAAAGTCAAGTTTAGATTACTTGTGAGTCAATGAGACTTATGGTCAGCACTCTGCACTTTCAAGCGATTTAGTAAGTCACAAAGAAAAGATGAAGTATACTTGGAGGGTATATTTTTCAAAAAATGTTTTGGGCCCCTCCCGTTAGAGGTGTTCCAGGCATGTCAGGAGGAGCTGGACAGCATTGCTGGGGAGAAGGGCGTCTGAAATACTTTGCTCAGCCTACTGTCCCATTACCCAGCTTCGGATAAGTGATTGAAAATGGATGGATGGATGGATGTTTTGGGCTGAAGCTTATAGTTGGTGACAGATGTCACTCTGGACGTTCAGCACAACGCACACCTAGGGGGGAAAAGGGGGACAGCTTTTTGAGGACCAGCTACCAGGGGGGCATGGAGGATATTCATCCAACAAAATGTTCACCATTTCTCATCAAAACAACAAAAACAAACATTTTGTATATTGCTGCTTCAGTAAAATCTAGCCAGTTTCGTGGAAACCCCCTCTCCTTTTCAGGGGCCCAGCCATTTCTGTGTACGTGCCTGTATAAGTTACATGAACACCTTTTTCTTTAACGTCACTATTTTCTCTTCTGTTCTGTACACAGGCAGCTGACCTTGTTGTTGAGTTGTCCTCGACTCTAAAGCCCAAACCGGATGTGCTTTCCTTCGGTTCCGCCTTCTCTGACCACATGCTGACCATAGAGTGGAGTGAGAGTGAAGGCTGGAAGGCTCCAGTCATCAAGCCCTTTGGAAACCTGTCACTCCACCCAGCCTCTCCGTCACTACATTACGCCATACAGGTACACTAACAAGGAAGAATTTAACTTTAGCCTGACTCTTTGTACCTGTCTGTTGTGGAAAAGGATTTGATATGTCCTACATTGTTTCAAGAGACTGACCTGACTGGTCTGACTGCAGTACAAAGGGTTTAGTCAGGACCAACGTCAAAACACAAAAACTAGTTACAGCAAAGTTAAAGTAAATATGAAGATGAACAAGGTATTAAACCTAGTCTCACATTGCACCAAATGAATAATGGATGTTTAAAGGTCTAGTTTAGGATTTAGTGACATCTAGTGGTGAGGTTGCAGACTGCAACCAATTGAAACATCCCATGCACCAAGTGTGTAGGAGAGCTATAGTGGCTAACACAAAAATGACAATGGTTCAATCAATGGTTCATTTTGTATATCTCCACCAGAATTGTATTCCTGGCAGCATGGAGGGGGTTTTGAAACAGCATTTAGATCTTCATTTTGAGACATAAACCTTTAACGTTTTGTTTTATTGGCCTGTGATTTCCCAAATGTTTCCTCTCCTCTCCTCTCCTCTCCTCATCTCCTCAGCTGTTTGAAGGGCTTAAGGCGTACCGTGGGGTTGACAACAAAGTGCGTCTCTTCAGGCCGATGCTCAACATGAAACGCATGGCCACCTCTGCAAAGAGAGCTTGTCTACCTGTAAGATGTATTTGAGTAATGAATGGATGGATGAATGAAAGGATACGTGACAGTGATGAACAAGGGACTGTTTTTGCCTTCAAATCGTAACCTCAGCAGCAAGTTCGGCTGAACCTTCCACTTCTGATATGTCATTGAAGTGCCATAACTACCCTCTGCTCTCCACCTCTCTCCATCTCCAGGCCTTTGATCAGTTAGAGCTCCTGGAGTGTATCAGACGGCTGGTAGAGATCGACCAGGACTGGGTTCCTAACTTAGAAAGAGCCAGTCTCTACATTAGACCAACATTTATTGGCACTGAGGTAAGGAGGATGGTGAGGTGCTGCAATAATGTGTGGAGATGGACGGATTATCCTTTTTAAATAAATTAAATTTTAAATACATTTCTTTGTGTTTATGTGTTCCCGGTAGCAATGTCTGGGTCTGAAGAAGCCTGCCAATGCCCTTCTGTATGTGATCATGTGTCAAGTGGGCTCTTACTTCGACGGTGAGCCAAAATCAGTATCCATTTGGGCCGACCCAAAGTATACACGGGCCTGGAGAGGAGGAACTGGAGACTGCAAGATGGGAGGGTGGGTAGGCACATACTGTATGAATACTGTTGCACATACTGTTGAATGCATTCAACTATGGTTGTGTGAGGTGCACAGTGGTGCCTGTAGAATTTTATTCTAGAGGTGATCAGATGGGGCAATAATTTCCTTACTTTCATTGCACAGTATTATAGCAAGTAATTATTACTAAAATTGTTTGTTGCTTTGTTTTTCTGCAGGAACTACGGCTGTTCTCTGTCTGCCCAGTATGAAGCAGTGAGTCATGGTTGTCAGCAGACGCTGTGGCTGTATGGAGAGGACCACCAGATCACTGAGGCAGGCACCATGAATGTCTTCCTGCACTGGATCAATGAGGATGGAGGTTAGTTGCACTATCAGAACCCCACTTGGTTGATCACAGGTTGTCAAAGGGGTTGTTGGTTTACCTTCAGTCAGCAACACAGATGCAAGCAATGTGCTTTGGATACAAAATGTTGTACAAATTTAACCTCTACTGGCAGAACAATGCCACTACAACATAACTGCATACAGCATCTCCAGGAAACCAGCTTGCCCTAAAATATTTTAGGTTTTGTTTTGTGCTATGTAATAATTCATTGTTTCTCAGAGGAGGAACTTGCAACTCCACCTCTGGACGGCATCATCCTCCCAGGTGTAACCCGACAGAGCATCCTGGAACTGACCAGGAAATGGGTGAGAAAGACATAACCATAAAGGTCAACATGCATGGATAAATATTCCAGTTTCACATTTCATCTGGTCCCTCCGCTCTCTTCTGTGTCCAGGGTGAGATTAAGGTGACAGAGCGCTACCTGACCATGAGCCAGCTGTGCTCTGCTCTGAAGCAGCAGCGGGTCAAAGAGATGTTTGGCTCTGGTACTGCCTCCATGGTCTGTCCCATAGGACACATCGTTTACCAGGGAGAGGTAAGAGACAGCAGCCTGTATTTAATACTGTCTGATTTTCTGATTGTATATTAAAAGCCTTCTTAGTGAATCACAGTGTGCTCTGCTTGGGATCTGTCACTCACTGTGTCCTGACAATAACAAGGAGACCATGTGGCAGAACTGGAAAATGTTTTTCTCAAACATTTAATTATTTTTCATGTGATCTTGAGATGAGCACAGCCATGGATATTAATTAAAATCATCTACAGATTGTACACTATAGCTTATATTATATGTATATTATTATGCTTTAAAAGGAATAGTTCAACATTTTGTAAAGTGCTTTTTTTCCACTTTTTGTAGAGTAAGATGAGATACCAAACTCAGAAAGGGAATCTCCAATATATATAGGCTTCCACATATTGAGGTTGGACAGGAGTGTGTGTACAACTGATTTAATGGGACACAAAAATGTAATGATGTAATTGCTGGAAAACAGTGTATTACTACAGCTTTCACTATCAATGATGCACAGAGCAGCCATCTTAGAATTTGAGGTCAGGGTTGTTGAGGCTAGATACTACAGACGAACACAGTATGTAGTACATACAACCAGTCAGTGACAACTAGGGGTGGGGATGTCCAGGCACGTCAAAATTTGATTAGATTACATTTCAGAGGGCAGCAATTCAATTAGAAAGCGACTATCGATGCATCTCAATGCTTCAACATTCTTTATTTCTACACATGTGCAGCCTCAAAGCACGAACAACGAGGCTAAAGTGTAGCTTCTTCCCAGAGGCTGTGAGGTTTATGAACTCTTTGGCTTAAGTCTGTCCTCTGCACTTACACCGCTGTGACTGCTTGCAGCTGTTGATGCACTATTACGCACTTTAACATGCTGCTTGGTTTTATGACTATGTGTTGTATTTAACATAGGCTTTTAGGTTATTTCATTATTTATTATTAGTCTATCTTAATATTATTTATTTTGTACGCTGCTGGACTTGACCTTGACCGTGACCTTTTTTTTATTAACTGTGTGACTTCTTGCTACTTTTAAAACATAGTGTACTGTATTTGTAATGACCCATATCTGAATAAAAAGATGAAAGTTCCTGCATTCAACAAGACTCTTGTCCAGGTCTCTTTTCCATTCAACCTTTGTGCCAAAATGCTTCCATACTATAACTTTTAAAACAGGGAGTGCCAGTTGGATTGTATCCATCTGTGTTTTCTCACGCTAATCCACTCTGGGCTATTTATGCTGCCGTAGTGTCCAGTATTTTCTAAAATATACTAAAATAGTATGAAATTACTATGTACTATTGAATAATAAATGGCCCGCAGCTTATTTATTTTAAAATGTCAGCTGCATTAATTGATGAATTAATTCATTTGAAAGTACCTGTATGAGAATAACAAAATGAGGGAGATGTGGAGTGCTTCGCTGTGTTGTTTTCTTCACCACAGAGCTGGTTTTAATTGTTTTACGCTGCAGCATTTTTGGCCAGCTGGTCACATATGTTTATGTTATTGCTAATCGCTGCTGTATCTGGGTGATGGCATAGAAAATATTCAGAATATACTTCACAGTTGTCTAGCAAACTGTCTGGGTGCTGAGCCACTCTCATGGTTGAGTTCCGCCTCTTTTATTCTGTCACCATCAAATTAGTAACAAATATTTAGGTAATTGATAATTGATGTTTGTGAATCAATGCTAAATCGTCCACATCCGCATCGTGATGCATCTAAGAATCCATTATTTCCCCCACCCCTACTGGTGACGAGACTTCAGGAAGTAACTGCCCCTGGCCAGGAAATAATCTAGCACAAAAACACAATTAGACTATTAGCACTTTGGTTGTTGTCAGAGTAAACAAAGGTAACACGCTAATTTGCTAAGAGGTGCTGGCAGGCAGACTTATTTACTTTGGGACAGAACCAGGCTACCTGTTTGCCCTTGACTTCCATCTCAATGCTAAGCTAAGCTAACCAGCTGCTTAGTTGGACTTTGTGTCTTGAGCCTTTTATTTTAGTTATACTGTAAAAAAGTTTGCTACCTTTATTACATTACATTTTTCATATGAAAGAAGTGTATTTTAATACAAAGTAGTAATATGTTAGAAGCTCAGTACTTTAAAGACTGAGGCTCTGGGTCTCTTGTGACCATGTGGGCAGTTTCATCTTTGCATGGTTGTCAGAACCCTCTGGCTTTTTGTGTTAATATCATAATATCTTAACTTAATAATCTCAGTGTTCTTGTGATTTATATAAAGTAGCAAGTCAAGTCATGAAACCGATTAAAATATTAATGTTGTTTGTTTCTGTGTGGTTTAGGACTTGCATCTCCCCTGTCAGGATAAAGACTCACTGCTGACCTCTCGGATAGCAAAGGAACTCACAGATATACAGGTTGGTGGATGCACAGACGCACATATACTGTACAGACACACACGTACGTCCCACAGATGTCTCCCCGAGCTCAGTAACAGCTGGTTGAACATCTGTGTTCTTTACACTCCTGTCACCCTCAGGACTCTATTCTCATGCAGTAATAGGTTACTTTAAATTAAGCGTTCAGTGATGTGATGTGTAGGAGAAAAGGAAGGAAGAACAGCCCGCTACAAAACAAAAGAAACATGAGTGGCAGTAATTTTGGTGCTGAATGACAATGCCTGTCACATGTCTGCCTCGTTAGCGCTCGCTAACCAACAATAAAGAGGCCTCACTGAAAAAGACAAATGAATACAACTGTTGACTCACTAAATTAAAAATATGGTCGATGAAAGGCGAGATCTAACAAAAACAAATATTCCCCTCATAATTGCATTACTGGATGGTTATCTGAGTGGTTATTATGTAACTCAGTGAGATAAAAGTATTAAGTTGTTTTCCTTTTAACAAACCGCCATTGGTCCTCATTCATTGTACACCCACTGCTTGCATTATCTTGCCTGCGAGTACATAATAAGTGAAATATCTTATTAGGTAATGAGTAATGACTTGGTAATATTGTACATGGCCTACAAACACGGCATCTCTGCAGCCTTTGCAGCGCTACAGGTTTAAACAGATTCATAATGTTCTTTGCTGAGGGCTTAATTTGTGTTAATGAGCATGTTATGTATAGCTGACTTTCTGTTATTGTGCTGTGTAATGAGCCTATTATTAGTAGGGGTATGAGCTCCAGTGTAATCCTTATTATCTCACTTGTACTGAGGAAGGCCCTCATATGATTACCATCACTACACCAAATATTTCTGCTCATTTGAGTCAAGGGTCGCAACAAATAGCAAAATTAACCCCATTCCTATGTGGCGACACACTCAGTACATAACTTGTTCTGTTTATGTCTTCCTGTTTTTAACATCTGCCAGATCTGTAACTTATTATTCTTCATAGGTGCTTATATGACATGAAAAAGCTCTTAAGATCTCATCAGCCACTTGTCAGTCCCCTCACTCCGAACATAAAAGCAGGTGTAAAAAAATCTGGGTGTGCATCTAGTCAGTAACTTGACCCTGGAGCAACATGTAAAGAATGTAGTCCAGTCTTGTTTTTACCAGCTGAGCAACATCTCCAAATGTAGATCACTTCAGTCCTTCAATAACATGGAGTAAATCATACATGGCTCTCGTATCCTCTCACCTTAATTACTGTAATGCCTTGTTCACCTGTCTGAGCGATCGAGTTATACATCAGATCCAAACCGACCAAAATTCAGCAGCTAGACTTGACGCATCACACCTATTTTGGCCTCCCTGCATTAGTTTCTAGTCTCAATGATCTGGCACCAGAGTATATAACTGAGCTCCTCACACTGTACTGTCCAAACAGGCCCCTCAGGTCTGCTTGTCTGGGTCTTCTAACTGTTCCAGAGTCCAGGCTTCTCAGTTCTTGCTCTCGACTTTGGAACAGGCTCCCACTGAGCATCAGATCAGCTGACTCTGTTCACGTCTTTAAATCTTGTCTGAAAACATACTTTTGCAGATTGTCCTTTCCTGATAGTTGAGTTAGAGTGTATGTGTTTGTAAATGTCTGCATGCTTACAGGTATATATGTGTTTAAGTGTGTATATGTTGGTGTAGGCATATGTATAGTATGCATATGCTTATGTTTAATTATAATCACTTTTGTTTTGTATTTTTCTTCACCTTGGAAAGCACTTTGCGCAGCTTGAAAAGTGCTCTACAAATAAAGTTATTGATATTATTATACCTTGTTAACAGACAAAAGATAACTAGACGTTTTCAGCACATTAACAAACAAATCTGTAAAACATTGAATCCTTAAGCTAAACTGAGCGTACTGAATCAACACTGTAGTTGCTCTTTACATTGTAGCCCACACACAATCATGATATAATAACAGTGTTGCAGATTGCTGTTCACTTTTAGCTTTCACATTTAGGCTCACTGCACATTTTCCGGCCATCTTGAAGATTACCCGTTTTTGTCTATCAAGCTTTGGTGAGAAACATAAGCTGTCAGTAGATGCACCTAGACTAACGTGGCAGTTAGCCTCTTAGTTAGCATGCAGGTGGCAATAACATTAGCCATGATTGCTGAAAAAAAAAAGAATACTTTGCAGCTAACCGTTAGTTTTCAGGTGATTTGCCAAGCTCATTGTAGATTTGTGATATATACCAGTTTCCTTTGGAATATCTGGCATTCAACTTTTGGGGCTTATCTTCGCAAATTTTAAAAATATTCCAGACATTTCAATTTTTCAACATCTATCTCATGTGTCAAGTGTGGTCAAGCTGGTCCGGTGTCAGTGGTACTGGACTGCTGGTGACTGACGTGAGATGGTAAATAGACCTGCACTTGTATTGCGCCTTTCTAGTCATCTGACCACTCATAGCGCTTTTTACACTACGAGTCACATGGCCAAGGCTACCATACAAGGTACTACCATACACCTGCTAACACACACACACAGCTTCCAATTAGAAGACGATGTGCTCTACCACCTGAGCCACAGCCACCCCAGATAAGGCCGAGTCAGTGTCACAAATCTGTCATGTCTGAGAATAACTAAAAATAATTGATGTTGATGCATTGAAGAAGTACCAATCCAGCATGCATCAACATTAATTATTGCCTATAATGAATGCTGATGCATTGTGTTGAGGTACGTGTATTTTATTTTTTAGACTTTTACTCCACAGCTTCTCAGATGGTTTCATTTCAGTAACTATTTGAGGCCCAAAGAGGCCTACTTATCTACCATTTCAAAAAAGACATTGTCGTATCAGTGATGTTACTCAAGAAAAGGATCTGAATACTTAATACAGTCAGGCCTGAAGAAATGAAGTACATGTTGTTAGTAATTTAAAATTTTTGAACTAAGCTGAACAAAATGATTTGAATCTGTAAAGATATTTGTAATATCTGACTACCAGCGTTTTCACAAATATTCCTGGTGCTGCATTAAAGGTCAGTGTGTCCTTGCTTTGCTTTTTTGAAGACAAGAAGCTGATTACGAATCATAAACTTTGACTGAGTTGAGTTGTACTGGTTGCCCTGCAGGCTCACATGTCCAGATGACACAAGCAAGAAGTGTCCTTCATTTTTTTAATCTTCCTGATCTCCTAAACGTCCTCTAAACACTTTGATTAATTGATTATCTCTTCAACTTGTTGTCTTTTTCTTTGTCTCTCACTATGTTTACTTCTTGTGCCTTATCTGTGTTGTTGTTGTTTTGTCTTTCTGGTCAGGGCGATTAGCATATCTGCCCTCTCCATCATCCAGGCCTTGTGTGCATGCACAGTGTTTGTTATGAATGTGTTAACCACATACACTTTATATCCGATAACATCTTCCTCGGTGCTTCAGAGAGAGACAGAGCCGAAGAGGGAGACAGTTGCCTTCCTAATGGCGGAGTGTGGAGAGTTGGAGATAGGGGCAAGACAAACTCCTGAATTCTCTCATTAAGCTCGCTGTAATTGCACAAACCCAATTATTGCCTCAGCCTTTTGTGATCTTCAAAGCCAAGATGCTGCAAATGAAGCCTCGAACAAGTGGGAGAGGAGGAGGAGGAGGAAGATTTGGTGCGGAGGGGGGTAGAATGGGCGGCAGCAGAGCTTAATGAACAATAAAATCGACAAAACGCTGGAAAACGCCGCGCTCCTTCCGCAGCGCTGTTAAATCTGTTGACATTTCATTTGGAGGGAAGCAGTGCAGTGTTATCCCCCCACACACACTCCTCCTCCCGCCCCTCTTGAAGACAACATTGTGCAACAAACAAACGAGTGGTCTGAGGCAGCAGATGAAAGATGGGTTTACTAAGTCGCCCTGCTGTTCCTCTTTCAAGTTAATTAGAAATCACATTCTTTTGTTTCCCCTTCGCAGGCGTTTATTTACTTTCTCACTTCGACCATTAGAACAAATTTGCAACATGAGACACAAATAATTGGATTTGTCTCTGCGGCTGTCACGGATTGGGGAACATTTTGTTTTGATTTTTATTATAGTTCCTTTGCTCTGTTATGTTGTGTTCTGTCAGTGGCTGAGTTTGCAGATTTGCTTACGGATATTTGATTTCATTTTTTGATTTGTGTTTTGCTCGCAATTAAGCAGCGACGGGCGAGAGAAGTTTGGTGCTTAGCGACATGAATTTTTTGTTTTACCGCTCAGGCCCCAGGAAGACTTTCTCGTCACCTTTTCATGACCTTTGTTCTCTTACAGTATGGACGCACGCCCAGCGACTGGACCATCCTGATGGAGCAGCAGTAAAGAAGCCTGTATATGAACAAGGAGGACATACAGTTATGCAACAACCAAAGACTACTGTACATGTACATTAATCAGACAACTATGTTTGTGCAATATTTGTTGTCTCACTGCAATATGCTGGCTCTGCGGCAAGTGTGTCGTACCACTTTACCTCCTTTTGAGCTTAAATTAATGACAAACACACAACTGTCCAAAATAATTAACAAAAGTAGGCTAATGTCTCATGCAATACTGCACAATAGCTTACAGTAACGCAGCCACCACCACCAACATCCAGCATTACAGCTGTGGCTGTGATCAAACTTGAAAAGAGAAGTATGAGTTTTTAGAGTTACAGAGAATTTCATATCACTTGTGTAAGAGTTACAAAGCATCTACAAGAGGACCATAAGTAATTAACCTTCATATGGTTATGGCATGAAAACAATTAAGAATCGTGCTGGCTCAAAGTTTCAGACAGTTTTCCTGAGTGCTCCATTTTTTAATCATTTCAGAGCTCATGCTAATGTCTCAAAGTTTTACACATTTGTCATGTTAATAGAAACTTTTTAAACACATAAAATTAAACTAGTGTGATGGGAAACCTGAAGTAACACACAGAAGTTTCTTTACTACTTCATGGAACTCATTATTAAGTCAGTAGTACTGGACAAATAGTATTCATCAGTCATTCATTGAAAGAATATACTTTGTGAGATGGCCCAAAATGTGTGTGAATGTCTTACTGTAAATAATGCACAAGAAAAGTTTAGCCCACCATTGCATATTTGCGCTCATTTAAAAGGGACCTTCCCTTTGACTACTGTAAGTTTTATGCTGATTACTGTATGATGCATTTTGCTCTGGAGGTAAAATATTATGTTAATGTTCGTCAATAAATAATCATTTTTACCCAGCATAGGGGATTTCTGGTTGTTCTTATGTACTATTCATACCTACAAAAATAAAAGTACCAGAATACATGTATAACATGTAATCATTCATCCATTTTCACCGCTTATCTGGGGCCGGGTCATGGGGGCAGCAGGCCGAGCAAAGCACCCCAGACATCTCTCTCCCCAGCAATGCTTTCCAGCTCCTCCTGGGGGGCCCGAGGCATTCTCAGGCCAGATGAGACATTCTATCCCTCCAGCGTGTTCTGGGTCTGCCCCGGGGCCTCATACCAGTTAGGTGTGCCTGAAACACCTCCAACGGGAGGGCACCTCAGCTGCTTGTATCTGCGATCTCATTCTTTCGGTCACTACCCAGAGCTCATGACCATAGGTGAGTGCTGGGACATAGATGGACCAAAGGCCACACCAGACTGCCGATCCATCTCACGCACCATTCTACCCTCACTCTTAAACAAGACCCTGAGATACTTGAACTCCCTCGCTTGAGGCACTATGGGGGCATGTAATCATGAGCCAGTAATTTGTATACAACCCACGTAAATGTGAAGGCTGCAATCATGTGGCCGATGTACTGACGGAGGGAAAGAAGGAAGTACTAAAATACAAAAGTCCATGTAAGACAGCAGTTTGGTGTGATGGATGGGTCAAACATGTTCTTGTGCCATGTGAAACCAAGTGAGTTTTGAGTTATTTTAAGGTATATCGTCATGTTTTGTTAAGTTTGTAACAACGACACTCAACCATGTTTCTTTTCAGAAACCTACCCTACATAACTTTACATTCCTGACCCTAGCCTCCTTTCCTAAACATGACCTACATAACTTTACATCAAATGTTATTTATTGTGTACACTTCAAGACCTGAGTAACAAATTTAGTTCCCTTTTGTTTTGACCTGAACCAGGTGACGATGCTCATCCATGATTCTTTTCCTAAACCAAATCTGCCCTAATTCCTTTTTCCGCTAAGTTATTAGATACCATACGAACCACAGTATGTGCATTTTAGTAAGATATCATACCAACTGTTGTATGAGGATATGTTGGGCACTACCACCCCAGGAACTTTCCCAGGGGACCAAGAACCTTTATAGGAACTACACTTGCATTTGGACAGACAGAACCAGGGACTATGTTTAGTTCCTGTACGATGTCCGTGTCGTACTTTCCAAAGGTTCGGGAACTTTAGGGACGAGCCAGGTTTTGCAGAGAAACTTCCCCAATCCTTAATGATGTTAAGGAGTGAAAGTGTTTTCTTGCCACCCTACACACACACACACACACACACACACACACACACACACACACACTCACGCGAACACACACACACATTCAGAGAACTTGGAACAGAACCAAAGCCATCAGCATAATGGAGTCATAACAGAAAGCCATCAAACCGGAGAGCCCTTGGCTGTTTGGCTCTGCACACACATGTGCTTGTACACACACACACACACACACACACACACACACAAACACACACGCAACATAATTCAGGATACACTGTATTAGTTTAAAAATGAAAACTCAGGAGGTAAACTGTGTCCACTACAAAGTTCATGCCTCATTAACTGAGGACTTGTCTGTATGTCTGCCTCTGTGTGTGTGTGTGTGTGGGTGTGGGTGTGCGTGTGCGCGTGTGTGTGTAAGGGGGTGCCCAGTTGCGTGCTGGATGATTTTTGGCTCTTTGTGAAGACAGCTCATTTTGGCGCCAGCTCTTTCCTTGTGCGCAGTGGCACAGCTGGTGTAGAGCCCAGTGAATGCGCGCGCACACACACACACGCACACACTCACACATACATAAAACACATACTTCAAAATGCCAAACACCATCTAGCCTGCTTTATCTAGGCCACTGGTGAAATTACCACATCAAGTATCTAAATGTCTTATACTCTCCTCTAGATTCTTTCTCTTTCTTTAGACTGTTTGTGTTTCCCTGCAATTAAACGCTCACAACAGTTTGTTTAATTATTATTAGCTATAAATTAAGCTCTTTGCTCCATTATTTGCCCACAGGGATCATTAAAATGACATCTAATCTAATCTAAATGACATCTCGACAGGTGAGGACATGTAGTTTAAGGGCATGTTGGATGTTAGTTCTACTGAAACCGTTCCAGGAGCACTAAAAAGCAAATTTGAGTTGTTATTTCATTGATATGTACTTTCAGTTGACAAGTGTTGATTGGACAAGTTGCTTTTCTTCTCAACAAGCTGACGAGCCTCCGAGGCAATAATTCCTAGCTATATAAAAGTGTTTAAAAGTAAAAGTAACTCTGATGGTGTGAAGTAATGGAGACACTGGCACTGAGCTGATTTAACAGTCAGAGGTTTGACTGTTTTTTCTTTGGTATATTTGCCATAGAAGTAGTGATATTTGATTTAATTTTTTGGTATTGTTCTCCCCCAATCATGGATAGAGTCCTTATTACTGCCTGGCAGAGAACCAGGGGCCCTCAGTGTCAGGGTCCCCCTTGTCTTCACCTGCAAAATATCACTTAAATGAACGCCAAAGCTACCAGAAAGAAACTCAAAAAGACCACAAAGAGATGCAAAGGAACTGCAGAGACACAAATGTGCCAAAAATTGACACAAAATAACCACTAAAGTGGGAAAACAGCCATTAAGAGAAACAAAAAGACCACAAAGAGATGCAAAAGAACTACAAAGAGACGCAAAATGATCAAAAAGAAACAAAACACCCACAACAAGATACAAAATGACTATGAAGGAATGCAAAAGAACCACAAAAAGGGACAAAATGACTACAAAGAAACAAAAAAAACAACAGAAAATGACACAAAATTACTTCAGAGACAAACAATTGCCTCAGAGACAAAAAATGACCAAAAAAGACACAACATTACTGCGAAAAGAGGCAAAACTATCACAAAGAGTCACAAAACAATCAACAAAAGACACAAAATTACTACAAAAAGATGGGCAAAACAACCGCCTAGAGATACAAAATGACTTCAAAGAGTCACAAAACAACTAAGAAGAGATAACAATTGCCCCAGAGACACAAAAAGATCAAAAAAGACACAAAATTACCCCAAAAAAGATGCAAAACAACAAGGAGATGCAAAATGACTATACACAAAATTACAACAAATTGGTGGAAACACAACCACAAAGAGATACAAAATGACTACAAAGAAACACAAAACAACCAAAAAAGACAGAAAATGACCTCAAAGAGATAAACAATTGCCTCAGAGACACAATATAATCAAAAATGACACAAAATCACCACAAAAAGATGCAAAACGACTACAAAGAGCTATGAAATGACAACAAACAAACACAAAACACCCCAAAAAAGACAAAAAATAACTCCAAAGAGACAATCAATCGCCTCAGAGACAAAAAATGACCAAAAAAGACAAAATTACTACAAAAAGAGGCAAAACAACCACACATAAAACAACTAATAAAAGCCACAGAATTGCTACAAAGAGAAGGAAAAAAACAACCACGTAGACATACAAACTGACTTCAAAGAGTCACAAAACAACTAAGAGGAGGTAACAATTGCCTCAGAGACACAAAAAGGTGGAAAAAAAAATACCACAAAAAGATGCAAAACAACAACAAGGACATGCTAAATGACTACACACAAAGGTACTACAAAAAGGTAGCAAAACAACCACAAAGAGATACACAATGACTACAAAGAAACACAAAACAATCAAAAAGGAACACAAAAAGAGACACAAAATTACCAATGCAAAATGACAACACACAAATTGAATCCAGTAAGGGTAGCAAAACAACCCTAAAGAGGTACAAAATGACTTAGAGTTAAAATTACTTTAAAAGAGGCAAAAACAACCCCAGAGAGAAACAAAACAACCAACACAAGACACAAAATTACACGAAAAAGAAGGGCAAAACAACCAAAAGGTGATACAAAATGACTTCAAAGAGATAAACAAGTGCCTCAGAGACACAAAATGACCAAAAGGACACCACAAAAAGATGCGAAGCAACCAATAAAGACACAAAATTACTACAAAAATGATAGCAAAACAACAACAAAAAGATGCAAAATGACAACAAAGAGCCACTTAACAACCACAAAATTGCCTCAGAGACACAAAATGATCAAAAATGACACAAAATTACCACAAGAAGATGCAAAGCATCAACAACAAAAAGAGGAGGTAAAAACCACCACAAAAGTCTATGCGTCTTGCTCCTATGTAGGAGAGGTGGTGAGGTCCTTTGCAAGTCATAATATGCCCAAAAGTACATGGTGTTGGTTTAAGTACGACTATAAGAACTACAAACCCTTTCTACCAACATAAAACTGCTCATCACATCTGATTACAGTTCACACAGTGTGAAGAAATAAAACAACAGATATGATTTCCTGATAGTCCTGATAGTTCTGTATCACTTAAACTTTTGTTTTGTTTTTTATTTCTGGGCGAGGTATCACTGACTTTGTCATTATGTTGATTTAAAGACTTTATGATGTGCACCGTATGTCTCATGGTTGTTGTCTTTGTTCAGTCCCTTATACATTTACATCCAAACATACACACATTTGTCTCTGTTCAATTTATTTAGTTTTATTGGCACACTCGTGGAGGATATATTGCCAAAGTATCTCTCTCTCCGTTTCTCTCAGCTCATAGTATTTCTCCCTCCAGCTGCTCCATCTTTTTTATTCTTGCTCTGCCTCTCCCTCACAGAAAGCAGGGACCCCGGCAGGCTGCTCCCATTCAGCCCGAGGACGCCGATGATGTTTTAATTGTCACTTCTTGTTAAGGCGGCCGTGACATTCACGCGGGGACAGAGGGGAGGCGGTCGGCGTAATCAGAGGAAATGGAGAGAAAGACAGAGAGGGGAAGAGAGGGAGAGAGATGGCACCCATTCAGCTACTAAGAGTGGTATTTGGCTCTGAGCTGTGTGCCTCCTTCCCTCTCTTCCCTTTCTCTCACCCCGCCGGGGCATGATCTGATTTGACAAGCACAACGCTGTCATCTTGAGTTTGTCCAATTTGAAATTCTAATTAATGAACTCGGCGCCACTTTGTGTTTTTGTCGTTGTTGTTGTGCTCTCCCTCTTCTTCTCCTTCCTTCTCAGGCCAGTTTGTCTTCTATTTGTCTTTTCTTTACCCTTCCTCCTTCCCTCACTCCTCCGGTCCTCTTCGGAGGCGGTGTGACTGCAGAGGCCGCGCTGGGTGAGACTGTGGTCTCACACCATAACAGATGATATCAGTGGCTTTGGGTCACGCAATTAGAATCAAACTGCGTGTGTGTGTGTTCTGTGAGTGTAGTGCCTGTATACGTATGTGTGTGTGTGTGTGTGTGTGTGTGTCTGCTTGTCTCTGTTCTGTTTCTCTCAGAATCCCTAATGAGGGAGCAGAGAGAGGAGCGATGGCTGCTGATGCTGAAGGGCACACGAGTGGTCAGTCTCTGTTTCCAGAACTTCACACATTCGCTGCACACTCAGAGGAGGAAGCCAAACTAATGTCCTTAACGCTTTGCACCTTGCATTCGAACACACCAGCATATGTCCAGCACAGCTCAAACCTCACACAACAAGAAACACCAGTGAACAAATTTGGATGGTGGAGAAATCAAAGAGCAAATACGTCTTTCTAGAGATGCAAACTGTTACACAAGGAGGAATTCATAAAGGCACAGAGACAAATGCAATGTGACCACAGTTTGGATCTCTGGAGATGCAGGTCCACTGTCAGTAGTGTGTGAAATACAGTACATTCCCAACCTTTGAGTGCTGCTCAACTAAAGTCTATGGGTCATTCAGAGTCTTTAGAAACATCTGGAGCCCCTTGGTTGCATGTGACACGATGAGCCCAGCCACCAGGAGAAAATGTTGCTATTATGCATTTCTACAAATCACAAATCCCTTACATTTTATATTTTATTTTAAGTATCATATCCACATTTCTAGAGGGATTTACTATATGAGCTGACTTTGTCATTGGGAGGTGGACAGCATGACACCTTGGCAAGATGCCTGCCAAACTGCAGACCACTGTTTGACACCAACAGGTAGGTCATTTTAGCAACTCATCGCTGTTTTTCCACCAGGGATAGTGGCCTGAAAAGTGGTTCTTTTAAAACGAGACATTGCTGCCTTTCCTGTCACAGTAATGCCACAAAAAGCAGGCGTTTTAAGCCAAAACACGATCTGTTCCTGACCATTACTAGTGTTTTTTTGTGTCTAAATGAAGAACCGATGTATCCGCTATATAATAACGTACAAATGTTATGTAGGTTTGCAGAAATGTACAATGTCAGCATTTATTCTGGCGACTGAGTTCTCTCTCTTTCCCCCATTTCTACACTGTCCTCTGTGAAATAAAGGCATAGGAAATAAAAATGCAAAATAATAGTAAAAAAAAACATGCAATTTTCACACATAAGACTAGATATCAAAATTAGATTCTCCTTGCTGTGGGACAATACTAATTAATTCACAACACCAGCAGCTACTATGTATATAAATGGGTGACAAATAGTAAAAAATAAAATAACAAAAGTGTCTCAGTGAGGTGTTGACCAACCCTGTCTCCGAGACATGAATGAGAACATGTTTTAAATTAACAAATCTCCACATTGCAAAATGTTTTAACTGAATATATCAGCAAAACATTCACTGACAAGTGTGTGCTTTTTTATTTACCCTATGATATCTGGTCCTAGCAGGTGTGAGCAGGGCCGCCCATGAGGGGGGGGAGGGTGGCCTATGGAAGCCAGCAATAATCATGTTCATCCTAAATATAAGCAACGCTAACAACATTTTATTTTGAACTATGATATTTGCCAAAACATATTAAAAATGCATATTTTTTTGCAACCATTGCAAAAAATAAACAAACAAACAAACAAACAAAAACTGCGGATTACTTATCTAAACTAAGAGGGAGAGAGCACGTGCATGCATTGAAATATGACATAGTAAAGCAGATTTGTAGAAGCCCCCTTCACCCTTCACCCAGCTATTTACAGGGGCAGGCCTTAGCATGAGAAACATTTATTAAGGTTAGGCACTCTCTTTACTTGATTAAGATTCTGAAGAAATTGTGGTTAGATACCGAAAAAGGGAGAGAACTGAAGCACAAGACAGGAGGTGTGCACTACAGTAGTACAAAACCATAATCTTGTCTCTTAATCAAAGTTTTCTTCGTCATTTAAATGTATCTCTAGTGCCTCACTTCTACACTTTGTACACCCACTCAACATCCAACCCAAACATTCTCCTATAGTTTCTGCGTGCTACAAGAACAGAACGCGTTCTTAAGTGGAAAAATGTTTCCAGTGAACAGACAGCAACCCAGGCAGCAACTGGAGCAATTAGTTGTATATTCATATAATTTCTAGGAGACAGGGCTGCCAGAACAGTCTAACTTTACTAGAGGGGTCTTCCAAAAGATATTCCCTCATTTAGTGTTTTGATGACATCATTTTATCACACACTTAATTGAGTCTCATGCAGCCTGTGTGGAAGCATCTGCATTTGCTCTGCTGCCACAGTAACCTTTCTGGTGGAGCCAGCTCTCTAACCACTGCTCAATCCCCTCAATTTAAATTAAAGTGAAGTCATATCTGTCTTCCCCAGCAGGTGGTGCTAGCAGCCTACAAACCATAGACCCCAATCCAGCTCTGCTTCAGAGAGGGGGAGACAGGAGGAGAGGAAAAAGGCGAGAGCGAGTGAGTTTTTGGAGGCCTGCCAATCATGATGAAAAACCACTGCAGAACTAATCTATTTCCATGCCCGTCCTAATCCACCAACACAACGATGGCATCATTTAATCACAAAATCATCATCACCATCACCACTATCACCATCATCCTCCTCTCCCTCACTCCCCTCCCCCTCCGCTGCATTAATAAAAAATGTATTTTTTGTAAATAAGAGCTCGTGATTAAGAGCAGATTAGCGCGCGCCTTCAGACGGACAGACAGACCGTGATGGGTTTTGTTAACACGAGAGTAACACTGGGTGTCAGTTGTGTGTGTCTGACATTACATCAACGTTATCCTCCTGCCGCTCATGTTATCGCTCTTGGCTTAGAGTTTTAGGGGACTTTTTAACAGCAGCACTGCTTAAGAGCTTAGAGTAAATGGATGGATGGATAGATGGATGGATGAAGATCAGGCGTACACACATGCACAGAGAGATCAGTGTCACTCACACGGCTACGGCGCCAAAGCCTGATTTGCTTTGTGGTAAAAGCTGTTTTATTTCTCATCAGTGTTGTAATGGAGATGCTCCGCTGTCACACGGCACTTGAAGTCTCATTTTGTACTGGAGAAGAGAAAAATCTGCCATTTTGCAGCTCTGGTGTTCACCTCATTCTGAAGCATCTGGTTTTATTGTACATCATTTGTCTGATGGTCAGCCTTTGGTGATTGAATGCAGTAAAAGAAAACACGTTAAAGGTATCCTATGCGGAATTTTACAGAAAGAAAACAATGTATAGACTCATACAAAAGCAATTCCTCTCAATCATGACTTGTGATCCAGCAGAAGTGCGTGGTGGCATATTTATCTGCAGAAACTCTTCCATCTGTTTTGCTGTATTCAGGTTGTAGCAACCAGGTGCACTACCCTAAGCAACATGCATCCAAGAGGAAGCTACGAAAATTGTGGACAGAAGAAAGGCAGAAAGCTCATTTCATTTTCACCTTTGCTGGTGAGCACTGTAGGAGAAGAAGAGGAAGAAGATCGATGCACAGCTGGTCTGTTTTCTGTTGGACAAGTAGGTGCCAGCGATTAGCTTAGTTAACTTTCTTGAGTATTGGCTTCTTCATTAAAACAAGTGTAACAATCCTATATCCTCCTCCTATGTTCTCATATCAAGACATTGCATTTTGGGTTAATTGGACCTTATACTTCATTCTGCTTAATTTAAACCTGTTGTCCTTGTTCGTGGACATCTTGTGCCATCTAGTGGTAGTAAGAGCACAATAGATTAATCCATGTAAAAACAAGATGGCAGCCATCTCTGCCAAGTCAGTCTGCAGCTGATCCCGATAGAAAAGTGGACAATGTAAGAAACCTGATCACATTTTATGGTTGAAACTTTTTTATTTTTGATTAATCACGTTTGTAGTTTGATATGGCAACAAATGTGACACTGTTAAACAGAAAGTACTCGTCTGAAGACATTGGGAATTTATCACCAGTTTGCTGAAGGACAACGGGACTTTATTATTGTCTCGTTTGAGGACATTGGGTCTGACGTTGACAATGTTTAGGTTTTTATACTTATCAGGTCCTTCTGATCCCAAATAGCTAGGAGAATTAAAAAAATGCATACCAACCAAAGTCTAAAGGTTCAGTAGGCTTGATTTAGGGACTGCATGGAAATTGTTTGAGGTTTTAGAAATGGGAGAAAGATAATGAGATTTTTTGCTTATAGGTACATGATGCACAGTTTTACTAAAAACCAATGTATTGACTCATACAAAAGTAATACCTCTCAATCATCATTTATGACCAACGAGGAGTGTGTGGCCTGCTTCTGAATTTCTTTTCATTTTGCTGTGTTCGGGAGGTTCTGGGGCACAGCACACAGGTGAAATGGGACTTTATAAAAAAGGTAGCAACCAGGTTGCAGACCATAAGAAGCACGCATCCAAAAGGAAGCTATGAAAATGGTAGACATGGCATTGAAAAAGGTGCAAATGCAGTGAGGTGAAACGTTGACTGGACTGAACATGCAGTTGGGTTTCACTTTCAGTTTTGCCAGTAACCAACAGTTCCTGCGTAGTGTACCTTTAAGAAAGGGTAATACTATAATAAAAGGCTAGAATTTACAGATAATAACATGCTTCATTTTGTTATGTTTTGCATAATTTTAGGCTATTGCTAATCGCACGTATGTGTGTGATTTGGTGGCTACATGAAAATTATTACACCGTTAACACACCGAGGTTTGAATCAGAAAACAGCACCTTAAATTCTTTGTGCACCTTTGTGAGGAGGGTGATACATTTTTTCTCTTCATCAAAGATCCAAAGAAAAAGGTGTTTAAAAAGAGAAAATGAGTTCAGCTCCCCACCCCGATAATTGTCACACAGTCCCTTACTGCTCAGGATCAGTGCCCCTTCTTATTTAATGCCGTAAAGCAACCGAGCAGATTTTATGTAAAATTAGACGAGATGACTCACAACATAACATGCAGCGTAGAGGCTGCCAATCTTCCTGCCAATGGTGTTTGTTCATGATTATTGTAACAATGTCTCGGAATTGAAATGGAAATGATTTATTTTTAGATTGCCACCACAAAGCACGGTTAATATTAAAACCTCTCGCTGCTTTTGCTTTCCGTCCCTGTGGGTGAAGTATGTACTTTATTCGCAGGTGGGCACATTTTGTCTTGGAATGCAGGACACCTACTTATTATTCAGTGTTGTGCTGAATATTTCTGTGTGTGTGTGTGTGTGTGTGTGTGTGTGTATCAAAAGGAGACGTCGGTCCTGACGGTGAGTAATGTTCTCCAGGCCTGGCGGCTGGCACTGCTCTGTATCCCTGCAGGTGGGAGTGAGTCACACACACATGCACGCACACACTCTTACACACGCACACAATCATTCACACACACACACACACACACACACACACACACACACAAGCAGTGCCACCCATTTCATGCTGACCACCTCAGTGTGCCAGCCCAGCGACCATGGCAGCCAACTGGCCAATGAACAACTGTCTGTCTGTCTGTCTGTCTGTAGAGCAACAGCACATACCAGCACAGCAGCTCGAGTGAGGTTCTCTCTCTAACACACACACACACACACACACACACACAGAGTCATTCTCTCTCATTACTCACACAAGTCTGACACATCCCTGTCAAATGCCAGCTCACATTAAGGTGGAGAGAAGGTACCTTTCTCTCCTCTGTTTATTTGGTTTCCCTGTCTGTCTTTCTCTCAAAACTCAAATTCAAGCCGCTTTACTGTGCGACTTATGAACGTAAACAGCATTAAATCAGGGCCTTATTGCAATTTCTAGGATAAACACAACAGTAAAAACAAATTAATATCTAATATGAATCCCCATATGTCCTCTGCAGTTAAAAACCGTGCAGGTACATGTGTACTTTTAGGATTTTTAATTGAATAAGGAGCACAGTTTCCTGAAGCAGTTTAATGTTTTTCTTCATCTCATTTTAAAGTTGCATTATTTAGATTTTTTGACTGAATAGGAGATGTATAGGTGTCTTAACAACTGGCTGCAAAATCCATAAATGCATTTTACTGGAGGGGTTAAATGTGAAAATGCCACAGCCTGCACTTCTCCTGTCTTTCTTTTGACATCACTATATTTTTTCTAACTGCCCTTTCTCCCTCTGTTTTTAGCATTTCTTTTTATGTTTAATGAAATGTTGTTGTTTGGAAATTTTTTTTTGTTGTCTTTAAATGTGCCTCGATGTATGTGATGTGTAGCTACTGCTCATGCTAACGTCCTCTTTAACTGTACAAGCATCACAAATCATCATTATAAATGACCACATTATAACACTTAACTGATGAGTCTATCCATCAACTGGGAGTCCTGGATGTACAATGAACTGTGCAAAATGAGTGTGTGCTAGAGAGACTGCTGTGTGTGTGTGTGTGTGTGTGTGTGTGTGTGAGACGGCCTTTTCCATCATTTGCTAATCAGATATCATAATTTGCTCCAGCAGAATATTGAAATATGTCTGCCGGTATTTGTATCACTCCATCGTGGTTGAGTAAATGACGATGTGACAGGCATGGATAACCCACCAGACGTGACGTGACATTCTGTGTGGCTGTGTGTGTGTGTGTGTGTGTGTGTGTGTGTTTAAGTGTGCTTTAATGATGTTCTGTGGAATCGGCGATGTATGGTTGCCTCTGAGCGCGGATAAAACAGTTAAACACAGTAATTGCCATTTACTCTCAGCTGTGCTCGCGTTCCCATGGGAGAGCACAGCGCTCAGTGGGTACCACACACATACACACACACACACACACATCTTATTTTAAAGTATTTTCAACAGCACCTCCTATGTCTCAGTTTTGTAAGGTTGGGTTGTGAATGTACATGCTGCTGCCAGTGCGCGTGTGTGTGTCTCCATAGTTGAGGTCTTGCAACCATCATCAATATTACACTCTGCCCTGGGGCAGCTGAAGGTTTCTGGGTTACTTCACTCTCTGTTTCTCTCCTCCAAATAAGAAAGGAGGTTCATTCACATTTATTCTTCCAGAGATCTGTTTTTTCTTTTTCATTTTAAGCATGTTTGTTGACTTTTGCCTCATATAAATCACAATTATAACTTCCCAGTGTGTGTGTGTGTGTGGGTGTGTGTGTGTGTGAGAGAGAGAGAGAGGGGGAGGGAGGTTGTGAGAGGTGTGTTTCCTGATGTATAAATTAAGAGCACATAACTTCTCCTCCAGGTCACTGAAACAACAGAGCCGTCACCCGCCTGCCAAGAATGAATGCGGGGTGCAGAGAGGGACATAAATGACCCATTGTGAGTGTCTGTGTATGTGTGTGTGTCTGTTTGTGTGTGTTTGTCGGTCTCTGAATGTGTGTGCAAACACGTGGACATTTACATGTGTCAATACAAACGTGTGCGGGCAGAGTATGTGTTTTTGCCTATGTTTGAGCATATGTATTTTTATAAAGCCTGTGTTGTGTGTGTGTGCGTGCGTGTGTGTGTGTGTGTGTATGGTGGGTTTGACTAGGTTCCTCAGTTTGTGTGATTAGGTGATCGCTGCTTTATATTCCCCACAGAGGAATAAAGAGAGTATTTCCCCTGAAAAAACAACAGCGCACAATGGGTTCTTTGACAAGGCTCTGTGTGTGTGTGTGTGTGTGTGTGTGTGTGTTTGGGCAAAGGGGGGGTTGGCGGCGCTGGTCTTGGACCCTCTGAACTCCCCTCAGCTGTGACCCACTGCTAGCGAGGCTTGACAATACCTTGCACTATGTGAATGTAAAGACAACATAACTCAGGCTCCCTTGGCAGGACAGAAGTCCATTTTCACACTGGCATGCATTTTAACGACACATTGATGACACCGTGTGCATGTGCAGTGCATCTGTGTTGTTTTGATTTGATGAAGTCTTTTCGGTGCAATCCAGTTGACCTGTTGATCTGTTGTGCACTGGTTTTCTCACTCTGCATCTTCCCATCTTTCACAGAATCCTCTCTAACAAACAAGAAGAACTTTACCAAAATCTGACAAAGTTGTTGTATTTCCCTCTGGGTTCTTCATGTGGTATGAGAGGCCAAGAACAATAATGATAAATGGAGTGAAGTTAAGGCAAACATGACTCATATACCATAACTGTTGACCATATGAGGCTATGTATTATCCATTGGAACAAGAAAAACCCAAGCAAATGGTCAGATGAATGCAAAGTACATGTAAATTACTGTAGAAATGTTGTAATGTAAGCATGTAATACATTGACAGGCCCATCTGAGAGGTATACTCATAATTCAAAATGTAGTACAATTAAGACTGCATTAATTAATATTTTTCTATCAACAATAGATCAAATGACTGCATGAAATGTAAAGGGAGTTGCTAGTAGTGAGAAACTCACAGAGAATTATTAATTGACTATGGTGTTCCTTCAGTTATATCAGCGTTTTAGCATCTTTAAGCTTATGTTTTGGCTTTACGTCCCACAACAACCCATTGTCACTCCCAACTCGTGAAATACCGACACTTAATGAGTGGCCCTCGGTGTCAGATACCAACAACTCAAGGCACCCTTTAGCGTCTGTGTGAGACTCACCAGGCTGCATCACTATAAGACGCTTGGAGCAACTGACATAGTATAAGAGCCCTAACACACCAAGCTGATGGTCATCTGTTGGTCAATATCGAGCCATCGAGGAACACCTATGTGCCAGTGTGTCACTGTCCACATTAGTTAGCCCTTGCTGGCTTTTCAGCATTGTGAAAAAGGCAGAGCCCATCAGTGAATGAAATCAATCTGATTGGCAGCTCTGCACAGGAAGAGAAAGAGAGATCAAAACCAACTTGTCATATTAGAAAAGCTAATGTTTTTTAGCCATTGTAGTCTATTCAGTGTGTTCGAGTGCAACTTTTTGGCCGAGACGCAGGCGACATGAGGGAAACACAACAGTTAGCCTTCTTCACCACTAGTTCTTTGATGTCAGTTTGGTGTTTCTGGGCCTCAAAGAGGGAGACAGTCTGTGTATGGAGGTAGTCAGGGTGGACGGATGGGTCAAACAACCATAAGGCTTACTGTGTCCTGTGTGAAACCATTAGTCAACTTCATTTTAACCCAAACCATCGTTTCATAAGCCTAACCACGTACTTCTGTAGCCTTAACCCAACAAAGTAAATCAAAAACTAAGCAAGCCTATGTTAGAAGTTCATTTTGAAAAGAGACTGTATGCATGTAACAAGCATAAACTGACATGCCGTCCCTGATGCCGTTTTTTTTTTTTTTTTTTTTTTTTTGATGGTAAAGGACTGACCCGCCCTACTTTGCCTTACCCTGCCTCTGATTGGCCTACCCTGACATCCATACTGTAACCCTACCCAATCTCACGTCTCTTGGCTAAACCTAACCAACCAAACCAACGATGGCAACAAGTCCAGCCAATTAGAAATAGAGTAAGGCAGGTCAAGTCTTTGTTATCCTGGATGACCGACGGCCACTCATATTGGCAAATATTGCAAAGAAAAAACTATAAATCCCCTCAATATATAGTCAATATATTTCTGGTCACCAAAACGAAAAAAAAAGACAAGAAGAGGAGGAAAAAAGACAACAGGGAAAGCTGGAGGGCCTGAGTGGGCTTCTTTATGTGGAGCCCCTGCAGAGTCTAGGATCGCAGCTGCTAAGTTGTTAGCCATAACTTTAGAAGGTGAAAATATGTCAGTGTTGGTGTTTACAGTTTATTGCACTGCCCTCATGTGGCCAAAAAAAAAAAAAACATTTATGTAGGTTTAAGTAACACCACGTAATGGCACTGCACGTTCCTACTCTCAGGGTGAGGAGGTTCGCCTTTGGTGACTCAAACTTTTTCTAGCTACAGCTCTTCCTCACTGGGAGGCTATGTTTGTTTTTTGTCTGACTGTTATCTCATTTCTCGAGATGCTCTTCTTTGCTGAAACACCACCTAGGTAACAACAGTAATGAGCATAATTCTACATACCAATCTTGGCTAATGCAAGGCTTTAATATTATATGGACGGCATCTTATCCTCATGTGACACAGAAATTTTCTCCGTCCCTTCTTTCATCATATCTCCTTCTCTGTTTCTCTCTCTTTCCCTCCCTCACCTTGCTGTCAAGGTATAATGCCATGTTGTACCAGTGTCACCAAGTGTTAATACCACAGCTGTCACCACAAAATCCCACGTCTCCTGCACCCGCCCCTCTCCACCCTTACATTCATCTATATCTCCTTTCACATCAAAGGTTACTGCACCTCTGTTCCCCCCATCTCCTACGATAAAGACAACGATTAGTAAAAAGGTAGGCAGACACACTGACAAACAGACAAATATATAGATAGATGCTTTCCATTTTCCCCGGAGATCAACGCTGTACCACACACAGACAGGCACACAGGGGGATTATTTGGGAAAATTCCAGGGCATTTGTTCCCGAGTGGCACCGCGGGCTTCTGAACACCGGCGATTCAGCTAATGTCACTGTGTGAAAGCATCAATCTATCAACAAAACCCTACTTTGTAGGTCAAAAGGCTTTCAGCATTGCAGCAAAAGACAGAAAAAAAAAAACAACGGCTCAACATTTCACCAGTGAGTGAGAGAAAGAGGCCTCGAGTGAGACTGAAAGGAGAAAATTGTTACCATTACCTTGGAAAAGGCAAAGAAAGTACAGAATAGAAAAAAAATAAATTCTCCATGAGAAGGAATAATCAAGATGGTTATTTTTCTGCCGGATACCGCTGCTCCCTTGCATTATCAAAATTGATCGTGCCTATTTTTACAGGGGTAGACACTGAGAAATAAAGAGGTGCGGAAGGTCCTATTGTCGGGCCGACACATATCAAACACCGTGATATTGTTGCAGTTAAGTGGCAATTTTGTTGGGTGCAAGCAGATTTTATTTTTTTTTTTACTGCGGAGTGATGCCATTCTGTGCTTTTTTAGTGACTTTAGCTGGCGAAGGGGACTCATGGACCTGATCACATAAACCCTCTTCTCTGTTTTTCATGTTGCACTTGGCTGTTTCATTTTAATTCAATCAGAAGACACGTTTACAGACATGCATATCGACCTCCCTCACACTGAGATATAATAATTTCAGTGGTTAAATCTAAAAATGAGCCTTTGACCAACATATCACCAAATCAGTATCACAGTTGCCAGAAGAAAATGTTGGCATCATGCATTTCTGCAAGACATGAATGTGTTACATTTGTTGTTTCTAAGGTGATGGAATATATAAGTAAGTAAGTTCATAAAATTTATTTATATAGCACTTTTTGGAGACATGGGTCACAAAGTGCTTCACTAGAGCAATATACAACAAGAAAGAAATCATAGAGACAAAGTGACTACGTGAGCCACGTAGTGAAAAATGCACAACTAGCAAAACTGTTTGCACACACATAAGAAAAAAACACGTTTAAAAAAAACATAGCTGGTACATACAAGTTACCCAAACGCCTGTTAAAAAAGGTGTGTCATTTAGCTGGCTTTTAAAAGAAACCACAGAGTCAGCAAATCATAAGGGAGCAGGCAGAGCATTCCAAACGTTAGGTACTACAGCTGCAAAAGCTCGATCACCACGTGTCTTAGCGAGCTAAAGAATACGGGTGAAGTAGTTCAACTACATAAAAGGGAGCCTGACCGTGTAATGCTCTGTATGTAAGAATGAGAATTTTGAACTGGATCCTAAACTCAACAGGGAGCCAATGAAGGGATTTTGGTATAGACTAATGTGAGAGCGGACCACTGCTCGGAACTACAATACAGGTTGTAATTTAGCCAGTCATTGCTGTGTTTCTCTTTAGGCCAACACATTCTCACTCTGACCTCATAACATATTGATGTTTGGTCATGGACTTTCCACGTCCACATACGACGTGCAAGGTACCCTGGGTGCATTGGTTGCTGACGTTCTCGGACACCGTGTCCAAAAGTTCTGTCTGTTACATGCATTGTCTTCTTTCAAGATACACCTCCATTTTCACAGGAAATACATCAGTACAACACTGTCAATTGCTGTTTTTTTCCTTCAACAACAAACACATGGTTGGGTTTAGGCAACAAAAGTATGTGGTAAGGTTTAGTTAACAAGAACAGGGTTTGGCTTAAGAATCTTATGGGACACAAACACTGCTCTCTTGGGTGAAAGTCAGTGTTTGTTGGACCCATCCACCACCCCTCCCGCCTGCCTCAAGTTGGACTTTTGCTTTGCCTTTCGACCTTGTCCCACCGCGTTTCCCTGAGACGCCAAGCATATCATGCTGACACTAGAGGAAGCCTTTTGTCGTTGGTTTCTGATGCTGCAAGTCACTGCCCAGAGGCCAGATTTCGACGACTTCGGAGTAAGACCGGGCTCTTTAGGCACCAAACATGGGTGTTTTGTAGAGACTCTTCAATGTTTCTCCAATAGTGCCATATTAGTTTTTTTTCTACCCTTACAGGTACAGGTAAAGATTAACGGAAAAAGGGGGAGAAAGAGGGGATGACATGCAGAAAAGGGCCCAGGTAAGAATCAATCATCTGGGGACAGCTTTAGTACAAGGGTGCACATCTACCAGATGAGCTACTGGGCCCCCCAGAACTGACTGTATTTCATCAAGACATGGCTGCGTTTCCTGCCGAGGTAGGAACACAAAAAGCCAGTGTTTTTTTTACTGAGCCATTGCTGCCTTTCTAGTGGGGATTGTGCCCTCAAAGCAGGTATTTGAAGCCGAAACATGACATTTACTTAACCATAACCAAGTAGTTTTTGTGCAGAAACCTACCCACATTAAACAATGTTGCTGAAATGTATCATTTCAATGTATCCACCACATAATAATGTACAAATGTAACATATCCGTGGTTTGTACAATGCCAGCATTTTTTCTGGCGATTGGGTTGCTGAGTACTAGTACCTGCTGTCATCCATCTCCTCTTTCCTGTAGATGTGACTGGTGTTCCAGATTGCTCACATGTAAGCTATTGTGTGCAAAGCATGAGGAAGTTTGGAAACAGAAAATAAAGGCTAATTCATAACTGCATTATGCTGTGATTGCGCCTAATTTATTATGAATTAGAAAATAAAAGAAAACCTGAAGGAGCACCATCTTGTAGAGAGGAGACTCAGAGGGAGATATGTCAAGGACAAAACAAGAGAGGTGACATCAACTATAGAAACAAGTGACACACACATGAACCCCACGGACAAACACACACCTCTCTGCCCTCCAGAGGTACACTATCTGCAGCAGGAAGTCCCATGCAGACACTTCCTGTTGGTCCCAGGAACAATGGCTATTGTTGCAGTCTCCACCACTCACATGTGCTCTGACCTCACCTCCACATCTCAGCTGACAATAAATCCTCCACCTTTAAATGGAACAGGCGATGACAGATTAACAAGGTGACGGCGCCGAAAACATTACAAAAAAAAAAAGCAACAGGGTTAAAAATGGCCAAATACGTAAGATTGGGGCTAAAAAACAAACAGGGTGAATAGTACAGTTGCTTGTTCTCACATTCTATTTTGTGATGTTTTCTAAATTGTTCATGTTGTTTTCAATCTGGCAGCAAACTGCCGGCGCCAAACTCCTGCACAGACGAGACAGAAGTACAACAAAGTCACTCTAACTTGCAAATCTAGCAAGAGCTTCAGAAGTATCATCTCCAGCTGCTCCACATTCCTGCCTCCAAAGAGTCCACACAGCCTTTACAATGTGTCACACTGGTAACAGACACGATGCCACTGTCAGTTAACCAGCTTATTTAAGCAGCCCTTATACAATGAGGTGCTGACATACTTACTCTCTTAATACGATGTTTCCTCCATTTAATTTTTTAGTTTGCATGGCCCAACTGGCACTGTGCTGAATTGACTCACCTGTAACTGGCTTTTGCTACATGTAACCCAAGGTCTATAAGGATCTGGAAAGTGTCTGGAAAGAGAGTAGTTTGTAGTTGCATCGTCACTCAGCCACCAGCCCGTAGTTTTTCACTTACCCCTGTTAGCACATCTCTACTGACTTGAAATCCAACATCACATCAGCAGATTCATTTTCGTAATCGTCGCACTGCGCAGGCACGTCAGAAAGCAGCAAGCTAATTATGAAGGGCAAAACGCTTACCTTAGCCGCTGGAAATATTCCCATTACTTCGATTTAGTCAGAAGGAAAGATGAAAAGAACACTGTTGCTGTAGGTAGTCCCACTAAAACTCCATCCACTGCCAAAACTACGTCCTCAAACCTCTGCTCTGAAGCACAAACTACGACCTACAGCACAACAACGTGAAGCTCTGGGAAATTCACCCATCCTTGGCCGTGGAGGTCGGCTGTAGCGCTACGCTAGCTAAACAAGCAAAACTAGATTTTACTCTTGGACAGCTGCAGGCTACAAAGAAGTGATGAAGCCTGTGGCTGGGTATGTTGTGGATGAAATGTTGCTCGACCAGTGTCTCTCCCGTCTCTCAGGCAGAACCGTGGGAAAATGCTGGTCACAAGCAAGCTAACTAGCCTTAGCTACACTTAACGGCAATTACCCTAACATTCACACACAGGCACACATCTGATTTTTGGGGAGATACGCAATCAAAATTTTATTACTTTTGAAAAGAGTAATGAGTACTATATTACATTTTTAGAGTAACAAGCCCAACACTACATATACCCCAGCTTCTTAGTCACTCCTTGCCAGATTGTTCTTCGCCACTCATGCAAGACCTTTCAGCACTTTATTCTAGTCTGTTTTCCCATTGCCTGCCCTGCCTGCCTGCTTCGACTGATTGCCAGTAAACGCCTCAGCCTTCTGTCCATGACCTCGAGATCTGCTTCTGCGTCTAGGGTTCCTGTCTGCCTCTGGCTGCTTGATGTTTCCATCCGATGACGTCGATGCTACAGTGTGAGTGTTCCAGTCAGCTTACCTGTGGTTCCCTGCGGTCCAGAGATTTTCGCTGTGTCGCCACACTCGCCATTGTGTGTCGACCTGTGAGTACTTACCTGCTGGCTTCTCAACCTTCTTCCTGGCCTCAACCTGCCATCTGCCTGTTCCCTTCTGGTTCGTCTGTTTGGACTGTGTACTTACCTGGTTCTGGATTTTCTGGCTCCTTGACTACATCCCCTGTCTGCTCCTCCACGGTACTATTCCCTATTATTAAACTGAACTGTGTTCACTCACCTGCCTCTCGGCCCAGTTCGGCCTGCCAAACCAGCTGCCAAGGAGTTTATGGAGAGATTCTGTTGGAGTGTTGAGCTGAACTGTGTGCTGTTTACTAGCCCTGCTCTGTACCTGCTCAGTAATAACAGTAAACGTCATTACCAGCTGTTCCTAGTCTCTAATGTGCTAATACCATCCAACCACAGTTTGTAT
This sequence comes from Epinephelus lanceolatus, assembly GCF_041903045.1. Lineage (NCBI taxonomy): Eukaryota > Metazoa > Chordata > Actinopteri > Perciformes > Serranidae > Epinephelus > Epinephelus lanceolatus. The sequence goes on from NC_135756.1 coordinate 21,694,569, forward strand.
CAGAGCAGCCCAGTATCTCGAGGAATTCTGTTCATATTGGTCTATCTGCAATTCAAAATGTATGTCAAGTGCTAATGATCAGTGCCAGTGGAAGAAGTAGTGTGTCCTTAATTTAATGAAGTGAGTGAGAGTGGCGAGAGTAAACCAAAACAGTAAAGCAAAAAAACAAAACAATGAGCTAAAACGCTAAAACCTTCTGTAGAGCTAAGGGGAACTACAGAGGCAGGTGATAATTATCTGTGGATTCATCAGTACAGGTGACCTCTTTCACATACACATGACCCAAGATCAGTAAATATAAACACATTGGTTAAAGCTGTAGTTGGTAACTTTAAAAAAAAATAACTTTGTCATATTTGCTGATACTGTCTCTATATTCACACAACACTAAACACGACAGATAATCTGTGAAAACAATCCTATTCCTCTGCCTCCTCTATTGCCTCGTAGTGCATGTGAAGCATATTTTAGTGTACTGTTTAGCTGTAAAATGAGAGTTTGTGACCTGGCTGTCATGTTGAAATCAGTGGAGCCATAACCAAGCACCGCCCACCGGCTGGAGCAAACTCTCATTTTACAGCTGAACAGGACAGTAAAATAGGTTTTTGAAATCATTTGAGGCAAGAAATAAGTAATGAAGTAAAAGAGTCTTCATTCATATTTGATCAGCACCATTCACGAGCAGTAACTGACATGATTGACAGCTGCATTAGAGACCCCTCGGCTCTGATTAGTCGTATTAAGTGAGCTGCGGTGGATTTACAGACTGTCTCCTGTACTTCTTTCAGAATACAGTGAGAGTTTCAGCAAATATGACCAAGATTTTTTAATAAACGTTGCCAACTGTAGCTGTGAAGCAGCAGTCTTTTACTAATCTTATTCTTAAACACACTGTAGTAGCCATATTAAACACCTAAATTATGAAAATGTTGGCGTTAAAGTTAATGTGGTGCTTTGAGGAATCATTCAATATTAAGCATTGTGTCTGGCAAAGGGTTTGGTGTGGATTTTGTCAGTTACAATAGATTTCAAAGGGAAACTTTTGAACCGTGTTAGAGAACCTTCTGCTCCTCCTCTGTGCTTTTGTGATGTTTTAATCTCCTCTAAGATTAATTTAGATTTTGCTAAACATTTGTTGAGTGACACCCAACCCCAACCCCTCATGAACAACTAATTCTTTCGCTCTGGGCATGTTCACTGAACAAATAGTGTTGAATGAGACTGGAGCAGTTGTGGATGGTACCAATGGAACCATTCCTTACCGTCCCCAGTTTTCAGTCCCCCTTCTGTTGGGGTACCTAGCTCACAGATCTGGCACTAAAAGGTGTGTCTGTTGACTGGTCAATAGAGCACGGTCACTCTGCTCAGGGCTGAGTTGTGGCTGGTTTTGAAGCTCATGTAACAACTGTTCATATCATGGAGGGTTTTACATATATTAGTAAACTATAAAATGAAAGGATGTTTTGCTGCCTCTTGCAGCAGCTTTAGTTGGAGAAAAAAAATTAACTGGACCGACTGCCAGCAACTTTTAAGGTGGAACATTGACTTGCAATGTTACTCAATGTATGAGTTGACGACGTGACACCTTAAAGCACACCTTAAATTTCAATTTGACAATTTTGACCATTCCTTTAGTTTTTATTGTCTCTCTTGGATGACGTACACTTTTAGTAATAAGTGGATCTTCAAGCATTTAAAAATATATATCAATTTCGACCAGATTATGAGAACGGCATACATTCTAATCCTCACTAGGAGAAAAAAAAAAGTGTCGCTGAGTGTTGTTCCTGTGGGCTCTGGCAACGTTAAACCTCTGAGCTTGCCTTAGAAGGACTAAAAGCACAAACCCACTATTTTTAAATATCCCATGGAGAGAGATTCTCACTGCAGCCTGTTTTATTTTCTTCTGAAAATGTCGGCATGCAGCCTCGTTCTGTGGACGATAAACGAAAGGAAGCAAACAAGGAAATACAGTGAGTGCTGGACAGAGCAGCGATTGACAACAACCCCGCCCACATGAAAGAGTACTGTTTGTGTGGGCCTGAGGTCTAGGTACCATGTCTGAAGGGTTACTTTTGGATCCAAAGGTACCATACCGAAAGTGTTTGGTGGAAACGGGGCTTTAGAAGATAACCTGGCTTTTATGTACAACTGCACAAACTGAGTTAATACGAGTTGTTCAAAAAGAATAATTCGTTCGTGAATCTAACATTTCTAGTATCATGCCAATGTGAAGTATCTTACAGGGAGCATAATGTGTAGATGACTACTGGAGAGCTCAACAGGTAAAATGCCTTGCTCCATCAACATCTCAGCCGAAGATAGATTAGAGGAGGCGAGAATGTTAGACTTAAGAGCAAATTTGGAAGTAGTCAAATGGCATTGGGCCTAACAATGGGAGCCATGGGTAGAATTTTGGAGTAATTTACACATGTCTCCATGAGAAACTGGAGAGTAGCTGAAACCAGCTGGTGTTTCCCAGAAACAAACTGCAGTTTTTAGGAACATGATCGTGATGAAACGAGTTCATATGGAGCGCGCATACATGCACCCACACATACGGAGTGAACCAGACATAACACATTCACTCCCCCAGACAATCCAGGGACTCAAACTTCTGTGCTGCAGCATGAAATAAAAAGAAAAAAACTCTAGATACCATATTGAGAGAGAGACAGAGAGAAAGAAAAAGCATTGTGTTCATTAATCAGCTGATGACACAGCTCCAGTGGCCTTAGCAGAGTGGGAAATAATGGAACACAACCAAGCTCCCTTACCTTATGTTTAGCATGATCCTCGAGGGTGTTAGAAAAGGGTTCCAACATTCGACAGTGCTTTTTTTTCTCTTTGACACAGTGCGTGTGCGTACGTGTGTGTGTGTGTGTGTGTATGTGTGTGCGTGTGTTTCAGCATCCCTTCGTCCCCATCTGTACAGAGCAGCTGCCGTCAGGATGCTTCTGGGGATTAAACGCCTCTCTCACACACAATCTGCCTCCCTCCTCACCACCCATCCACATCTTCTTCACCTTTCCACCTCCTTCCATTTCTCCCTCTTATTCTCTCTCCATCTCCCTTTGTCATTATTTCATCTTACTGCCAGTGCTGTCTCTCTGATTTGCCCCCATCTTTATATATTTAAAAGTCACAATCACAATTGTTGAGCAGTGCCATGTTTGCCCAGTGTCAGAATCCATGCGGCCTGCGTGCCATGTAGTGTGTACAAGAATCTTTCAGCGGCCCGCAACTTAACTGTTATGTTGAAATGTTTTACTTCAGTCTCTGCTCTCATTATCCCTGTTTTCAGTCTTTATTTGGAGGTCAGCTTTGTGACCTTCTAAATGTGTTAGATTTAGAATTACCGAATACAAGATTCTATACAGATATTACTCCTGTTAGATTACCCAAGATAGATGGCGAACATTGAAATTTATGCTGGCATAACTGTGGCAACCAAGGTTCTTTCTTCCACTTGCTCTGGAACTGTCCAGCTGTTAAACCACTCTGCTAAGAAGCGATATCTCTTATGTCAGAGTTTTTCAATGATAATTTCCCAGTGTGCCCCAAAGCATGCCCGCTGGGCCTGATATTGGACAATAATGTTGGAGTCACTGTCGAGCGCCAATGGACCTTGGGTTGCTTATTTACTGAGAGACTAATTCTTCTAAAGTGGAAGGAGCGTAAAACAGCCTGATTCACAAGGGGCTCTTGGCTGAAGGAATACCTGGACTTGCTAAACATAGAGCAGGCAGCCTGCTTGTTAAGAGACTTTGATAAAGGCCTAGAACACCACTGGGACACTGTCTGTACAGTACAGTAGCCTCAATTTTAAAATGCTTGTATACAATGGTTGTATAAGATCCAACTTATGTTACATATCATTTCTTTTATTACTGTTTGTTTTGTATTGTTTTGTTCTGGCTTCTGGCTTGTATTTTTCTCTCTGTTCTTGTGAATTTCTTATCTGACCTTCTCTTGTTGAATGTGTGTTAAATGTAAAAGAAATAAATAACAATAAAACTGTGAATAATGATAAAAAACCTGTTTACAGACACACAAGCATCTGTTTCCAGTGAAGAAAGCTAGATAAACCCACTGTATAATACTTACCTCGCACGGAATGGAAGACAGATAAAGTTAGCGACTAGCTAGCAGAGGATTTAGCAGCCAAAGAGCCAGATATTTCCCACAGGAGGTGGTGGAGAACAAAACAGCGCAAAAAGGTGAATATTTTTGGCTTACATCATTGGCTTGAATTCATGAATGCTTATGTAATCTGAGTTATTGTATTACATTTATTTTGAGAGGTTGGTTTTGTATTTCCCTGTTTGAACATGACTGTTAGGGTCATTGTGGGGATAGTCATGGTTGTGGGATTGATGTATCATTACTATTGTTATAGGGTGATTTTTGGTTCCTACCTGTGGGGTGTGTCTGGAGGGACGTTAATGTTATGGGAACGGAAGTTCTCCGGTGCACCATGTAAACAACGGACGTGCTGAATATATGCTACTGCTGTTGCCGTTTTGGCCGGAATAAAAGAAAAGAAATTAAAGACAACTGTAGCCGATTATTACCCACAGCCCATGAGACTGGAGTATTAAATCTTCAGGTTACACTTATATTTCTCCACATTTACTGGATGTTGACTTAACATGGTGAAAATCTGCTGGGTGTTGTGTTGACAGCTTCCTCTGCTGCCCCCAAGTGACAAAAAATCAATAGCTGTTGCTTTAAAATTTTAACCTACCATGTCTACTTTGGCAGAGATGCATGTTATTCTTAAACTTTGATTTGCACTATCTCTACTGTCCAGAGGATGTCATCCCTTTATGTCTGAATAGCCATTAGCCCATTTTGCGCTGCCTTTTCAAGGTGGGAATGTTGAGCCTTTATTCCACCTCTCTGTCCTCTATAAAAGGTACAATTGTGGGATAGGGGAACAGAGTTGTCTTGCTTTTAAGCTGGCAGCAGAGGTAGTAACAGCGCTGAATCAACATCTGTGTAAAAGGGGCAGCCGGCAGGACGAGACCATGGATGGGACACGTGTAACGTTTTTACAACATGAGATTCATAAAGCAGCTGATAGCAGTTAGCGGCTAACTCAAAGCAAAAGAGAAGTGACTGAAAATGTCTGCAAATTGGGGGGATGATGAGGTCCAGGACGTCCTTAGGACAAGATCAACCCCCATATATCAGGGACGCCATGTTATGCCATTGTTAAGGCATCGAGCTGTCGAGCATGTTTTTTTCCCTGAACACTTACATGCTATCCAAAATCACGCTGACCCTCTGACACACAGTTGCCTAACCAGACTACAGGCTGTTCTCACAAACAAAAGTCATACATATCCCATGTATTCTGAGAGGCTGCGGTCACGTGACCAATTCTCTGATAGGAATAAACAAGGAAGCGGTCCTGAACTTTCTTGTAAGGAAGCAGGTTGGGGGGGTTGATGGGTCACAAAAACCAGTACTTTCCCCTGGGGCTTTCCCCAGGAGACGCATGGTCGGAACTGTGTGAACTTTGAGTGAACTTTGGGTCATCTTAAGGTACGTCCTCACCATGTTTCTTTTCCTAAACCTAAGCTCAGTAACTTTATGTTAATTATGTAGCTATACTTTAAGAACATAACATAATTTGTGGGGCAGAAATTCGTAAGATATCAGACGAACTGTTGTGCATGCACTGTTCGTAGGATATCAGAAAATACGTTGCCAGACTAAAACGGGAAATGGCAAGGGGTTAAGTGGGGTAGATAAACCGTCAACATGCTCAAGTACAGTAACTTTGATTAGTGTGATTACTTTTGGACAAGAAGGGGCGGCATTATACATGTGTTGTTTGGTCCTGTATAAAAAAACAAGGACCATCTTTCTCCAGAATTACATACTGCACCTTTAAAATCCTTGTCTGGCTTCCAACAGCACTGAGCAACATACGTAGCCTAATTAAAAACTGGATATCTAAGAACTAATGTTCCTGAATGTACATGTTACATGTTACTTGTATATTGTACATTACTCTGTAGGAGTGGAGGAAGATAACAGATATGTTAAGATATTTCAGGACTGAGTGAACCAAAGCTATTTTACCAACTTGGAAGCGACTATGAGTACCCAACTCAATGTCTGGATCAGAATTATAACAAGTGTCACATTTTTATGTACTCAGTAACTGCCGCCAAACTGCTCTCACTGTGTTCACCCTTTCAATATCCATCACAGTCTCTGGATCCAAGAGCAGTCAAACAAATGTTTGTCGCTTCTAACTGTGTATCTGAACCTCCTCTTATATGCAAGATTAAATGAAAATAAACACACTTAACGGGGAGATTTGAAAGGTTTAGCATGTGGACAGGACTGTTTTTATGTGTTGAAAACACAACGTGCATGTTTGTGAGTAAAACTCTGCATGACAGAAAAAGAAGTAAATTGTGTGCGTGTGTGTGTGTGGTGTGTGTGTGTGTGTGTGTGTGTGTGTGTGAGCATGGCTCGAGGGGTGAGGGAGTTTTATCCTACTGTCAGAGAGAATGTGTCAGATTTCGACTCCTTTGTTCCTTGTCACCGAGCCTTGTCGTTATGTCTATCCGTGTGTGTGTGTGTATTTGCCTGCCATCCCTGTCGGCTTTAGTTATTAGTCAGTGGCTCTGTTGAGAGGCGCCTTTTTTTTCCAAATAGTTTTGAAGTCATAAATCCATAAGCAGACAGATGTAAGCTGGCGACCAAATACAGATATATATTAGGCATTCCCCTGGATCCAGCAAGCTGCTTGATGGGACATAAATGCAATCATATCCTTTCTCCCAAATCCCTCAGAGCTTTCACATTCTCCCTTCACCACTGCTCATAGACTATTAAGATACAGATGCTCTCGCTGTATACACTACACTAAGTCGGTTGAGATAATTCTCATGGATACCATATGTCTTCCCTTAAATTTCGATACACTGCATCTCCTCTGAAGTGCTGATAAGACATTTGAGTGGAATACAGCGAGCATTGTGGTCCAAAGCGTTGTGTGGGCTGCGGCGCTGGACTGCCTGCAAAGAAAAAGCAGAATGAAAGAGACAAACTGAGTGAGCACATTTTGAAATAGGTTACTGAGAGTTGCGTGTTACAATAAAAATGGAAACTGAGGTGATTTCTTTTTATTTTATTTGATTAGTTTTGGAAGTGATCCGTCAGTGTGGGAGAATGGGCAGGAAATAGGTTACATCCTGTCTGTCACCCGAAATGTAAACCCCTTTGAAATCATTATACTCCTATTACTGTAATTGACTTTGAGAATAATACCAAATGCTTCAATAATACCAGATTATGAATTCATTATGATATGGTGTAATAATGCTGGCCAGATGCTGCCGTTTTGTCTGGCATGCATATGAATCTAATCCAAACTGGACATCTGACAATGGAGGTTTTCATAACCCCTAAATGACTTTGAGCAGGTTTTTAGGTTGTATTCATTTGCAGAAAATACTAATTAAACACAGAAAAAAACACAGGAAATCAAAGCTGGCTGCTGTGTGATGATTGCAGGTGGATTAAAATCCCAGATTGCTAAAGCATGGCTTTGCTTATGTAACTCTATTATAATTTAGACATATTACTTTTACTATTATTCAATTGGAAGTTCATAATTTGTACAAACTCTGCCTTAAATTTAAAATAAACACTCAGTGGCAACATTGGCAACATTGGCAGCCAGCTTCATTGCCACCCTGCTCACCCCCATGAATAAATAGATAAATAAATAAATAGATAAATAAATCTAACATAAGGAAAAACTGATCAAAAACAGTAGTAGGGGTACAACATCCAATAGGGTGGAGCGGAGTATCTGCAAATTTGCACATGCTAAATTCTTTCATTGTTTGTTATTTATTGTAATTGTTTGTTAACTAAGTTGTTTATTTGTGTGGAGAATAAGATTTATTTTTTTTTAAAAAAAAAGATATTAATAATATAAAATAAAACAATGTATAAAAAATGTTTGAAAAAAAAAAAAAGAAAATATACTTTTTGGGGTGGGGGGTAGGTGGGTAATATGAGCCCAAGTTAGGTCTGGCACTGTAACCATTTATCCTGTATAATATGAATAACACAGTGGCTACAGCTTTAAATGTTAACTTGTTTTTTGTTTATGTCTATGATGATAATAATAGTTATTATTAGGCACTTGTAGCCTGTGATGGGCATGTATCACATTTTTTGACATTTTATATAACTGCATTTAAACAAAACAATGATTTATTGAGCAACTGATAAAGAAAATAAAAAGGAAATAAAAACAACACACCAAAGTAAGTTTATTTGCTTATTTTAAAATGAAAGACTTTTTAATTGTTTTTATTTAAGATAAGAGTTTTTGGCACATACCTGAAAAAAGGCTTATAGGGATGAATAAAATATACTAAACAAAGAGCATGATAATAATAATAATAATAATAATAATAATAATAATAATAATAATAATAATAATAGGAGTTTAGCCCCACTGTGTCACTGCTGCCTGGTGTCTGCTTTCAGGCACACAGAGGTGGTTTTGGAACAGGAAGCACCGCCTTGACCCTTGCTTCCTCCATTGCGCCTTGTTTATGTTCCAACGACTTCCTGCATTTCTCTGTCATTTCTCAGGCTTGGAATAGCCCGAGCCCGGCGGATGGATATATCATGATATATTTGTCTAGCACAGCGTTATACGTGTAGGAACAGCATTGTAAGTTGAAGGGGAAAGCTGCTTCCTAATAAGTGGAGATTACTGTGGTGTGATTGTAATGTGGGTTTCCGGTCACTAGAGGGTGGTTAAGCCTGAGCTATGTGACCGAGGTGCATCTGTGGAGATACAGTACATGACAGGAGGTAAGATTACTGACATGTTTCACAAAATGATCTCTCGTCTGTGTGAAATGTACTTACCGCTCAACCTTACTGTGTTATGAAATGTCTGAAATGCAGAATTTGATTTATACATGTTTTACTGTTATTTAAATTGAAACCTTCAACAGCTAATTTTATTACCAGAGTTATATTTTAACAATTTTCTCCAGAATTCTTCTCAAGTTTGCCTGTTGCATCCTAAAAATTGTGAAAGTATTAATTAAAAAGCTACAATATGAATGGGATTTGAATGTGTGTGAGTGTGTATTAATATGCTGCCTATCCTCGGTTTGATACAATAATACATATCTTTACCATCTTAACAAGTTCATAAAAAGACATCCTGTATTGATGTCATCCTTGAATCAAGAGGAAGTATGTCGTTTCTCTGCAGCTACTTAATGACGTCTCAAGATACTGACAACTGTGTCAAAGGTATTTGCGACACGAGTGCAACTTCAGTGTAGACATTTTAATCTTGAACGAGAAATGGCTAGGCTTATGGGATGATATCTGATTGACTTCTGTTGCTGCAGCTATGAGATGATTTGTGCTTATAAAGGCCGCCTTGTGTCACTGGTTTGATCATGGGTGCCCTGTCTTGAAAAAGAAAAAGTGCTGGTTTTGGGTGCCTACTGTTCCAGGATGGTGGGGGGGAGGACCCTGCCTTGTCGCCCCAGCAGGGTGTCATTTGGCTGGGTTCTTAAGCTTCAGGCCCCAGGGGTCTGGCGCAGGCTGCCAAATCCTGGGAAGGTAGCTGTACTACAAGCTACTCAAAAGTAATACATGATGCTCAGTGTGTGTGTGTGAGTGTGTGTGCCTTTTGTTCTTGTTAATGAAATCAAAGACAGGCTGCAAAGCTGTTTTTAGGCCAGAGAAAATCATGAAGTAACGCATAACACAGGCCTATAGCAGCGAATCCTACATCTCTGCTCTATAATGGGAGTATGATTAGTGGTTGTAATGTCTTTCTTTCTGCATGGAATGAATTACATCAAGCATATAATTCCTGATTGTAATTTTGAACGGACTGCAGAAGTTATATGGCATCATTAGAAAAAAACTCCACTAACTGAAGGAATCCGTGGAAATGGCGGAGAGGTCAGAGACAGCTTTGTGCAGCGAGAGGAATGAGAGGAAATTGACAATAAGATCTTTTTTCAGATCGAGCATTAAAAGTTATGCTTATATTACGGCGAAGGCTTCCTGATTCCCATCCCTCCCACACACACACAAACACACACACACACACACACACACACGCAGCAACATCCAAGAAACTATAGGGAGAAAGAGAGAGACGGAGCGAGGGCTGCACATGATCTTGATTTGGAGCAGCTTTAAACAAATTAGGGCATTTCTGATTCCCAGTTTTGTAGTAAAAAGACTAACACTGATTTTGGAAACATTCCCAAACAAACCCAAACACAGAACCTCTTACATCTAAATTGCTTTGTGAAAAAAACAAAAAACAAAAAAACAACAGATTAGTATGTCATGTTAGCATGAAAAGATTTAGGTCTCGTGTTGTACGATTAGACAAAGAAACAGGGCTGTAGTGAGGATTTTAGAAATACAGAGGTCATGAGTTCAAGTCCAGCAAAGACACCTTATCCTCCTGCCTGATCCCAGAAACAAAAGCTTTGACTTCCTTAATCTATTTTGTCTTATACAATATCAATTCATTTAGCTGTTCAGTGATACTTTATGCATTTTTAATGGTAATAAGTTCTTTCAAAAGCAGCGGACTAAACTCTAATTACACTGAGTTTGACAGAGAGACTAAATAAGTAACAGATATAAAAACTGTAACATTTTCACCCGCCTCCATGTTGCTTTCTACTGTTTAGTCTGTCTTCCAGTGTGTTTGTGATGTCAGACATATCATGTACACGGCTCTGGTCTACTGGCAATGAGGAAGGAGTCTGTCACCTATTTCAAGTAAGATTTCCCACATAAAAGCTGTGTATATGTGCCAGTTTTTGTGGGAAAAAAAGGTATAAGGTAACTGGCTCTTGTTTCCCATGATTAGTAACAGATTACATAGGAATTTATTAGGAAATTACATTCCAGGAAAATAGCACTTTGATATTCTAGCTTCAAACTTGATGCTTTAAATGCTGTTGGCTGTTTAAAAGCTGATGCTAAAAAGTAGAACGTTCCATGTGCAAGTTTTTAACTGTAGAATATACGCTAAACTCTCTTCAGGTTGACTTAAATGCCGAAATTTCCAGAGAAAATACAGAGAACAGGACCTCAGTGTGGTCAGAGATGGCTGTTGCCTGCGAAGAGACCAATTGCTCAGCTGTTCTTCTGATTATTTATCTAAATATTAAGTGAATATTTACTGCAACAACTATCAAGAAGTCAAACAGCAGACTGAAGAAAAAGTGACAAAAAACTTTACCTGTGCAAAGACTATCTCAAGGTGATGGCCACTGAGGTCATTTAATCACATAACAGGAGAGAAAGACATACTTAAAAGCTACGGTTAGTAACTTTCATAAAAATAACCTCTTATCATATGTGCTGAAACTGTCACTACATCCACACAGTTGTACATGAAAAAAAAGTTTCTCCTCCTCTTATAGTGCTTCTTATGGCATTTATTAGAATCCACTGCGGCTAAAGGAAAACAACCAATCAGAGGCAAGGAGTTTCTAACGCATCTGTCAATCATGTCAATAACTTCTCATGAACTGAGGTCAAACTGTCAAATTAGGCAGCGCTGATCAAGTATGAAACAAGATTGTTACTGCATTGCTTATTTCTCACCTCAAATGACTTCAGAAACATATTTTAGTGTACTGTTTAGCTGTGATATGAGAATGTACGTGACCCAGCCACTGTGTTGGAGCCAAACGAAGCATCGGCCACCAAAATATATTTTAGTGTACTGTTTAAGTTGTAAAATCAGATAGTTTTCTTGGTGGGTGATGCTACATTTTGGCTCAAACACAGTGGCTGGGTAACAAACGTTCTCATTTACAGCCAAACAGTACACTAAATACGTTAAAATACGTCATTCAAGGCGAAATATAAGCAATACAGTTTCAAAATCTTGATTCATATTTAATTAGTGCTGCCTAGTTTGATGGCAGTTCACAAGTTGTGACTGACAGATGTGTTAGAGACTCCGGCTCTGATTGGCTGTTTTCCAACAGCAGCGGTAGATTCTGGCACCACAAGGAGGCAGAGAGCATGATTTTTAATGTGATAATGATATAATGACAGTTTCAGCAAATATGACAAACCTTATTTTTATTATAGATACCAACTGTAGCTTTAAGATGAGTAAAGACATGAAATAAAACCTTATATGATGGATGGAAATATGTCAAAAGACATTCAACATTTCTTGATAAACCTTTAAATATATAAAATGATTCATACTGTGACTGAAATGTTGCAAGTACTAAAAATCCCACTCAGTGAAATTTGTAAATGCACCTTAATTATAACTGAACTGAGGCAAATAGGAAAATGAGTTACAATTACAGGAAAAAAATGACCTAATTGAGGCCTAAATAAACCAGTTTGTACCAGTGGGGCATTTTTTTCTTATTTTACCAGCCTTCTCTTTCCAGAGATTCCCTCTGGTCATGATACTCCAGATTCTTGTGGCTGAATTGTATTGAACTTTGGGTGGGATAGTTTTCAGCTGATGGCAAAAATCAAACAAGTAGGTTGTCAGAAGTTAGGACAGATACACAGACACACTTGTGCACAAGTAGAAAGGGAGAGAGACAGAGATACAGAGAGACGGATGGATAGAGAGAGGGAGCCTGTTCCCTGAGCTACCTAGCTGCTAAACGCTGTAGAGAGGAGAGTGAATTTGGACTGACATCCCAGTTATTGCTCATGACATTTGTGCATCGTCCAGGCGCATATGCGCAGTAAAAGCCGCACCTAGGGGAGGTTTTGTGTGTGTGTGTGTGTGTGTGTGTGTGTGTGTGTGTGTGTGTGTGTGTGTGTGTGTGTGCGTGCGTGTGCGCGCGCACTGATGAGCTAAGCCCAGCTGAGGACAGACAGTGAATGAATAATAAAGTGTGTCAAACCTGACCTATGCGGTCACTCAACTTAGACGTTCCCTTGTTTGACCACCAACCTCGCCTGCGTCACACACAAACACACACACAAATACAAAACACAAAGCCTCCTGTGTGAGCTAACTTCAGAATGAGGAGACGCCAGTGAGTGCCTTTGTTTTCTCCAGCTTTAACATACAGTAACTATTGAACTGTGAAAGTGAATTGGACAGGGATCAACCATATAATATAGTTTTGACAGCCTTTGAAGCGCATCCGCTCTGCCCCCACGCTTCTGCTGATTGCCCCAGAGCCCTTTTTCTCCTCTGCACAGCCATACTGTGGCATTTACAAGGTACAGTGGGCAGCAAAACGCACATTAGAAACAAGTAAGCGTACACGGAGAGAGAGAGAGGAGGAGAGAGGGAGGTGCTGTGAGGGAGGCACAGGCCGAATCATGTCATATGGTCTAGTGAAACTGTGATGTGGTAGTAAATTAAAAGCTTGGAAAACAATGATCTGAAGCTGGTGAACATATAGAGCAAACACCAATGTACACAATTTATCACTCAGCTACTGAAAATGTATTATTGATATGCTTTTGACTGTCTATTCCTACAGACTACATAAAAATAATGGTGTATAATGGTGGTGACATGACGTCACCCATTGGTTTGTGGAATCATGTTTTCAAGCCTTGAGTTTGGCACTTTGGCCGTTGCCATCTTAGATTGTTGGAGCCAGGCAGTTACAGAGGAAGTGGGTATACTCTCCTATATATTGGCTGCATGTTGGCTGATTGTTGGGTATACTGTAAACAGTCAGAAAAAGAGATCTATATACCCCATTTACCTGTGTATACCCTCTACTACACTACTGCAGACAAATAAAAGTGTCTTAGTACAGTGTTGGCCACCATGACATCTGCAGCAGCTTCACTGCTCCCTCTCCAAGTCTCTGGAACTTACAAATAAGGAGGGTGAGCACTCACAAATTTCCTTTGTATGAAATCAATAGCAACAGTCTGCTGCCACAAATGTTTGTCTCGAGAGTGTGAACACACACACACTGTGGAGGGCAGACCAAAAACATCCCTGTTTTTTACTAGACTGTTGCTATTGATTTAACAAAAATGAAAGAATTTGTGAGTGGATCTTTGCTGCTAGCTGGTAGTAACCCTTAAAGACTTCAAGAGGCTTAATACAAGGGCAACAATTAGAGCTTGTTCTAGGCTTTGTTCTGCTCTTAGAGGAGCGAACATCATTCTTCAAAAAGATATCCCTGCTGTCCAACACATCAGCCCAAAATCTCCCAGAGCTGTGCAATCTGGTTGAGATCTGGTGAGTGTAAGGGCATATTTTCATCATTTTTTTTTTTACTCATCTAACCACTGCATGATTTGCACCAGCACTTTTTGGTTAGATTTTTGTTCAACTGTCACTTGTTCCTCAGTATACAGCCTGTTTCCAGCGAATACAGGGGCTTATGGTCAGTGTTGGGGAGTAACTAGTTACATGTAATGGAGTTATATAATTAATTAGAAAATAACTATAATTGTAATCAGATACAGCTATTGAGAAAAACATATGAGTATTAAATTGCAGTTACTAATTGAAATGTTGGTGTTGCTCTGCACTTGTATGAGGCTTTTCTAGTCTTCCGACCACCCAAAGCGCTTTAGCACTACATTTCACACTCACCCATTCACACAATGGTGGTCAAGGCTACCGTACAAGGTTCCACCTGCTACTCAGTAACCAATTACTTGCACTCACACACCAATGGAACAGCCATTGGGAACGATGTGGCATTCCGTATCATGCCCAGGGATGCTTCAACATGTGGGCTGGAGGAGCCGGGAATTGAGCCACCGCTCTTCTTACTAAATTTGAAACAGGGTAACTAGTTATTTGTAATCTATTACATTTCAAGTGTAACCTTTCTAGCACTGCTCATACTGTAGTTAATCTGAATGTTGGGCAAAGTGGATCCTGCTAAAACAAGCTGCAAAAGGAAGTTGTTGAAGTACAAAATGTGGGGAAGTTCAGCTAGAAAGCTTTAGTTTATGAGTTTAGCTTTCTGCCATCACAGCAACTTGTTATGTCTTGTACATAGACACCTGCATTTGTTATATTTCTTGCTTTGAATTTGGCAGCTGTCTGTGTATGTTCAAGTCAAGATAAGAGCTGTGTTAACATCTCATCCCATTTAGACTCCTTTTTTGGCCTAATTTCTTTCTGTAGTTTACTGAATGATTTTCAAGCACATGCATATGCCTAATAAAAAAGCTACTTCCTGTGTAGCCTAAAGAAAACACCAGACTAATAGCAGCTAATTATCGCCACCTGCTCTAAATGTCACTGAAATCTACATTAAATAGATTACTCATATCAATCATAGACATATATGTCTATGATATCAATATCGATGCAGGCATGTTCCAGTTTTGTTTATATGACGTCGCACACGGTCAGCCAATGAGTGAGCTCAAAGAGACCTGGACAGACCAATAGAAAAGCAGGGGGCGGGCACTGTTAATGTCGGCAAATTAAGTGCGTCAGTTTTCGCGTCGCGAGCTTGACGGGAGGAGGAACGAGTGGCGTTTCAACCGTTTGACAGCCATGGCTAACAACGGGTGAGTTTTCCAAACTGTAAAGATAAATATAAGTTTTAAACATGGCGGTATACGTGTATGAAAAACAGCACCCCATAAACTGGCTTTGAGTTAACTGTTCTGTGATTTAAAGGCACAATTTTAGCACCGCTTGCAATATATAACCCCCAAATGTCACTTGACGTTATAACATTACCAATTAAGTGAAAAATGCTAAAGCTAACAAGCTCGAGCATATGACGTTACAGTTATTATATTGACTGCTTATTAAGCAGGCTAATTATGTTTTTACAAGTTAAAAATGAAGCCAAATTAAGATAGTAGAAGTCTCAACTTTGCTTGCTACTTAAAGACATGAGAAATTAGCAAAAAGACTTATGCTAGCTGTGTTGTATTAAAGATGGCAATACTGATGTGCTTAAAGTAGCATTAATTGATTTTTTGGCCTTGTATTAGTAGGGGAACCAGCTGGAAACACATATTAATATATAATGTAAATTTAATGCGTTTGTTACCTTTGAGCAGCACAGAGCGGCATTAGCATTAATTTGGAGTTGTATATATTTAGTCTCCTGTTTGTCTCCATTAACTCCTGAGGGAAATTTCTGGCTATGTAGCTGCTAAATGCTCCGCCATGTTCCAAACCGCAGGATGCTAACTTTGTGTCTGCCTTTTGGAGCTGGGCAGGTAGCATACACTGAGTTTATCAGAGCTTTTAACAGGGGAGTTGGGGCATAAAACCAAAACAGTCAACTAAAAGATGGTAAAATGCTCTAGGGAAATGAGGAGTCAAGTGATATTTATTGGTGGATTTGTCACCACAAGTGACCCCTTTCACATTACATGTAGTTATTTCATCCTGGCAACAGCTGCCATTGGGAATGGGAATATGTTGTCATCAACAGTAAGTCGGCCATTTTCAAAGGGTAAGGGGCCACATGGTGCGTTGAGGTCGGGCACTGGGTGCTGCTCTTGTTCCTTTTCTGAGCCAGCTATCAGGAGCGGGGTGGCCGGTTGCGTCTCAGGTTGCTCAACAACCTCACCAATCATCGTATCATAGCCTACTCACCTAAAATCCCAAGTGCAGAGCCGATCTTCTTCCAGGCACTGTTTGTGTGTAGGCCTGTTGTCCATTGCACGGATGTAAAGCTATGGGTAGCCCTGCACTTCATTTATTAACTTCCTCTCCATATTCATCACAGACTGATATTTATGGAAGAAGGGAAAGATATCTGTCGGCTGTGATTGGATGTTCCTTGTCACATGACATGCGGTGTGTGCTGCTACGTTCCAAAAGTTGAACTCTATTTATTGCTCTGGCGTTTGAGCATGCCTGCCACGCATCTACATTGAAAACAATGGATTTTAGGGCACAAAAAAATGTGGCATGTGTACGGCTTCTAAGGGTGCCATCTGCTGGCTGTTAAGTGTCAAAAAGAACTGCTGAACTTACACAAAGCACAGCTCATTGAATAAAATTCGAAACACCAAATGTCATTTATATAATATACAGTCAGCCACAAGGTAGGCTAATGATGTGTCTCATTTTGCTAGATACCGATAGATTAATAATATAAAATAAATAATATTATATGTAGTCAGTAATTAGCTTGCTTATCTTTGTCCAGATGATTGTGTAGTTGGCGTTTTGCTTGTAGATCTGAGGGTCCTGTACCCACCCGTTTATAGATTGGACACGGGCCTCCAAAGATGTAAAATTTGTGAGCCGCTGACAGGTGAAGAAGCAAACACCAAACACCAGATAGACATCAGGGAGTGTAACATTAAGATGTGGCAAGCTGAAAAGATCCTTGGACAATTCTGTATTTTCTAATTCATAAGGATTGATATCATAAACAGACTTCAATTTTGTTCTGCTCCTTGCCTCTGCTGAAAGACTTTCTTTGTATGGGCATTTGTCTCTCATGTATTTAAACAGTTCTGATGATGAATGATTGAGAGATGACAGATGATATAACCAGCAGCTACCATAGCTACAGACACTCATTCGTCCAAGACAGCAGTGCCGCCCCACAATGCTCGGGGATTCCCATTCCCTATACCCTATAGACACGTTTACTAACCTACCAGTTCCCCAGTCGAAACTTGGCTTGCTCAAGCAGCTATATTAAATGAATAATAAAGCTTTGTGGGGAGTTGACATGCATAACAACTCCTGATACTGACGCATTAAAAGTTATTCATCATGACAGTCTACAGCTGGATCTTGCTTTAGGGCATATTCTCCCACTGTGCTTTCAATCCTGTTTGCAAATTTAGCTCTTACCAATATAGCAGCACAACTGTACTGTAATACTGAGCTGTGGGACCGCTCCAGACTGTAATCTAGATTCTTGGGATGTAAATGAGCTCTCATCATCACCACGATGTATCTTAAAGATAATGTTAGATTTATGTTGTTGTAGCCTTTTGATACATTATGTGTTAGAAGTTGAGAGCTACTTTGAGTTTGGGGAAGTTTGGAGATGCCTGTTGGCCTGCTGTGCCATTGGTGGCTGTTTTGGCTCGGTGGAAGTGCCTGTTCTGGAGAGGAAACAAATTGATGTCTCCTCCCCTTGGTGCCTCAGCCTTGTGTAATTTTCCCAAACTTGGTGTGCATGTGTGTGTGTCTGTGTGTGCGTGCATGCATGTGTGTGTAATGTGAAGTGAAGTGAAGAGAGAGAGCGGGAAAGAGGTGGAGTGGCGAGAGAGAGACAGAGAAGTGACACAAATCAATGTGAGCACCCAAACCACCATCACCAGCAGCAGCAGCAGCCTCCCCGACCTCCATCACCTCTCTGCCTTTACCAGGGAGGGACGGATAGAGACAGAGTCACAGGAGAGACAGTCTCCTCAACAGCACAGCATCCGGTAAGTCCTACCACAGACAGAAATACCTCCCACCATACACAAGTTGTGGAAGCGATGGCAACAAGGGTGCGCTGGCAGTGTGACTCGGCTCTCCAAGGCGCAGAGCGCACAGAGCAGGGCAGACAGTCGTGGCTGAGCGCCTTTTTTTTTCTGCTTCCTCCCGTGCATCAGCTCCTCTCCGCTGCCTCTGTCACTGCTGCCGCTGCTGCAGGAAGGAGGAAATAATGCTTAGAACAGGACAGCGGGAGAGCCACCGCCGGTCCTCCTCCATTCATATGTTTTAAAGCCTGCTGGGGATTAGGGATTGGATTGAGTGAGGTATTTTTCCACCAATCACCACCCTGTCTCTCGGAAAGCAAGAGAGAGCTGATGGATGAGTAGGGGAGAGAGAGCGAGGTAGTAGAGAGGTAGTTCTCTGTGAGACATGACATGAATATTGCTTTAATAGTCAGCCAGAAACTTAGAGTTTGTCTGTGGTGTTCACTGATAATGCTACAGAATCCCAATATGGGTTTAACTGTGTGTCTTTGGTATCTATTATAGTTTCTAAGAAAAGGATGATGATAGTGGTTCTCTGGGTGTTCGATAAAGTAGCTTTAAAGTTACGGTTTGACTGTGTCTGCCTCATATACTGTAAAGTTTAGTATATATTGACACTTTGATGTCTTGACTGGATTTTAGAATGAAGTTCTGCAGTTTCAATGAGGGTTATTTAAACTTGGATTTGTAAAGAATGAGCCACAGATGGATGATTTAGTGTTGAAGATTTTCAGTATGATGGTGCACTTTGTAGAGCTGGGATGATATACTTATCTCAAGATTTGATAGTGTCAAGATACGTAGGTGCCGATTCGATATGTATTTCGATTTTTAAGTGAAGCAATTGTACAAGTATTGCAATTTGATATTATGATTTAGTGCAGTTTTTGTGAAGTTGAATAATACATTTCTAGAGACTTTGTATCACGAGACATAATTCCATAAGCAATGAACATCTTATGTCAGTCATGTCTTTCTGACGTCTATTTCAGCAGCATGAAATACTTTATAGAAAAGTGGTAATTAGATTTTTATAGTCTTATTTCTCACCATTTTATTCCTGTGTCAAACTTTGTGACTTTGCTCTGTGAAAGGTGCTTTATTAAAAAAACTTTACTTACTTACTCAAACGTACATAAACAATACAATGAACAAAAAACACTCTTTTTAGAGTAACTGTAAACTGCTACATTTAGCTGTTCCTGCTGATCTTGCAGTGTTTCCCATACACTGATTTGTCTGTGGCAACCACCACAATATTAACATTGACTGCCACTTATTGATTTTTTATTTTTTATGGTATTTAAAATGGATAAACTCTTATTTCATTGTTGAGCTGGGTGCAGCGCATTGAATTGCTCAGCCCCTTGCCCCTCTCTTACTCTCTCTGTTAAGACAAGAAGTAGCTAGCTTGTGCACTCTGCGGTGCATCCACGTCAGTCCTTGTAGCTAGGAGACTATTTGCGGGAGGAGAGTGGGTGTAAGCTCTAGAGATGGAGCTTCAGTAGCGGCAGTAGCAGCTTTAATTCAGCAGGTGGGCTGGGTCTAATCTGGGTGACAGCAGCAAAGTCGCTGATTTGGCGGGGAGACAGCGCTGGGCTAGCTGAATTTGAGTTGCTACTTGAGCAGCTGAACGTTTTTGTGTCTCTGGACTGTCCAACATTGTCTGCTTTCTTGCTTCAGCTTTGTTTTTCTTGACACTGTTTCAATGTCACAGTACTTATAGACTACCACAATCAATGTGGCAAAATATTTTCACCGCCGCATTTGAATTACGCTGATTCAGGCATTACAAAAAAAATAGTAAAAAAAAAAAAATAGGATACGTAAGCAAATCAATTTTTTTTTGTTAACGTAATTTTCTACTGAACAGTCAAACGGGGCTGAAGCCCTATCAAGTAGTTGTCATGCTAGTGGCATGGCTCTAGGGATGGCAGTGTCGGTCTTTTGGTCACTTTGGTCTCGACTGAAATATCTCAGCAACCACTATATGGATTGCCATGAAATTTTGCACAGATATTTGTGGTCCCCAGAGATTGATTCCAACTCAGTTTGGTGATTCTCTGACTTTTTCATGCGCCACCAGCTGGTTGAAGTTTTT
Organism: Epinephelus lanceolatus; assembly: GCF_041903045.1. Classification (NCBI taxonomy): domain Eukaryota; kingdom Metazoa; phylum Chordata; class Actinopteri; order Perciformes; family Serranidae; genus Epinephelus; species Epinephelus lanceolatus. Next base: position 21,715,102 of record NC_135756.1, read on the forward strand.
ACTCAACTTCTACTGGATGGATTAAATTTAGATAAAAGCCAAATAAACAAACATCAGAGTCATGCAGTCCTAATATAGTAAAGATGTGTATATTGTCATACCAGCCTTCAATGCAGGATACACATTTGAGGAAAAGTTTAACATCTTCTTCCAATATGTTTTTACCCTCCTAAAATGCCATGTAATAGTACATAAACTTATAATGAGCCAATCATCCAGTTCACACCCCTTGTGTTTGTGTGTATGTCAAACTGCCGTTTCCTTTCTAACAAGCCTTACATGTCTCGGCGTCCTGCCAGCTTATGCCTGCCTTTATGTCTTGAGCGCTGTGTGTGTGTAAGTGTGTGACTCTGGCCGCAGGAACCTCCTGGAGCGGTGTGCCTTGTTCATTAAGAGTTTAGAGACAAACTTTGCTCTCTGCCTTCATTGACAGTTTGAGGAATCGTAGGAGCCTGCTGCTGTAAAAATCAAAGCTGTTAGTCTGAAGAGACCACACCGTAAAACTGTGTCCTGTTGGTGCAGAAACTCTGCTCCTGTGTGATCTACTGTTTTACTAAAACAAACTCCTGAAGCATTAGTTTTATTGAGCAGTGTTGTTTTAGACCATTAGCAAGGGCTGAACTGACCCTACAGAACAGTATTGAGGCAAAATCATTTGTCTGCATTAGAGAGATCTAACTTTGATTTATACAGTACATAACAAATGGGAAAGATTAAACTACTTCACTTTGATTTCTTACACATTACACTCATAGCTATGGATTTTATTATTAGGCCTATTCTCCTCTGTGCTGTTCTAAATTCAGTTTCCTGCTCAATTATTTGAAGAGCAAACTGTAGTCACTGCTGAGTCATACTGTAACTGCACTAAATGTGAAGTGTGTTTGTTATTTACAGTCTTACAGTATCAGTTGCCAAGCAGCGGTGGATATTGTTATCGGTCTGCAGCATCAGGGATTGGTTTCCGCTCCGTTTTAGACAGATGAAAACATGCACTGTACACAGAAATACACACACACACACACACACACACACACACTCTGTGTTTGGGCTTGTTTGTGTGTGTTTGTGGTGAGTGTGCGCAAGTCCCGAGGCCCACAGAGCGAGACACATTGTTAGACGCAGGTAAGAGTCAGACAGAGAAAGACATCTGTCAGTCTCTGAATTGTATTTTCCCAATGCGACTGATGAGATGTCGCTCTTGCTCTCTCTCGCTCTCTCTCTCTCTCTCTCTCTCACACTCACACACACACACACACACACACACACACACCTACATATACCACACACATATACCAGAAGAGGGCTCAGGTGAGAAAGCTGTGTGTGTTTGAGTGCCAGTGCTTTAACGGGGTGTTGATCTCGAACAAGACAGGAAGCAGTAAACAAATCCCCCAACATGTGGCGGCTTGCTGGAGCATATCCCTCCCTTCTTCTCTCTCTATCACAGTATGTTTGTGTGACTTATGGCGTGATGAAATATAACAGCTGAGTGAAAATTGGAACAGTTCTTCAGCCTTGCAGGGATGTTAGCACACTTGAAATGGAGTTTGTTTTTGGGGAAGAAATTGTGCAATAAACAGCAATCAAAAACGCATTTGTTGAACAATATCATGGGCTGACAAATCAGTCTGCTAAACAGCTGAGAAGTGGATTTGGATGCTTTTGTCACTTGTGAAATAATATTTAATCCAACATGACCTCTCTGAATTGAACTGAAAGTGTTTAATTTATGATGGGCTGTTCATATTTGTAGTAGTCTCGTGAATTTGAATGTAATTGTGTTTGGATTGTTATTATTTTACAAAATGCTGTTGTGCAATTGAATGATTTGTTGCATGCAACATCAGTGTGATTGATTCATATTTATTTTACCGAAATCAAAAGAGTAAAATCTGCACACAGATACTCCCAAAGCAATATTAGTGGGATCTGCACATTTTGGATTCTCTGTGACTTTGCTTACATTTCCCACATTGTGTGCAGTTACAGAAAAATATTATCAATATTGTGACATGAAATTCAGCCATTTTGCCCAGCCTTTCCTAGAGGTTTGCAGGTCAGCCCCCCCAGAGATGTTTAGTAAAACATGTCGTGCAACTACATTTAAAGTCAAAGGTGTTTTACAGTGCTTGTTCCTGAAGTGGTTGTGTAAAGAATATAAAAAAAGGGGGCTGACTTTCTTATTCCAGCACTTCTGGCTGATTGTTCTTTCTTAACTTCTGGTTTTGCTTGCTGGCAGTCTTCTCTGCCTTTCCTGGTGTAGTACTACTACTGTGTATGTCATTACCGTCACTTACAGTCAGTGGAATAGTGTTAACCTGGCCGCAAGTTTGTAAACATTTAGAGTTTTACAATAACTGAATCACTGCAATACCAAGGTCATGTGACTTTATCATGGCGATGAGGTCATCACTGCATTTATTTATTGATTTGTTTTCGAGCAGCTATAATAAATTCACTAAAAAATGTGCTATATTTGGTTCTGATACTTCCCCTCTGTCTGTAGCCATCACTCTTTATCTTTGCTCAGTGTTCTGCCCACAGCATTATCTGGTTGGTTACACGTGACAAGTAATAGCCAATCAACAGAGACGGCAATGATGGAGACTGGAGTTGCTTTGATGAGTAAGCAGACTTGGAACTGTGTGTCCAATGTAAGACCTCATGATTTCTTGTAATGAATTTGCAAAAATACCCTTTATTTTAGTTGGTAACATTCTGCTGCTAGCAGTGGTAGTCACTAGTTGTAATTTTAGTCAAAGAGAGGACTGAAGAGTGAGACTCAACCTGGATATGGCAAGACATACAGTACAGGCCAAAAGTTTGGACACACCTTCTCATTCAATGCGTTTTCTTTATTTTCATGACTATTTACATTGTAGATTCTCACTGAAGGCATCAAAACTATGAATGAACACATGTGGAGTTATGTACTTAACAAAAAAAGGTGAAATAACTGAAAACATGTTTTATATTCTAGTTTCTTCAAAATAGCCACCCTTTGCTCTGATTACTGCTTTGCACACTCTTGGCATTCTCTCCATGAGCTTCAAGAGGTAGTCACCTGAAATGGTTTTCCAACAGTCTTGAAGGAGTTCCCAGAGGTGTTTAGCACTTGTTGGCCCCTTTGCCTTCACTCTGCGGTCCAGCTCACCCCAAACCATCTGGATTGGGTTCAGGTCCGGTGACTGTGGAGGCCAGGTCATCTGCCGCAGCACTCCATCACTCTCCTTCTTGGTCAAATAGCCCTTACACAGCCTGGAGGTGTGTTTGGGGTCATTGTCCTGTTGAAAAATAAATGATGGTCCAACTAAACGCAAACCGGATGGGATGGCATGTCGCTGCAGGATGCTGTGGTAGCCATGCTGGTTCAGTGTGCCTTCAATTTTGAATAAATCCCCAACAGTGTCACCAGCAAAACACCCCCACACCATCACACCTCTTCCTCCATGCTTCACAGTGGGAACCAGGCATGTGGAATCCATCCGTTCACCTTTTCTGCGTCTCACAAAGACATGGCGGTTGGAACCAAAGATCTCAAATTTGGACTCATCAGACCAAAGCACAGATTTCCACTGGTCTAATGTCCATTCCTTGTGTTTCTTGGCCCAAACAAATCTCTTCTGCTTGTTGCCTCTCCTTAGCAGTGGTTTCCTAGCAGCTATTTGACCATGAAGGCCTGATTCGCGCAGTCTCCTCTTAACAGTTGTTCTAGAGATGGGTCTGCTGCTAGGACTCTGTGTGGCATTTATCTGGTCTCTGATCTGAGCTGCTGTTAACTTGCGATTTCTGAGGCTAGTGACTCGGATGAACTTATCCTCAGAAGCAGAGGTGACTCTTGGTCTTCCTTTCCTGGGTCGGTCCTCATGTGTGCCAGTTTCGTTGTAGCGCTTGATGGTTTTTGCGACTCCACTTGGGGACACATTTAAAGTTTTTGCAATTTTCCGGACTGACTGACCTTCATTTCTTAAAGTAATGATGGCCACTCGTTTTTCTTTAGTTAGCTGATTGGTTCTTGCCATAATATGAATTTTAACAGTTGTCCAATAGGGCTGTCGGCTGTGTATTAACCTGACTTCTGCACAACACAACTGATGGTCCCAACCCCATTGATAAAGCAAGAAATTCCACTAATTAACCCTGATAAGGCACACCTGTGAAGTGGAAACCATTTCAGGTGACTACCTCTTGAAGCTCATGGAGAGAATGCCAAGAGTGTGCAAAGCAGTAATCAGAGCAAAGGGTGGCTATTTTGAAGAAACTAGAATATAAAACATGTTTTCAGTTATTTCACCTTTTTTTGTTAAGTACATAACTCCACATGTGTTCATTCATAGTTTTGATGCCTTCAGTGAGAATCTACAATGTAAATAGTCATGAAAATAAAGAAAACGCATTGAATGAGAAGGTGTGTCCAAACTTTTGGCCTGTACTGTATGACCAAATTAGTAGTTTATAAAAATGCAATGCAGTGATGGTACAGATATTTCATACACAACATATATGTAGCGGAGACTTACTGATGTGCACTCAACCCGTGTTGAACCATTCATAAGACAGCCGTCTCGCCACTGTGACAATCCAGTCTACAGTGCTGTTCATACATTTACTTATAAACCAAAGAATTATACAGTAACCTACAGGATGTTCCTGTGCATGATGCCCTGTGTGTGGGGCACCAAGTGCAGGTGGGGGCACTTTAAAGTCCTTAAAAGAAATAAAAAGGACTGTAATTTTTTGGTCAGCATTGGTGTTAAGCCGCCAAACCGCAGTGATGTGTCGCTTTTTCAACACAGTAAGAAAAAAATCCATATCGTCACTGCCTTAGTAAACATACACAAACAAAATGTAGTCCCACTCATCAACATTGCTTAACAGCACCTTAACTGATCAGAAACTCCTGACATTTTTAGACATTTAGTAAAAATCAAGTTGATGGAAACACTCCATGTTGTAAACAGAGTCAGTATCCTGTTTTTTAGTGTCCTTACTTTTAAAATATCAGGGATGATTTGGCTGATATTGAACCGCAGCCCCCTTTTACTTAATCCACCTCTCATTTTCTCTCACCTCTGATTGGTACAAATTCCGAGTCTTACCTGGATTCACCTCATTGCTGTACTTCATAAAAGCTTAAGTGCCTGCCTAAGTACACACTTTGTACATTGAGTCTCCTTGTCTTTCTCTCTCCTTTGTAGTCTGTACCCATGTTTTGTTCTTTCTCTCTCTCCATCCATTTATCTAATGATCTATCTATCTTTTTTCCTTTCTCTGCATCTCTCTGCAGACTTTGGACGAGGCTGAGGAGTGCGCTGCCAAGATGTATGAATTATTAGACTAATGGGCTTAAGTGGCTTGTCCTAACATTGTCTCCCTCAACACATAGTCATACAGAGGCTTAGGAGAATACACAAAGCAAGAATAAAAAATTAGAATGAAACCAAAATACCAGCCCCCTCCTTTCAGTTGTCTCCTTTTTTTTCGAGGTCAGGATTAAAATTCATCAGAAGGAAGCGTTAACTTTCCCCCTCTCTCTCTTTCTCTCTCTCTTTTCTCCTCTCCCCCACCTCCTTCTGTGTCTCCTCTGTTGTGTAAGCGCAAAGTGATCCATTGTTATTAAATTGAGAGATGAGCCGCACGCTTCCATTCCCTGTGGAGGCTTTTAGTAAGTGAGCTGTTACAATATTTGGCTTTAAAAGATGGCAAATCTCCTTTTAAGATAGAGAGTGAAACTGGGACAGATAACTACAGTGTATGTTGCAGGATGAGAAGACACGGGTTGGGATGAACAGTTGAAGGAGGAAAGGAGAGTGTGACATAATACTGAGTACTTCCTATGCTTAGCATGAGCTTTGGTCTTTGCTTTTCTGTACTTAGTAGCTTGTTAAGTGTATGTGTGTGTAGGTGTGTGTGAAGATTTCCCACCGTTGCAGAGGTAGAGATTTGGATTCAATCTTTTTTCAGGCCTACCAAGTTTAACAAATTTAAATGTTTTTTTTAAATTCAGTTTGTCTTCATGGGTGACTCCAGCCCATTCTCATTCCCAACTCATCAAATACCACTGTTTTGTCAGTGATTTCGGCATCAGACACTGACGCAAAAATGCACCTTTCGCAGTGGTATGACTGTACGATACGCCAGTTTGTTTTTTAAACACCGCTGGTAACAATGTTGGTATGATACACCTCTGGGTGGCGTCAGTTTATATTGTCGCCAGATGGCCGCCAGTAATTACGTAATCCATGGAGCTGTAAAGTCTCTATAGGGTGGGCGGGAGCGGAGGTAGATGGATCCAACAAACCTTGGACTTTCACCTGAGAGGTTGCTGCTTGCTTCCCGTGTGAATGTTGAGCAAAACCATGTTTTTTTTTTCTAAACCTAACCACATGATTTGTTCCCTAAACTTAGGAAATAAATTTAAATACAAGGTGTTTTACTGATGTCCTATGTTAACTGTGAAAAAGACAGTATGCATCTAATGAGCAAATACTGTATATGTCCTTTGAAAACTTAAGTGTATTTTGAAAAGACGCAATGCGTGTAACCGGCGGATATTAACATGTCTTCCTGGAACAACAGATGCAGGAGTATACTTGGGGTATTATATGTAGACGTGAAAGTCCACTAGCAAAATGGTGATATTTGACGTGTTGGGATGAGATATTTTGGCCTCACAGTTACTGAAGCTGTGGGATACCAGAATAAGTTTTTACGCAGTGCTTAATACACACCTGTCACTGTTTCCCCTATCTATATTTCGCTGCACTGCTGGTAAATGATTAGTGCCGCTGCTATATAAAAATCACCCCATATGCAATTAAGCAGCTAGAATTGGGGATGAGCAAGGCTTATAAATCGAATACCTGCAGAAAAAGGTGCCCCAATCAATCGGCCACCGATTGCTATTGGCAGACATTGGTTCAATATAGTTTGAAGGTCGACTTAATAGCTATAGCTTTAAATAAAAATTCACTATTACATTCATGGTTTACTGCTGACTTGATGTTCAGCTCACCTGTGTGTCCAGACACACTGTCTTCTGACAGTGTTTACTTTTAGCTTTGTTTTGTCCTGTATTTTGACTGTTGTCTCTGTGACTGGAAAGCATGGTTGATGAAGGGAGACCGGGGGCAATTGTAACAATGTTTGGTTTCGGTGTCATTACTCAAAAACCTATTGAACTAATTGGATACTTTTTTTAAGTAGGTGTAATGTGTATCAGTGTTCTACTTGTTAAAAGTCATTAATTGATTTTAGAAACAATGTCACAATATTGATTAAAACTCTAGATGTCAAATGTCACATCGAAAGCCCTCCTCATATTAGTGGGCTCGCTAAATACCTTCTGGCAGCACAAAATAAAACTCAGGCACTTAAGCACCACTGCTGGAAAAAATCCTAGTGGAAACACTGCCTGTCATACATCACTTTTGATCTTGCATGTACAGGGTTTGCATTTATACGGCCTTGGGAACACAACTGAATGGTGACTGTGCTATAAATAAAACCATTGTTGAATGAATGAATGTGAATGAATGAATTGTTTAGCTAATGTAGCAAACTAATTACAGGCTTATCCTGTTTTGCAGTGTGAAAGGCTGTGGTGTTCAGCATGAAACTTCATCACCCATTCCAGATAGCACACCACCGGTACCTGACCTTTGCATGGAATTAGTTACAATGCAAGTCAGTTGGAAGCAACAATCCAAAATATACCAGAAGGGTTGTTTGTGTGTTCAGACCGACTATTGCGCTGCGTAAAAACCCCTCAGCCCCCTCTTTAGGGTTAGTATCATTTGAAAAATACCAGTACCAATGTAAATATCCTTAAAGTGATACTGATACCAATAGAGTACTTTATTTGATACTTTTTCCTACTTTATATGATACCTATCATGTGAATACAAGCATTCAGTTAACTACTGTAATTATTTTAATTATGTTTGAATGCTTTGGTGGCATCGTGGCATCCTGAACCGCCAACTCCATTGAATACACTGCACTCAACTTTACCACACCACAGACTGTATTGGTTGTAGCTGTAGCTCACATGTCGCATTAAATCGAAAAATGCTTGCGGTGCATGGCTGCGAGCAAAACCTTATGAATAGTCATTTTATTCTAGATCTGGGTACAAATAAATTTTTGATACTACATTGTATGGTACTGGGTTATTTTGGTCAATACCTCAATGGAATTGAGTACAGATAACCAGCCCCACCCTTCATTCATTCAGTCAGTGCCCAAGCTCCGCTATTTTACAACTTTGGACTGAGACTGGGTTGGCCAAAGCATGCGGCTCAAGCAAAAAAACACAGAGTGGTCTGGCAAAAAAAGTTACACCTGGCTCGACTTTTGCAAGACTGCATCTCACTGTCATCCACCAAGATCCGATGGCCAATCAAAGATGTGAAAGCAAACAACACTGATTATTTGCAGTTTTAGTGTTTACTTCTGTGATAGCTTTCCAGAGTTGAAAAAGTATTATAAACCTCCGTGCAGTGTTTTAGCATTTGATAAACCTTCAACTTCACTGATCCTTGAGCATTTTCGGTCTGAACACCAAAATTTCTGTGACATCTAGAGTTTTACCTTTGTAGCCAATCAAATGTTTCTGTTGTAGATATGATCACAAACCTTAATAGCTGTGAAAGCAAGGAGTGGTGGCCAGAGGTCTTTAGGTCTGTTTATAGATCACAAACACCTCAACTGTAAATGTCTTTTGCTTGTAATTGATCCTCTACTTTCACAGAATTTCACACATCAGAGATTTTGGTGTAACACTAGAGACAGGCATTTTCAGCAACAAAGCTACAGTAAGTGAACTGCTGCCTCATGATTTTAGAGTACTCATTATTTTCAATTTTTGTCTCTGAGATTGTCGAAATGAGATTCAGGATATTATAAGGTCAGCAGAGTGATTTAACCTTCCAGTGGAAATCTTTGGTCTTCCTTTTACCCCTTTTTTCAATATAAAAGACCATTTTTTGTGTACACAGATACACACACCATCAAACCTTGTACTCAATCAACGGGTCAAGCAACTCCCACCCCTGAAAACAAACAAGAAAGATCTCAAAAAAATAACAAAACAAGAACCGACAAAAAGAAGTACACCCCTTGAGGCCTTCCTAATGAACCAAAGTCCAAGTCGGACAGATGCAGCCTATTTCTAAACTTTTTTTCTTCTGTTCCTTTGTGCATCAAACTCTTCAAAAAAACATAACAAGCTTCTTTCATGGATCAAACGAGAGCGGCAGTGCTCATTGTGCCAAAGTGGGATAAAAAAGGAGACAGAGAGAGGGAGCGAGAGAGAGAAATACCTTATTATTGTTATCAAAGTAAAGCCAGCTCCACTCCTGCTGCTCTTATGGGACCTCCCTGACTCTCTCTGCTCATAGACCCAAGGGGAATCTAAACATGACCCGCATACACCCCACCCCCATCTTCCTGTAACACACACACACACACACACACACACGTGGGCCTGTCTTGGTGCACGTCGTTTCATTTGTGAAATTAGTCCATTCTCTCTGACCCTGTCTTTTCATCAGGCGCGGTGGTGCATATTTTAGTCCCTTTCCTGCGCTTGTTTTACTAATTGGTGGCTATACTTTGCCCAACACTGATATCCTTTGATCATCTCAGATCATTACGTTTACCTCATTAATTTGCTCAATGTGATTTTTCTCCCCCCAAAAAATTTAAGGGTCCATGCAAAATTGGATTAATAATAGATCATATGAGCCAAGAGAAATTGCAATTCCTTTGTGATTTCTCCTTCACTTCTCTCGCTCTTTCTCTTTCTTTCTTTCCCTGATTATTGTGTCTCATTGTCCTGTGATGGCATGCCAGCTTTAAAAGGACAAGGTCAAGATTTTGGGGAATACGCTGACATGAGCAGATCAGCATGAATCTGCTTCAGTAAGGAGCTGAAGTTAGCACGTCAGGACATACTTAGCCTAGCTTAGCACTGGGGGCAGGGGGGAACAGAAAGCCCAGTTTCACCTACTGACAACTCTTAGCATGATGTTTCTTGTTTGTTTAATGTTTAAAATAATATCAGCCTCATAATAGTCCAACCTGACCAACGTTGGGTGCTAGGAACAAAAATGAGCTGCGTGATGGGTTTCCCACATGTCCATTTACTTGTGGCAGCAACTTGATTTTCTATTTTGAAGCCAGACCATTCATTAGAAACGCTGGTGACAGACGTATATACCATTCAGTTATTCAGAGCACCATACTCTCAGAGTGTAACGCTTACTCTGGGCACAAATGGAGCAGCAGAATGGCTGGCGCTCTGAATGTGAAATTGAATCGTTTGTTAATTCATATAGAAATAATATGCTCTATTTCTTAGAACAACAGTGCTCTCATTTTAGTGTTGTCAGTTGTTTTTCCAAACTGCTTTAGATGAAACCAGCTGTGTTCCCATGGAAGCCATTCACCCTGCGGTACAGCGCTGGGTATAAAAGTTTGCTTTCACTTACCTCAATAGCAGCTGCTCCGCAAATTGATCTGAACTGATCAGCTCTGATTGATCAGACCACAAACTGATCAACAGATCAATTCTCCACCCCGTGACTCAACCTCAACAGTTGCTCCAGTGCTGCGTTCATGGTGTAATGTAATGGTACTGTTTAATGCAGTCTAGGGCGTAAGGGTATGTAAGCAATGTCAACACAGGAAGTGATACCCCTGTTGTGTATGCTCCAGGTTTAGTGCATGTGCAGCCGAGTCGAGTCAGTCTTGTGTAATGTATTACAAATTGTGTTAATAAAGTCGACAGTTTTAGACAGTTGCTGCCTCCTGATTACCCTTCTACACTACACATGGATCCACAAAAACCTCCAAGTTCAGAGTGACTGTAATATGACCACAAAGGGACAAAAAGTGGCCAGCTGGTCCCGCCCTTAGATATGCCTAAGTGTGGACCTTATTAAAATGTAATTGGGTAAGTTATAAAAAATATTCACCCCCCGTATAATCGTCATGAATGTTGAAATTAGCTAGAGGGACCAAAACACTTTTTGTACCAGGTGCTTAACATGATTATCTCTGCTGTAATGATAGGCATTTTGGAGCCAGCCTCAAGTGGCCATTCGATGAACTGCAGTTTTTGGCACATCTGGGCTGGCTTAATTTTTCTGCCTCAGAGGTTGCTTCTTGGATATACTGAATAATCACTCCTGAATGTGTGATGTTACCCTCTGCACACCAATACAGTATATGCTGCTCACCTACAATATTGGGCTCTTACCATCTGGAGGGGAAAAAGTTTACAAAAACGTGATTACATAGGTAACCATATGTTGTTAGGGCAGATAGGTGGAACAGTAAATTCCTGATCACCTATCTACATCACACAAGAAGCTTGGGGTCCAGTGTGTTGTCTGCCATGTCTCCTATGAAAGACCGTCTACTGTCGCTGTGCTTGGCTGTCTGGCAAAAAAATGTTCCAGCATGTAACATGTCGCTTTTAGATGTAAATCAAACAAACTACATTTTAATTAGTCAGTGTTAAGATGTTGGTAGGAGTTTTTAACTTTGAATATAGTCAGGTTAGCTGTCTTTATGCTAAGCTAAGCAAAACATGTCCTGACTCCTCACATCATGCACAGACATGGGATTGATATTGACCATTCTGTTTCACTCTCAAAAGAAAGCAAATAGGCATATTTCCCAAACTGTTCTATGAAAGTTCAGTGGGCTCTTGATGCATACACATCCAAGCTTGTGCACACAGACTTGAAAACCCACACACAGCAGGTGCAAACATCCACTTTTACACGACTTTGCTACTTCTTTCTCCACAGAGCCGGTCCTGTTTGTTCAAACATACATTAAACATTAGAGAGAAACACAGTAATTCATCCAAACTGTGTCGAGTCTACAATCATACTCCACTTACACTCACCAGCTGCGATTGTAAAGGCTGTCAGTACTTCCTGTATCACACTGTTTCCTGTATTTCATCTCCTTTTCAGCATCAATATCTTCTTCAGAGATATGTTCCCTAACAATAGGCTGGTGTCTGCGCTTTGTTGTTGACAGCTTCATTGTCATTCCACCCAAATCCAAATTGTGTCGCACATAAAGACGTGTATCTCTCTCTTCCTTTCTCTTTCCTCTCCCTCTTGTTCTCTTTGGAGCAGATTACATCTTGGATCACTCTGTCTGCAGGCGCCGCTCGGCATTGTGTTGCGCCTCTCTCTTGTTGTCACGTTGAGCTCTGCGCCCTCCTATTATCATATAGATAAGTGAATGTTCTGTTGCGGAAAGACGGGGAAGCGCAGCTCTAATGTAGTGTATTGTGTACGTTGTTAAAATTGCCCCCTGTCGCCCTTGCCATTGAAGCCGTTCGCTCCTCTATCATAGTTGTAAACACAATCGCAGAAGATTGTGAGTTTTTCTGGGCCTTGTGTGTGAAGAAAAGATGATGCGTGTTTGTGTGTTTTCTCAGTAACTTGGTTTTGTGATGTGATAGGCCTTTGTGCATGTGAGTGTTTATAGTATATGTGTGTGTCTTTATATGGGTAAAGCCTAAGACTGGAGTGTGTGTATGAGTAACTTTGGAACCACAGGTGGTAGCTCTGTGTCCTGGATTTCATTTTCAGCACCATTACTTGAATCAGAATATTGATACTGGTGTTCCAGTATTCTCCAGTACAAGTGAAAGTTTGTACAGTCAAATTTGTACTCAAGTTAAAGTACTTAAGTAGTTCCTTAAAACATACTTGAAGGTCCAGTGTGTAGAATTTAGTGGCATCTTGCGTGAGGTTGCAGAACTGAAACTTCTCCCATGTGCCAAGAGTGTACGACAGCTACAGTGGCCAACATGAAAACGTGAACGGCCCTATCTAAAGCCAGTGTTTAGTTTGTATGTTGTCGGCTACTTTAGAAACAACATGGTGGACTCTGTGGGGGAGGACCAGCTTAGTCTGTGTCTTTTTCATTTTACTGTTGTCTATGGTGCATGGCGTATCACTGTCGGCAGAGGATAGACAGACAGCAGTCTGTCACACTCACCACGGCACTGCAAAGGCAACAGAAAACAAGCAAGTAAAAAGCCAATAAGAGATGGCTAATTATAAATAATGTAGTCCGCACAGAAGATGTACAGATGTCAAAAATAAACACCCAACAAAATAAAGTTCTTTCAGGTCATAAAGTTTGCATCAAATCAACAAACACTGGAGAATACCCTCTTAAAGGGAGAGCAATTACCCCGAGACAGTGACAAGGCCAAAAATATCAAAGAGAGGGTTTGTTTTTTTCTAATTTATATTGTTTGAAAAAATAATAAAATGAAGAAACAGCTTAGGTGCAGGGTTTTTCTTGTTCTTAATGCATAGCAGAGGTATTCTGCTGTCGTACATATACATTAGATTGATTTTTATAACACTTTGTGCTCAATGTTGAATGACTTGGATCGGAATTGGGGGCAAAAAAACTTGATCGGGACATCTCTAACTACAAGCACAGACAACTTCATGTAAAGAGTTTATCTCAAACACATTGTTAACACGTCTTAACGTGCATTCTCAAGTTGGATGGGAAAATTACTGTAGTAGTTTACTGTGATTGATTTCTCTCCTGTAAAAGAAAAGTCTCATTCACTGACTTAAAAACTATGCTTTAAAATAAGTAACAGGAGCCCTCACAGAAATGTAGTGGAGTCAAAAGTACAATATTTGTCTTTCAAATGGTATGGATATAAATTCATTTGTTAAAAAAATGATTCTCAAGTACGTCCAGATTCTCCAAAAGTGTACTTTAGTACAGTACTCAAGTATATTTACTTTGTCAGTGTCCACCTCTGGTTATTTCAGCGTTAAGACAAGAGAAAAGCATTTGATGATGGTTTATGTTGTACGATACATTCAACATATTCAACATTTACACACTGCATTTTGTGTGTCATTGCATGCTTAGTGTACAAAGTGTGTAAAAGTGTGTACCTGTATCTACAGGAGAATTTCTTTGACAATGATAAAGTGAGTTTAGGCAAGAGGAAAATCCCCCACAGCTCTCATGGCCCAAATAGCCTTTGGGTGCCACTCTTGTGTGTATGTGCATATGTACCGTAAATTACCAAATAATAGCTGGGTTTCAGATAACCTCAGGGTCCCCTTTAAACGCCGGGTGCAGGTGTATATTTTGATAAATAACCGCCGGTTCCAAATAAACGCCAGGTCTAATTTATTTATTTTTTTAAAACAAAGAAGAAGACGTTGACCACTGACACTGCACGTTTTTCTTCTTTGCGCTTTTTTCACGTAGGCTATTGTGCTTGCTTTCTGTCAATATCACATCGATGATCGCCATGGCTCCGGTGCAGCAAAAAAAATTAAAAAGTACGACGTAAAATTCAAACTTTCTGTCATAAAATATGCAGAGGAAAACTTGGGAGAAGCCGCCGCTAGACGTTTCTCTGTCGATCCCAAGAGAGTGAGAGATTGGCGAAAAAATAAAACTGAGCTTCAGCGTCTGTCCGAGGAGGACAGCAAAAGGGCCAGGCTGCCTGGTGGAGGTAGGAAGAAAGCTTCTGAGGAGCTTGAGATAATTTGATCCACTGCTTCAAAGAAGGAGAGCCATGTGCTGCAGGGAGAGAGATGTTGGCTCAGGCCAGACAAGGAGAGCAGGAGGATGATGGAGAAGCTGAGCAGCAGGAGGAAGATGAGGGTGAAGAGTTTGAAAACGAACTGGTGGATGAGGATGATGATGAGGAGGAGGAGGAGGAGGAGGAGGATGCTGATGAGGAGGATGAGTGAGAGGATGGACATGGACTTGGTCTTACAGCAGGCTGTTGAACTAGTTTTCTTGTTGTCTTACTTAGGTTGCCTTCTTTCATGTTTCTTTTAAATCCATGTACCAGTACATGTTATTTTTTCTGTGTGTTTCAGAAAACAAGTTGCTGATATAGCTACAGACAGGATCTGGCCATTGTTGTTCAGTATTTGGCCTTATATTGTCTACCTTCCTGAAAGTGTTGTGAGAGTGTTGTGCTGACAAAAGAAGGAAAAAGTTTAACTACAGTACTGTAATCTTACTCTTAAAACATGTAAAAGTTAAAGTCATTCTGGTTTAATAAAAGAATTTGAATAAATTACCATATTTTCCCAGTTTTTCTGAGCAAGATTTTTGTGAGGAAGGAATTAAATGCCTGTCCCAAATTGCCGCCTGGTCACAAATAAACGCGTGGTCTGTTAAGTGATTGAAACAAATAAACGCCCCGGCTATTATTTGGTAATTTACGGTATGTGTGTGTGGTGTGTGTGTGAGAGAGAGGAACAGGAATACACCACTTAACGCTCAAATCCTCCTTTCTCCCAGGGCTCCCACTTACACACACACACACACACACACACGCACACTCCGGAAAGCCTCATATTGACTGTAGCATCACTAAAATACACAGCCCTCACAACATAAATGCACTGGTTCAACTGGAATATATCGCTTTGCTGGACCAGTTAACCCCAGTGAAGTCCAGTCCAGTCCAGTATAGTCCAGACTTGTCCACCCACTCCGGTCCAGCTCGGCTCAGTTTACTTCAGTCAGTTTTAGCAGAACAGTGTGAAGTCAGCCGGAGGAGCTGCAGGCCGTGATGTGATGACTCAGAGATGGAAAGAGACAATCTGTTCCCTGTTCAGCCCCAGGTGTGCATGTGTGAGTGTGAGTGTGTACATATGACACATGTGCAGTGTGTGTTTATAAGTGCAAATGTTCCTCAAGGATTTGATGCATTGTGATAAACAAAACTAAAGCTTAACAAAAGTTATGATTTATTTATATTTTTTTATACTTTTGACTTGAATGTAGGCTACCTATTGTGATTATTGTGGGGAGAGCTGTCTCTGCTGGATTTCTTTTCCACCATTACTAATATTTTCCAATATTTTGGAGAGTTTAAAATTAAACACTAAGATGTTTCCCAGGTTGTGTCGGGACAAACTATTTTTGCAACATCCAGCTTGATTTAGAGCCTGTGGAGTTCCTGCACAGATTCTTACTCATCCAGGTCATCGTAATTCTACACTCACCAACCACTTTATTAGGTACACCTTGGTACTACGGGGTTGGACCCCCTTTTGCCTTTAGAACTGCCTGAAGTCGTCATGGCATAGATTCAACAAGGTGCTGGAAACATTTATCAGAGATTTTGGTCCATATTGACATCACAGCATCACACAGTTGCTGCAGATTTCAGCAACAATACTCAGGTAGGCTGTGGTGTTTAAACAATGCTCAGTTGGTACTAAGGGGCCCAAATTGTGCCAAGAAAATATCCCCCACACCATTGCACCACCACCCCAGCCTGAACAGTTCATACAAGGCAGGATGGATCCATGCTTTCATGTTGTTGACCCTGCCATCTGAATGTCGCAGCAGAAATCCAGACTTATCAGACCAGGCATCATTTTTCCAATCTTCTATTGTCCAGTTTTGGTGAGCCTGTGTGAATTGTAGCCTCAGTTTCCTGTCGTTAGCTGATAGGAGTGGCACCGGGTATGGTCTTCTGCTGCTGTAGCCCATCTGCAAGTGGTTATTTGAGTTACTGTTGCCTTTCTGTCATCTTGAACCAATCTGGCCATTCTCCTCTGACCTCTGGCATCAACAAGGCATTTTCACCCAGAGAACTGCTGCCCACTAGATATTTTCTCTCTTTCAGACCATCCTCTGTAAACCCTAGAGATGGTTGTGTGTGAAAATCCCAGTAGTTGTCTGTAGCTTCAGATTAATGCCATTAAGTGGCATTGATTAATATTGTGGAACAGTGGACAGAGGGTGACATCGTGCCAAAAAGCAACCACCATACACTGATGGCTGTCTACAGGAGCGCACACAGCCTGTTAAAGCTGTATCGCCCAGTTTATATACGTCAACAGCTACTTTTATCAGGATCAAACAGTCCTACTGGCAAAGACTCATACCTTGATGTCAGTGGTAATAGCGAGGGTATGTCTTGTGAAACTTGTGGCCAAAGAAGTGTTGGCAGTTTATAGGCCTACAGCCTATAAAAGACAGTTTTACAGAGACAGATTATAGCTCAACCAGCCCCTTTTACCTGATGAAATACATTTTAAAGGGGCAATACAACACCTTAAAGGCTTGCTGAAAAGTGATTACAGCTCTTACCTTTTGACTGGAAGGTTATTCATGATGGTTATATTGTACAAATGATATCATTCAGTCCCTTTCGCCTGTTGAATTACTGTTAAAGTGGCAATACAACCCATAAAAGGCAGTTTTACACTTGCCACTAAGTAATTGCAGCATTTGCCTTGTCACTAAGATGTTAGAAATGTCTCAAATTGACTTTCAATCAAGAGGGTTATTTAAAAAAAAATATAGCTTACCCAGTCACTTTTACATATTGAAATACTGTTAAAGGGGCAATGCAACCCATAAATTGACTTAAATTGACTTCTAAACTGGGGTTTGAACTGAACTGTGAATTTTGTGCATTGTTACACTCCTACTTTTTATGGTTGCTTTTTCAGCAATAGTTAGTCAGTCTATGATCATTTTTGTAAATACCTCGAAACAGGTAGTTGTCTCTTCTAGGGGTAAGCCTAGAGGGGATCATGCATTTGGTCTAGTGTGTGTATCTGTCCATTCACAGCTGATCTGGCAATCTACTGGACCAATCAGCCTAATATTGTGTTTGCACATTTATGACTGTACCCTCAAGAACCTCTAGTGGTTGTGGTGATTCACAAATGTTGAAAAAACTGTTTTATATCATCGACTGCTCACTCTTCACTCCTCTTAACTGGCTGGAAAGGGCCACAAGTTTTCTGGAAACTGGCTTGGCCAAAAAACATGAAGCCTTACCATCTGTAGCAGGCCACGGTTTGGACATCCCCCTGGCTCAGTAAACTGATGTTCATAGAAAAGTTTGGTCACATTGTAACCAGGAGCGTCTGCAGATTGATTCCACACCCGATATGAGCCACTAAAAAAGGCATAATACGAGAAGAATCAATCTCTGTTTTTGTTCTTTTCGCTTCCATCTTGACTGTAAGGGAGGCAGGAGGGACAATGCCACCGAATGCAGCTGGACAACGTTCTGGCTGACATGGCTGTGACCCGTTTGCACAGTGTTTTGCCTGCCTGATTTGCAGACTTGCAGATTTTGTCGATTTGGACATTTTCCCCTTGATATTTGTGCTTCAACCACAAGTAAGTAAGTAGGCTATCTATTCAATGGTTTATTTATTTGTCTGTTTTAGTTGTGTTTATTGTTGTCATTTTCTACTTTTTTGTGCTGTAGTCTGAAGACAAAGTTAAAAGCGTTAACAGCCCAGATATGAACGCAATGGATAAAGATTTCTGGCTGTGTTTCAGTTATTAAAAATACATTAATCCTGTTGTATCTATATTCAAACACAGTGTTTGTTAGCGGAAAAACTCAATCTGCTCTGTGCAACATGCCACGTCTCTGTTAAAAAAAGGACAAGCCACAAGTTTGTCTTCTGGGATGCGTCTGCTAGAATTCCAGGAATTGTCCACTTTGGCCTCGGTTAGCCTGGGTGGCCACTTGGTTGCCTGTTGGAGATCTGCACTATACAGAGTGCGCTTTTCTAGTATGCATTGTAATAGTGGAGTCCGCCATTCCTGTGCAGTACTCCGCTTGTGTACCTAAGGACGAGGATCTCACAGCAAATGCATGCATGTAATCCATCTTTAGTTTATAATCCCTCTCACTGATATCTCACTGTTCACTCCCCGAACATGTATCTGAGTTATGTTTCTCTGCTGATGCAATTTTCTGATGCTGCTCCTTCATATAAGAAGCACTGAAGTGATATAACACTGGTGAAGTAGAAACAGGAAACGCATTAAAAAAGTAAAAAGTAAAAGTATAAAAGGCCACTTGACTACTCTCTACATTCAAAGAAAAATAAAGACTTGGAAGACCTCTCTTGAAAGAGAGAATAATGGAACAGTTAGAGGCAGTTTAACTTCACCATATGTTTAACACAACTGCAGTTTTTTTTTGTTTTTTTTTTTCATTTTTATGCCTGCGAGTAGAATTAGTATGTTTGTTTTGTTTTTTTGTTGTCTTCACCTGTTATCTCCTCGTATACTTGCGCTGAATGTTGGGTCTCTATAATACAATGTGTATGTGCTTCCATGTTTACCTATGTGTGTGTCTGAAGCGGTACATGTGCCAAACTGAATACAGTTTCCCTCTGATCCAACACCACAACCACCTCACACACAGGCGCACACACACACACACTTCCTCCCTCCTCCATGCGTTCTTCCACTTTCAACATCCATCCCTTTCTTATGGAAAAGAGCCAATTAGGCTTGTGTCTGTTTGTTTTAAACAAAATGGCTTTTAATTAGCGCGATCAAAAAGGCTTCTTTCTGCAGGCCCCAGGATCCACTTTGTAGTTCCCCCTCCAGATCGCACATGGGTTTGATGCCACCCGATAGGACGCCAAGACAATCAGAACACTTTTATAATGAATACACACACACACACACACACACACACACACACACACACATACACACACGCACTTTATCACTTTATTTCCATCTATCGCTTGTTCTCTCTTAAAGTCTTTTGGTCTTTTTGTTGTATTGTTATCACGGCCATTCTTTTCTGTTGCCCACATCCTCTTAATTCCTTCCTGTGTGGCTCCTTTCTTCTCTTTTGTCTTTTCTGTCTCTGATCTGTTGTTGTAATGACGTGGCCCAGCATGGCTCACTGCTGGACACAAACTGGTGTCTTCTGTCTTCCTCTTTGGCTACATTTACTTTCCAAAGTGCTAGTCAGTTTGTTGAATGACACTTGATGTCGGTACTATAATGCAGCCCTTATCCAAAATGCCATCTCTTATTTACTTTAAAGAAACACTCAAAATATCAATGTTTTATCAAATGTCTCTTATCGTGCTATGCCTCAAACTTGCAGACTTTATTGTTTCTTGCCTCCTGTTACCCTCTCTCAACCAACAACATTGCTTGGCGCACAGCTGGAGCTGAAGGGTGACAGCGGTGGATGTCTGAGTGCAAGTGTGTTTGCATCTGTCTGTCTTTGTGCGTGTGTGTTTCTAGGCTTTGCACCTGTAGTTATATATGCTTTGTTTATTTCGCCAGATGCTCTCACACTCCTGACTATATACCGCATATACTGTATGCCTGTGTGTGTGTGTGTGTGTGTGTGTGTGTGTGTGTGTATGTGTGCGCGCATATCTGTGTGTTTTTTCTTTGTGTGTCAGGTGATGTCCATTGTATTGTTGGTCCGTTGCTGACAGTGGCTGCAGGGAGTAAGCATGTGACCCAATCAGCTCACTATTGCTCAGCTCACCATGGCTCCTAATTGACATGTTTGTGTGTGTGTGTATGTGTCTGAGCTGAAATAGGTTCAACTGACAGCTGTCAGGTTGCTTGACTCAATCATGATCTTCTCCGTCTCGCTTTCTTTCACATAATCCGACGTGCACACACACTCACACACACTGAAATTACCAAGATGCAGTATCCAGTGAAGTGGAGACCTTTTGGCAAAACATTCATGTACATTATATGAGGGATTTAGATTCAGTATTATAATATGCCTCTAAGTATGACATTGCTTTCTGTGAACTGTGTTCACTGTGACACAGTCAGTACTGCAGGTCATAATTATGACTGCCAGTTGGACTCATATGGTAAATACACAGCATGCATTCATGGCGACATTGCACGCTATTGTATTGTATTGCACTGTGTGGGTTTGTATGCCTCTGTGCTGACTATTAGATTTTGGTGGTCAAGGTCAAAGTTACGGTGACCTTGCATCCATTTCATTCTTGTGAACGTGATATCTCAAGAACACCTTGAGGGAATTTCTTCAGATTTGGCACAAATATTTACTTGGACTCAATGATGAACTGATAAGATTTTGTGCAAGGTTCCGCTGTTTCACGTGATATGAGTGGCTTCTCGCTATGATGCACGGTTGCGGAGAAAATCCATAGAGAGGAACGGGTGTGAATTGGACGCACTTTGCGTCGTTGTAGTACAGGCCTTTGAAGCTGAACTGTCCACAGAGGTCTTCTCTAAAGGGACACAATAATTAAAACAGGTAAAAACACTGAATAAAGCAGTTTCACGGTAAAAACTAGTGTTTCTCCAACGCTCTTCAGTGACCAGATGTCAGGAGGAGCGACTGGCTGAGCTGCTGCTAGCTAGCTCAATTTGTTTGTAGGTTAGGATTTCTTCAGAGTTCCTTTTTCACAAGATTTTTACTAGGAGTTGAATTATCCACATAGGTCTCCTTCTCTCTGGTAAAAACACTGAATAAAGCAGTTTCAGGTAAGCTGAGCGGCTGCTAATGTTAACTCAGCTTGTTTCTGATAACTTAAGATCCAAATATTTGATGATTAAAACACTTCATCTGGTTGAAGGATATAGTTAAAAATGACCAAGGTCCTAAAAATGACAGTGACGTGACTGGAAACAGTAAGAGAGTACCCAGCTGGAAATGTTTTAATGTCTGCCTGTCTGGCTCGCAGCACTTATGGAAAACTCTGCTTTGGTGAATGGTAGCAGTAGTATCAAAAAAGACATTTTGGCAGGCGGCAATGTTGGACAATGACAATGGGAATGAATTGGCTGAAAGCAGCAACAATGAAAATAATAACTTTTCAACAATATTGCCATATGCCACCAGAATAAAAAATGCTAGAATTACATAAAAAGTCTCCGCCTCATCAATTTAATTTAGAATTAAATTAAAATAAGTGCTGCTTTATGAATGCTGCATTCAAGAATGGGCTCCACAAGCTTGAAAAGAACATTTAAAGCATGTTTGCCAATAAGGAGGCAACAGTAACAACCAAATTTTGCCTGGCACCATGAGATGGTATCTTTCCAACATTACAGTATGTATCCTCGTGTGGTGACTCCCAAAGCCAACAGTGAGAAGAGGGAGCTGTGACAGTGCAGTATGAGTAGGCATTCAGAGCTGAGCAGTCACAGTTTATGGATGATTCCCTAGACAATTGCCCGAGCAGTATCCCGGCTTTAATGGCTGCACAAGCCTGATTTATTATACGAGTTAACCCTGACCCTACTCTACCTCACAGCATCACCTTCACCGCTGCACACAAACACACACCCTCATGCACAAGATTACAACTCCATGCACGTGTCAGAGCCTGATGAATGGACAGAAACAAAGCACGATGGGGACCAATAACACGACAACACAGATGATATGTAGGCTTATGTTAGAGATATAGCAGTGTGTGTTCGTGTGTGTGTGAGCGAGCCGCACAGTCTCTTCACCTACTACAGTTACTGCCGTATTGTTGACATGAGTAGCACTTAACGTAGACCATTTGCCTGTAACCTTCCCTCTCTTTACTTTCCTACAGCTCTCCGTCTCTCTCTGTCACAGTGAATACTCGTCGTTGTGCGAGAGCGTGTGTGCGAGTGTGTGTGTGTTAGCGCACTTAGCATAGAGCCCCCTGGTTTCCCTTCATTTCCATATAATTAGATTGTGTGTGAAAGGCTACTTCCAGTGCATTGATTAAGTGTCAGAGGAGAGGAGAGGAGAGGAGACAAGCATCTCTGGGCAGAAGAGGGACAGGAGGGGGCACGGCATTGCAACAACCTGTCACACACACACACACACACACACACACACAAAGCCCCTCCTTTCCTGTCACCATTATGGAGAGTGACGTCTTGGCTCCTGAGCAACGTACCAACAAAAGGATATGAAAGTGTATTTGTAATAATGACCCATATTGTGTACAGTATGACATTGCCCCTGTTTGCTCTCTATCTCTTTTTGTTTTGTGTGACACAATCGGAGCAGACAGTCGTAGCCTTGTGTTTTCTCGGACTGGCCCCCGTTGTCTCTGTCTTAATTTATGTTTTGCTGTGGCTGAGTCTGACTCGGGTGTTATACGACCGTCTGCTAACCTGCCCTATATAAGGACAAAACTACCGGACTGGGCTGAGCTGAGCTGTGCTGTGCTAATGGATTGCAGTCTTTCCACAACTGGATGTCTACTTTACCTCAAGCCAAACTGCATTCCAGAAGACTAGTGAGAAAATCCTTCCTACATCTCTAGTTTGTTAATAGTTTTGTTTTCCCTTTTCCATGCATTCATTCTGATGTGATAATTTCAGGCTGATTTGGTGGCTTTCTTTAGAAATTTTAGCATTTTAATGTCAATGCACTAATGCTCTCCTCATTAGTCACTGTAGAGTGATATAACTCATGAGGAAAATGTCAGAGATGTACAATTTGTAGCACTGTTTCTACTGACTTATATTGAGAATTAGATGGAAAGGGGGTTGTTACTATTAAGCGAAATGTAAGGAACCAAGAATTTATCAGTCTTTTTACAAATCAGAGTTCTGTTGATGCCACATTGCAAGTGTTTCCACGCATATTCAGTTCAAACATATTCACTATCACTGGCTCATTGACCTATTTGGCTACCAGCCAATTTATTAAGTCCAATCATATCAATGGAAGTGTACTATAACCCTGCCCACAATCTCGGAACCCATCAGCTATCGGTCTGAGTATGATTTAGCCTCTGGGGGCAACGGCCAATATATCGAGGGTTCCAGGGTAGACAGTGGACCAACTTGCAAGCTAAATCATCATCAGATGATAGCTCATGGTTTCTGCCACTTTTGCTCTCCACACGGACTGCTCAAATGTGATTGGTCAATATCACTGGGAATGTGAATGGAAATTGGAACATTTCCAATACCAAAATCTTGCCCCGTTGCTGACGGATTCTGCATACACATGCCGATATCTCCTTATAGAGATAAACCTGGTCATGCTGACACTGTTGGCTGCCGCAGGTCCCTCCACCAATTAAACCTCTGCATATATGCCGAGCTTTTAGTATTGTTGAATTAACTAAGATTTAATGTTCATGTGTTAAGAGGAGGTTGGTTCTCCCAGGAGAATCCTTTTACTGTTCGTATTCTTTAAAAGAGCAGAGCCCTCTTCACCAGTTCTAACCGTATAACCATTTTCCCTAAATTGTCAATTCATCTTTGGGGCATGTCGGGCCTTTTTTTCATAACTGACAATAGAGAGATGACAGGAAATGAGGTGAGGGATAGATTGGGGAGCTGCAGGTTTACTGAACCCCATAGTTTTACTGTAGTGTTTGTTACCAGGAGATTTTGACCTTTTCGAATGATGGTGCTAGATGAAGAGCCAGGGTTATCTCCTCCACAATCACCAGCAATCATCGTTTAAAGAAAATGAGTGTCCATATAAAAATTTAATGGCAGTTTTGCCAGAAACAATCAAGATAGATGATGGACTAAAGACTCAGCCCTCCCAAAATCACCACCTTTAGTGTTCACCACAAGCATGTGCTTTTGGTATTATAACAGACTTTGGTTTATATCTATAGTTGTTTCTGTCGTGCTGATCTTTGGCTGGAGGTCCTTCCCTACCTGCTTGTAACACCAGGTCTGGTGGAGAGCAAACAGGATTGGACTTGGCAAGTCAAGTGGGGCTGTTTAAAGCTCCAGCTGAGTTTGGATAACAATCCCGTCGGCACGCACACAACTGTACTGTAGCTGCTCTCTGTGCTAAGTGCTAATTAGCAGAACAAAGCATCTGTTGTTCTTTTAAACACACGACAGTTAAATATTTCATCTATCCGCCTGTCTCCACCGATCCTCAGCTCCGCTGGAGGAGCAAGAGGAGGCAAGCTGACAGCACGCACGCACACTACAGACACACACACACACACACACACACACACACACACTTGCTCTGAATGTACACATGCATGCACACAAATGAATGTACAAGCCAGCATACACAGAAATAGACATGCTGAGACACACATACACACACACACACTCTCCGCCTGCGCCCTCATGTAAGCTGACAGCAGCATCGGCATAATGTGCCACATTAAAGTGAACAGGACCTTTACTATAAACACCATTCCCCTTCAGAGACAGAGCTAGAGGCAGAGAGCTGGAGGTTTGGTCTGAGAGAGACAGGGCCAATGGCTAAGTGCTTATTACCCTGCCTCCCCTGATAGTTACAAATATACACTTTGTTCTTCCACTGTCTGAGGTAGGGAAGAGGGGGCGATTAAGAGAAAGAGAGAAAGACCACAACCTGAAGAGAAAGGAAAGGTTAAGTGAGTCGAATGATTTGAGATAGGAAAAAGACACATCTGATGCTCTGTCTGTCTCTTTCCCACCCTCGTCTTTTTCCTCTCTGTCTCTCCTCCTCTTCCTCCCTCCATCTCTGTCTCTCGTGGCTTGAAGAAGGAGTGTGGGGGCAGAGCGCTCTCGTCTTGTTAAACGGCTGGCAGATGACAGAAAAATTAGAGGCATTTCGCTCTTGACAGGTTGTTGTGTGTGCGCGTTTTTTTTCCTCTTCCGTTTTTTTCTGCTTCAAATGTTTTTTGTCAGTTTGTTTTCAGTCAAGCTGTCTCGGCAGCACAATAAGTGCAACCGGTGCACGCACGCGCGCATACACACACTAAGAATCACACATGCAAAAACACATGTGCAGGTTTTTTGTGTTCTCATAGGAGACAGATCTGATTTTGTGTTCTCAGATTGGTGGCAATGGGAGGAGGGAGAGGAGCCGTTCGCTCACAAAGACGTCTTCCCCTCCACTAATTATCGAGACAGGCTTTGATTGCCTGTTTGGAAACAGTTTTTCAAACAGCTGTAATGACGATGATTAGGCGGCGCTGCGAGTTCTGTGCAGGCGGGGGGAGGAGTGCGCAGTCGGCCCGTCCAAACATCTCGCCACCTTGTGTTTACGCGAAGGTGTGTGTTTTTCGCAGCCGTATTCACATGTCATTTTGTAAAATAATTTCTTACATTACAGTGCGGGCTTCTACCTTACGCCCTTCTCCTCGTCTGTAAGATTTTGCTGTTTGAGCTGACAAAGGTGCCTTCAGATACTAACCACCACCTTTTGAAACAGTGGATGTGACAAAACTGTTATTTGTGTGCTTTTTAAGGTAAAATGTTATACCTCCATTCCTGCTTTACTGGAGGCCTGCAACTACTGGATAGATTTTCTTGTTACTGTAGAAAACAAGCAACGAAAAAGAAAAGCATCATATTAAGCACAGACACGACACAGATACTAATTTCCTCTGCATTTAATGGCTGCCCTAAGAGACTGAATTAAGGGCGGCACGGTGATGTGGTGGTTAGCACTGTCGCCTCACAGCAAGAGGGTTCCCGGTTCGATCCCGGGTGTGGGAAGCCCTCTGTGTGGAGTTTGCATGTTCTCCCTGTGTCAGCGTGGGTTCTCTCCGGGCACTCTGGCTTCCTCCCACAGTCCAAAGACATGCAGATTGGGGATTAGGTTAATTGATAACTCTAAATTGTCCGTAGATGTGAATGTGAGCGTGAATGGTTGTCTGTCTTTATGTGTCAGCCCTGTGATAGTCTGGCAACCTGTCCAGGGTGTACCCTGCCTCTTGACCGATGTCAGCTGGGATAGGCTCTGGCCCCCCCGCGACCCTCAAGAGGATGAAGCGGTTAGAAGATGGATGGATGGATGGAAGAGACTGAATTAACATACAAACATAATCCAATAATGATAACGCTATAACACATGCATCTAGTGTGTGTACATGAAAATAAAGACAAAGCAATGTAAGACCGCAGGCTGAAGGTGCAATGTTTTATGGAAAACAAAAGTGCGGCACGGTGGTATAGTGGTTGCCACTGTCACCTCACAGCAAGAGTGTTTTGGGTTCAAACCCACTGACAAGCTGGGACCCTTCTGTGTGGAGTTTGCATGCTCTTCCCGTGTCAGCGTGGGCTTTCTTCAGGTTCTCCGGCTTCCTCCCACACTTCAGAAACATGCAGTTCAGGTTAATTGGTGACTCTAAATAGCCTGTGGGTGTGAATGAGAGGGTGGATAGTTGTCTGTCTCTATAGGTCTTTTTACAGAGATATCGCTATAGGGCCGCAAGGAAGTGCCTTCTTTATGCCTCCTTTGCATCTTTACATAGAACCAAACAATGGCGGCACCATTCTACTCCAGTGTGTGATTATACATTACACGGCCATCAAAAGAGACCTGGTGGGTGTGACGTGTAACACAAAAGCTTCAGCCTCTAGTTTAAGAAAATGTGTGTGTCAACAGCGCTTTCAAAGCGACAACAGTTACATAAGCAAGTCAGTATTTATTTTACTGTCCCTGTTTTATGGCGTCTGATCTTGTCCTTTGCTCAGAGGGTAAGGAGCTCCCTGACCTCAATGTTTTCCCAACTTGTGGACATTTACAGCTGCTGTACTCACTGGTAAAAGATGCTAATTGCTAAGAGCTACTTTTTAAATCTCCAGTGGTGGGTCGCATGCTTAACACGTTATTGAAACGTGACACCTGTGCTGCCCCTAATCCCATTTGTAGTATGTCCTGTTTATAAAAACACCATTTTGGTACCGTTTCTACCTCCCATGGCAGCTTAAATGTGAGACAACCCTGTCCCCCCATTCTCCTATTGTAGCTTATATACAGAATGGCATGATATCCCCCCCTTAAATAGGCAATATAAAAGGGGCTTATGTGTCAGCCCTGTGATAGTCTTGCGACCTTTCCAGGGTGTATCTCGCCTTTCGCCCAGTGTCAGCTGGGACTGGCTCCGACCCCCCAGTGACCTTGAATATGATAAGTTGTTACAGATAATCAATGAATGAATGAAGAAAAAGATCTGAAATTGGTGCAAGGCTGATGTTAGCCCAAAACTCAGTTTTATTTGTGAGATATTTGGCTTCCCACATTATTGCATCCCTGTGATAAAAGGAAAATGACTTCCAAGATGGCACTGGTGGAGGCTTGCATTTCAAGTTGGGGAATGTCTTTTCAGTTTTGATGAAAGTTTGCAGAAAAAAGAACAGGAAGCAAAGTGAGCTGATGGTTTTCTCACAGATGGTGGAGTGACTGAAGAATCAAAATGGTGTAAGGGGACACGAGAAGCAACATAATCATGGCACCAGAGTTTGTAATTGTGAGGAACATTTGTACTGTAATGAGTTATAAATGCTTAAAATACTTCAGTTAGCTCCATTGTAATATATCTATGGTGATTGTTCTCCATTGTAGTCGTTTTAAATCACTTATAAATCATGCAACAGTTTGTTGTGGGTGTGAAATGAATGTAAGTTTTATTGCTGTAGTTTAGCATTAACCTGGAGGAACCCAAGCTGTCTGACCCTCATTAGAGTGGGGAAGCATTTGAAATGAGCACCAAACAACCACACAGAGTGGCAGCCAGCTTCTCATTAGAGAGGGAGAGAGAAAGATAGAGACAGAAACAAAGAGAGAAATGGAGAGAGGGAGCCAGAGTGGGGGGAAAAAAGAGGGAGACATCCTTGATTTGATTACTTCTGCCCAGACAGACAATGCAGTTCAAGTGATGAGAAGTCTTATTTGTTTCTCTTTGTGTGTGTGTGTGTGTGTGTGTGTGTGTGTGTGTGTGTGTGTGCATGTGAGTTCATGAGTGTGTGTTTTAGTCTCAGGGATGAGCTGATCAAGACAGAGGCCATCCATGTTAAGTAGGCTTCAGAGAATTTGAGTGTGTGTTTAAGAGAGTGAGAGAGACACACACACAATATTTGCACATTTGTGTTGAAACATACATGCGTCATGATGTGTTTATGTGACAAGCCTAAATGGCCTGTGGATTAGGTCCAGCACTGTTGTCTTTGATGTGGACAGATTTATCTGTGTCGGTTCAAGTTCAGACACACATACACACACAGATAACCTGCTAGTTTGACTGTGAATGCTAACGTTTTCATTAGTGCAAATTTTAACCAAATTTCGGTTTTAAATGAAAATGAGAATTAATTCTTGTTTCCACTACTGTCGTGCAAATATCAGAATATTATTTATGTTTTATTTTTATATTTTTTATAATTTGACGAACTATACAGTGTTTTCATCATCCCAGATTATTTCGTCGCTGCTATTATCGTTACTTTCCGGGACCAGTGTAAAGGATTTAGTGGCATCTAGTGGTGAGGATTGCAGATTGCAACCAGCTGAAACTTCTCCCATGTGCCAAGTGTGAACTCCCGGTTAGGATTCCTTCAACGTTCATTGTTCAGGATGTTTTTCCTGGAAGCCGAATTATCTGCCGAGGTCTCTTCCTACAGTGGTCAACACAAAAACGTGAATGGCCCTATCCAGAGCCAGCATTTGGTTTGTCCGTTCTGGGCTATTGTAGAAACATGGCGTTGCGACTAGGTGATCTCTGTGGATGAGAACTTGCTCCTTATAGATGTGATGGCTCATTCCAAGGTAACAGAAACACAAAGATTATCATGTTCAGATGATTATACACTAAAGAAGACATACTGATAATATATTCACACTGAACCTTTATGTCACACGTTTCATGATTGATTCATCGAGAAAATAGTTAGCAAATTAATCTATGATGAAGTCAGTCGTTATTTGCCGTTCTAGTTTAATGATTTGTCCCCACTAAGAATCAGTAGGAGCTTCTGTTGTGGTATAATAAGAAAGACAAGCAGGCACTAAATCATGTTTAGACATAACTTGCAGTGTAAATGCTCAAAACTGCAAAACTTGTGGAAGAGAACATGTATAATACAATAAGTTGCAAAAAAAGGAGTGACAATGTACATTTCATTGACAGAATACATAATTTTATGTATATGTTTATTACATGAACAGTAATTGTACTCTGCAGAATACGGGAGTTGCTGGTCTACCACTGCTTCAATTTGTTTAAAGTATAAGGTATTGTGGTAAAAAAAAATCAAAATATACCAGTTTTAGGTGGCTAAAATATGTTTTTCTGCAGCAGTACAACACTTAGCTTCCGTGCTGGTAGACTTAGTTTATCAAAGATGCTAATGAAGCAACAAAGTTCATAACATAAGCACGGCAGAAACGTCACATAGAACAGACCACCATGTTTAACTATTTATCTTTTAACTCTACAGTTACGACTGAAAATGACAACAGAAATTAACAGGTTTGCCAGTTTTACACATCTCTGCAATTCAAATCATTTGCCAGTCATCTACCTTGAAGTGATTGTTGTTATTAGCATGACTTGGTGATTCGGTCTTTCCACTAGCTGACACTTTCCCAACAGTGTGCTTTCTTTAGAGCTTTGATTTTGAACCATTTCATTTCAAGCTCATGTATTTACTTTGCAGTGAAACTGTTGAAAAATTGTGATGAACTGTGATGACAAGTTACATGAAAAGAGGCACTTTAAGACTGCTAATTGAATACCCCTCAGAATAGATAGAGATGATTTGTTTTTAGTGATGATTGAGCTTTAGCATGACTAGAGTAGAGAGAAATGTCTGCTTTGTCAAAAAAAAAAAAAAAAAATACAGTATCAGAAAGGATATCAGTGTCCAACTCTGCAGGGTCTGCAAGATGTTTTGGATCCTATTTTGTAGTTACTGCGCTGTCCTTCCCAGAGATCTCCTGTCAGTCAAACGGTATGGGCGGGACTGCTGCTTGTCACTCTGTGGCTCTGTCAGCCGTTGCTGTCCATGCTAACTACCCAGCTCGTTTTCTTTTAACTCAAATTGCCGTGGCTCTGACCAGAAATGTAAATCACATCACTTCCTTTGCAACAGAGGACTTTCCTGTCTGACACTGCATGTTCAGAACAGCAAATGTAAGCTCTTTCATGAACTGGATATGTCAGTCAACGATAAACAGTAGCAAAACTGACATCAATGTTATCACTGTAGGGAAGAGGCCAGGGGGCACAGCTGCTGTTTTGGCCTCCGGGAATGTATCAGCATCCGTACACCCACAGCAAAGGAGGGAAACACACACATATGTAACTCACACAGAATACAAAGGCACAAACTCATAATGAAGGGTGCACACACACACATACAAGCGGTTGTCTTTTGAACACCAACATGTGTTACACCTGGGATTAGCTAGATGTTTGTGAGATCAAATGTTGTCCACCATCCCCCATCCTACTAACTATTATCTGTAATGTGGAGAATAATCCTCTTGTGGAATTAATCTCTTTTGAATAGCGTTTGTTACCATGCTGAGATAGAATTAAAGCTCTTGTTCCACTTCTGGGTGTGATGTACATGTGTGTGTGTGTGAGAGACAGACTGAAATAAATATATGTGCAGTTGGAGGAATTTTTCCCATTAAATGATTTAAAGAGATCCCCAAACAGTCTGTGTCCTATAGGAATGACCTGTCCTGTTAAACTATAAACATCTATTTGTTTGAATAAATGTTTTTAATTTTTAACTAGGTTGCTCTTTCCTTTTGTCTGGGTTGGTCTCATAGCTTTGATTCTCTGCCTGAGCCCAACGGGGCAACAGATAGCTCATACTTTTATTTCTCATTGGTTTTAATCAGATTCTGGTTTGACTTTATTCATTTCATTTTCTGTCTATTCTTCATCAGTGTACATGAAATGTAGTGGTCTATTCTTTCTGTTATAAACTACACTGATCAGCTGCAACATTAAAACCACTGAAAGGTAAAGTGGATAGCATTGATCTTCTCAATACAATGCAATCTGGGAAACCTTCTGCTGGGAAACCTTGTCCCTGACATTCATGTGGATACCACTTGACATGTACTACCTACCTAAACACCATTACAGACCAAGTACACCCCTTCAAGGCAATGGCAATCCCCAATGAAAGCCCCGCAGAAGGACAGTGTGCCATGTCAAACCATAAAAACTGCTCAGGAATGGCTCGGGTAACATGACAACAAGCTCAAGAAGTCAACCTGGCTACCAAATTCCCAAGAACCCTGTCTGAACGAGCATCCTAGGACAGGCTAGTACCGCCAGAGGTCCTGTGCCACTGCCTCCACAGGTCAGAGCCAGTTCCAGTCCCTGTTGGGGCCTCTGACCTGTCAAGGCATAGGTGTCTGGCACCAGGGCATTGTCGGCGGATTCTCTGAGTCCTGTGGTTTGCCACCTTTGCTAGGTGGGGCCGCCATGGATTGGACTTGTTCAGACATGTTCCATTGATGCTTGATGGGATTGGGATCTTGTGAATTTAGAGGTGAGGTTGAGCTCTCATATTCCTTGAGGCCATTCCTGTGCCGTTTTTGCAGTGTGGCGGGGTGCGTTGTCCAGCTGGGGGGAACACTGCAATCGGGGAGTGCCATTGCCATGAGGGGAGGTACTTGGTCTGCAACAGTAGGTGAGTGATGCACGTAGCTGAGTCATGACTGGTGTAGACAGCAGTATTGATTCAAACTAAAGCATATCTGTACTACAAAAAGTGCATATTGATGGAAAAATGCAGTTGAAATGTTTCAGACGTAGACAAAGTATAAGACATTCTCACTTAGAAATTTGCCATTGATTAACAGCTCCTGCCTGTAATCCATGAGCAGAAAAATAAGACAGACTATTGTTACTCTTACGGGAGTGACTGTTAACTTGGTTTCTGGCATGTCTAGGGCAAGTCACTCCCTAAGAAGAAGGCTGGCTGGCAGTGGGTGGTGTGGGCTTACATTCAGTCAGCAACAGCGGCTTTCTCTGACCAAGGAGCGCCCAGACAGTGTCAGTAGATGTTTCTTGTTGAGTTTTTTGTTGCTGCTGGTCGTTGGTTTAAGACAAAAAAAAAAAAAAAGCTGTAGGTAGTAGGTGTTCAGGCCTTCCAGCAAAAGCAGAATTTACTTGGGGGTTGGATCTCTCACTCTTAAGGTTGTTTAGCACCAAAATCCCTTGTGGACACTTTTACCCAAAAGCTTTATTACACCTTAATAGATCAGCCCCGCCAACTATCAACCAGCCAAAAAGAAAAAAAGATCTATGCATGTAACCTCTAAAAAGCACACTGCTCAACCTTACAGTTATTCCATAGATTATGCCAGGCAAACCTAAATCGCCTTTAGCCAAAGTGGTGCTATGGCTCCGTGGATGGCAGTGTAGATGTGTCTATTGGTCCACTGGGCCATCTCCTTGGTCCAGACTGAAATATTGCAACACCTACTGGCTACATTGACATCCAATTTGCTCCAGACATTTACGTCCCCCTCAGAATCAAATGTAATAACTTTGGTTAGCCCCTCATTTTTCATCGAGCACCATCATCAGATTAATTCAAATACCTACAAAACTAAAGACACTACGGACCCCTGCTGCACTCTGTTTAGTGTGAATTAGCAATTGTTAGCATGCTAACTACGATGGCGGACATAATGAAGACCACTTGCCAGAGGTTACTCAAGTTTGACTTGACATGGAAAGACAAAGTCATGGGAAAAGATTTGGACATTTTGCCTGGAACTTATCATCTAGTACCACAAGCATTTTCACTTAGTTTCAAATATGTTCTCTCCCTAATGAGACAATTAAATGCCTTCATCATATTCGGCCTAGAAAGTGAATTTGTTGTTGCTGTTCTGGCTAATTTGTTTGGCTGACAGTCAGGTGGGTTCTGTTCTGATTGTCCACAATAAGTTAAGCAGTTGTGCCAGCTGAGCCGTCAGGGTGTGAGCCAGCAGAGACATAAGACAGTCCTTGTCTTCAGAGGGCAGACCAGTTCACTGACCTGCACAACCCTTCACAAATGATATTTCTCTCCCTAATGTAGTTGTTTTACTCGGAACACTTAATCACATTAAAACATTAAGAAACACATCTGGTCTTCTGCGACGTCTTCAGACACTAGTTGTTGTTGTTGTGTTGGAGCCGCAGAGACAGCTAGAGAGCGACAACATGCCAAATATGTGTCTTTGTTGCTGTCTGTCTCTCAGACAGAGGTGAGAGAGACCGAAAGAAAGGAAAAGAGAGATAGACAAGAAGAAGGAGAGCTGTAATTTAGCTGGCTGACAGAGGAAGTGAGATCTCTTGGGGGTGTGTGAGTGTGACAGTCTAAATGAATAGAGACATCTGTGTGTGTGTGTGTGTGTGTGTGTGTGGACATGAGGAGGGATCTGTGCTTGGTGTGTTTTACTCACCCTGTCAAACCCAAGACAGCCCTAAGTGTTTTTATCAACCTTCCTCCTCCTTTCTTCTTCCTGTCACAGCTCTGTGGGGTAAAATGTATGTGTCCGTGTGCGTCTAGTGACTGCCAAGAGGGAGATGTGCAACAGGTAGGTGGTAGGAATACAGCACATCCTTTTCCTTCATTTTGTCTTGTTGATGTTTCCTCTCTAATCTTCTTCAGGGTTGCCAGATCTCTGGAGAGAAAACAAGCAACCCAGACTGTCCAGAGCACTAGAACTGACAGCTGACTCGTAGCATTGTTCACATAGAGTGAGGATTTAAGATTTATTAGACCTTGAGAGAGTGGTCTTGATTCATTTTTTGTAAGAAGTCAAAAAAATCAGCCTTGTTTGTAACACAGTGACACATTATTCTGTCCTCAGTATAGTACATTTAGTCTGTTGCTGGTTCAGCTTATTACATTCAATTCAGTATGGTTGCAATGGTACAGGATGTTTACGTTCTAATAACCCTCTCAGAAAATATAACGATATTATGATATGCAGCACACAACTATTTTTATCCGCTACAAAACATAAACAGAATTACAAACCTGATAAAAATGTGTGTGTAAAGTTATAGTTAACATGTTAGCAGCACTATAGCATGTTTAACGAACCACTAAATGAAAAATTACATCATCTGGGATCTTATAAAATAATCATTTATCGTCCCTGTTACATTGCGGCTCATTTTGTCCTCTGTTTGGAGGGTAAGGAGCTCCCAGACCTCATTGTTTTCCCAAATTGTGGACATTTTTGGCCGCTGTTCTTTTTTGAGTTAGCTGCTAACAGCTACTTTTTAAATCTCCCCTGGTGGATGGCATGCATAACATGTCATCAAAATATCACACCCGTGCTGCCCATGATCTTGTTTTGCAGGCTGTCCCATTTAAACAGGCATCGTTTTGGTGCTGTTACTACCTCCGATGTCAGCTTAAAGGCGAGATGATGCTTTCCCCCCATTCTGTGATTGAACCTTTAATACAAAATGGCGAGGATGGTGAGGCAGCATAATGGTGTGACAATCCAGCCTTGAAGAGGCAGTGTAAAAGTTCCTACTTCCTAACTGTACGATTGCCCTGCTATTTTGAGGTGAATGGAAAAAAAAAGGAAAGTGATCTTGCTTGATTAACTAATATCGTGTTAATTATATAGTATATTTCAAAATACAAGCCGAGGGACATTTAAAACCTGTCTGCGGGCCACAATTGCCCCCTGGGCAGGACTTCGAACATGACTGTCCTTTGATTATTAACAGTTAACATATACTGTAGGTGCATGAAAGGCGCACCCAGACTGCTCCTGTCTCTACCTTTAACTCACACACACTCGCTTATGTCAGCTCCCCCATCCAGTGGAAGTGTGTGTGTGTGTGTGTATTTTTTTTATGGGGTCAGATTGGGGTCAGTGTGTGTATTTTTAAGTCAGAGGTCACAGAACGGACAGACAGCATAGATGGAGGGAGTGCTGGGATGTGGAAAGGGATTTTGATTTTGAAAGTAGTCCCATGCAGTTGTTTTTTTATGCCTTTGCACTGGAGGCATTATGTTTTCAGGTTGTCCGTCCTTCCGTACATACTTCTGTCCGTCCCATCATTGTGAACATGATATCTTAAAAACAATGAGGAATTTCTTTATATATGACACAAATGTCCACTTGGACTGAAGAATAAACTGATCAGAATTTTGTGGTCAAAGGTCAAGGTCATTGTGACCTCACAAATATGTTTTTAGCCATAACTCAAGAATTAATACACTAATTATGACAAAACTTCACACAAATGTCTAATTGGATAAAATAGTTAAGTGATGACAGAAGTGATCAACTTCACTTTGACATCATAATGTTCTGCATAAAACACTTATCTGGCTTTTGTTCAGCGTCATATCTCAGGAACAGAAGGGGAAATATTTTGTTAGATACTGAATTGGTGACACTAATCTTGGGTGTCCACCTTGAAACTGTGCTGATTGTATAGATCTCCTGTGCTGTTGGGGGGACCATGGGTGTGAAGCATCCATTTCACAGACATGAATGTAAACTTTAAGAAAAATTTGACTGGTGCACGGAGGCATACAGCCACGAGGCGGTAATTCTAGTTCCGTGCTCTCAGTCACCAGTAAGTGGCGCTCCACTGCTAAAAGCTACTGATTGAAGAAGTGTCAACGATGGGTTAGTTCAGTATAAGAGTCCAGTATAGTCAGTTTAGTTTGAACATTCAGTGTTAAAGATGTGTCCGTACGTGTAGTGAATATCTCTAGCAGTAATTGTGACCTGGTGGCATTAGATGTCAAGCCAGGGGCCATTAAAATGTTCAGGCTTTGTCCTCAGAGGACCATGGGTATCTTATTTTAGGTACCTTATGAACAATTTAAGCAAAGTTCAGTGTGTCCATTGTTTGTAGAGCATGATTTTCATTGCAGTCTGCTTATTAGAACCTGATAATCTCCAGCATATTAGTGTGTACATCAAATTTAATGCAAATCTGGCAATTAGTTTTTAAGAGTTGGATAATGAGACATGTTCGCTGTATGGTTGCGATGGTTGAGTGGCTTTGGCAACTCTGGACTTCTTCCCTTCTATTCTCCTCTTTTTTCCCTTCCTGTCCTCTTCGGCTTTTCCTAAAGCAGAAATAGCAGAAGTTGTTGTGCAAAAAAACCCCAACTAACTCTCAGTGATTAGGTCAAAAGGGCAAATCTGCAATGGATCACGGCCTCCACAAATCCATAGTTGATGCTCAGTTGTCCACAAAGCTCCCACGAAACCCTGCAGTAAGTGTGTGTTTGTGTGTGTGTGTGTGTGTGTGTGTGTGTGTGTGTGTGTGTGGTGTGTGTGTCAGCCCACAGCTGTCAAAAGCAAACTCGAATACAAACAGTCAAGTGAGTACAAACAAGTGCTTTCCACTTTTGACCCCCTCCATGGTGACTGTCCAGTTTATATCACAGGTAGACTGAAGCTCTTGTGGCAAATTAATCTCCTCACAATTTTTAAAGGACACGTTATGTGCTTTTATTTTGCTTTTGCCAGATTTCTTTTAAATATTGTGCATTTGTGTGTGTGTGTGTGTGTGTGTGTGTGTGTGTGTGTAACGTCTTATGCAGAGAAGTTAACTGTATGTTTCTGCAGTATGTTGCCCATTATGTAAGTATTTGTGGATTTAGTAAAACTCAAATCAAAGACTTGAAGTGACATTTCCTACGTTTGTGGTCACTGCAGTTGACGTTATATGCCACTAGTTGCAGTTTAAAAGAAAAATTTAATCTTTTGGCAGTAGGAAAATTGCCTGAGAGCACAATATCTGAAACCTGCTGAATTATACAAGGAACCGTAGAAAATTAAACCAGTCAGTTTGCAAATGGGACCCACGGTGTGATAAATACGTGACACTTTGCTTCACTAAAAATAAAAACAAATTAGCCAAGATAGTAACTGACCCCTGTATCCTCCAGAAAATGTACTGTAATTACCAAATGTTCTTGTTCTTTCTATATTTATGTATTTTTATATATGAGGAAGTTTTCACTTCTGTTTTTTGCAGACAAAACCGTGTAGATATTTCACAATTCAAGGCTGAAATTTCAGGTGTTCCCTTTCAATCCCAGTGTCTAAGCCTCTGGTTTACTGTATCAAAACAAGATATTTGTATTGTGGCCATTGTGTCATGCTCTTGGGTTTGTGTGTGCATTTTGGAAGAGGGCGTCATAAGATCGCTCGTGTGAATGTGACTTTGTTTCCGTGACATTCCGTGCTGTTTCTCAGAAGCATAACTTTAGCAAAATCACATTTGTCTTGTCTTCAATTCCTTCCTCTTCTGTTCAAGGCTTTTCTTTGTGACATGTCCTTTTTTGCTTCCCTTTTCTTCTGAAAGAGGTTTCTCATTCTTAACATCTTTTATTTTAGGACAGCGGAGCACACAGTGGTGAAAGGGGGCTGGTAGTGTGATTTTTATGGTGTTTTTAACTACTGCTTTTTACATTGTTCTCAAACGACCACACCAATAAGTCAAACCATTGAATCCACTCAGTGCACATTAAATTATTATCATACATCTGTGGGCTTTGAGAACTATTTCCTATGTAACTGTTTTGGATGTTTAATATTGGTTCTGTAATCGAAACCAAGCTAAACCTTAAGCAGACAAAAAAGTAAAGTAAATATGGATATCGTGATATCCACACTTTCGTCACATGACATTTGACTTTGCCATAATAAATCACGCTTAATTTATCTCCTGACTTTATTAACTATTTGAGTTATTTTGACAGTTACACAAGACCTATTTTTTAACAGTAGCTTTCATTTATTTCCGACTAAAGATAAACTACTGTGTAATCTAAATTTTATGCTTCCCATATCTTAAATGAAAGTGCATTCAGCATCTAACTAGTAAATGTCTCAACCATGTGACCTGTTTTTTCCTCCCCTCTCCTGGGGCCACTACCTCAGTTAGATGAGTAAGCTGTCCAGTGTGCAATTGTATTGAAGTGGTTGCAAGCTTTTGCCTTCACGAAAGCTTGTTTGGTCTGGACATCAAGAGGTTTACTGGAGGGTTTCGTCAGACAGACAGTTAAAAAAAGAAAAAAAAACAAAAACACCATGAATGTGCTGGTTGTGCTCTTGTGTTATGAGAAGGATAGTGCCAGTCTCACAGTCCTTGTTGACTGAACAGCAGGCACTGTTTTTCCACTTCCACTTCATGTATTTAACATTGAAACAGGTATTGCATCACAATAACAAATATTGTCGTTGGTATAATGGCTAAACTATGTATTTATCTTTACATGGTACATGAAAACAGGTTATTGAACTAACTCGTTACCACACTAGTTTGCATGCCAGTAAAGCATGGCTGCCTCTGTGTTATGGGAATTCCCTGCATGATATAAAGTCATCTAAAAACGGTCTAAAAGTGTGCAGTGCCATCCTCGTACATAAACGATTTTTTTAGCAACAGGCTCATAAGCTGGACAAGGAGTCACGGTCTGGTGTGAGTTCTGTACAGCAGGAAAAAAATCCAAATGCATAAAGATACATTTCTTTTCATTTCATTCTAACAGATAGTAGTGCAGTTAAACAAAATCCTCTTGCTGGGGACTGAGCATATTGCCACCTGTCTACTTTGGTCTAAATCTAAACCATTAGCACAGTTTAAAGGTGGGCAGACTGGGCACCCAAGATTAGTGTCACCAATTCAGTATCTGACCAAATGTCCCTGTTTTGTTCTTGAGTTCTGGCGTTGAATAATGTCCAGAGAAGTGTTTCTGCGGGACATTATGATGTCTCAGTGAATTTGACCTATGATCTCTTGGATATAAAATGCCTTCACTTCATTATCTTATTCTATTATACATTTGTGTGAATTTTTTTCATAATTAATGCATCAATTCTTGAATTATGGCCAAAAACACAACCAAAATTCTAATCAGCTCATTCTTGAGTCCAAGTGGATGTTTGTGCCAAATTTGACAAAATTCTGTAAGGTTTCCTTGAGATATCGTGTTCACAAGAATGAGACCAATGCGAGGGCACATTGACCTTGACCTTTGACCACTGACCATCAAACTCTAATCAGTCCATCGTTGAGTCCAAGTGGACATTTAAGCCAAATTTGAAGAAAGTCCCTCAAGGCGTTCTTGACATGTTGTGATGATGAGAAAGAGATGGATGCAAGGTCACAGTGACCTTTGACTTGACCACCAAAATCTTATCAGTCCATCATTGAGTCTAAGGGAATGTTTATGCCAAATACGGAGAAATTCCCTCAAGGCCTTCTTGAGATACTGCATACATGAGAATGAGACAGAGGCAAGGCCACATTGACCTTGACCATGACCTTTGACCATCAAAATCACAATATGATAAGGAACTTTTCAACATTTCTGTATTTCACTCTCCAAACACTGAACAAACACTTTCCCAAAAGGCACTAAGTCACTACAGACTATAAACTGAAAGCATCTCTTACGTTATAAAATTGAAAGTATAAAATAAATACAGTTATAAGAAACACAACTTGCGCATTAGGTGGCATGTGGAATTTAACGTCTGAGTGATGCCGTTGAATGTGTGTTAGCATGTACACAGCTCTCTCCATTGCTGTTGTAGCTGACTGGGAACCAGAATTATTCCCAAACAACTGGACTTCCAGCTACAGTGTTTTACTTGTGCTCAGCATAGTGTGACTGACCAGCACTTTGTACGAACCAGTTGTTTTCTAGCATAGCCCAGGCTTTACTTTCCTCCTCGCTACATACAGGCACACTTCTTCCTGCATCAGGATGGGACTTTGGCACTGGTTGTAAATCATGAGGAATGGAATCAACCAATATAGATATAATATAATATAAAATAGGATGTACAGTCCCTGGCTGAGACTTTTGACTAAAGCTTGAGTTGACCACACAGTACACTGGGATATCACAGAATGCCACTGAACATATCTGACTCACTTCCTTCCCTTAATGCCCCAAATAACCTATTTATGAATGCGCTAAAAGCACAATGTCAAAATGCTTATAGTGCATACAAAGTTGTAATCATCATGTTCCCCTTTACGCTCTGCAGCTTCTGACACACACCCAACATACACACATGCAAACTAAGAAACATTTTGGGTGTGGATGGTTTCAGTGGGAGGTTGTTCACACTGTCATTCGTACGTTTGGCTATGGTTAAGGTCCATTTGATAGTTGCGATGATGATAGAAGAAACAGGCCTGAGAAAGAATCACAAGCATTCCTGAAGTTAAAAATGTATCAACACATACAATGGAGCAGTATTTCCTTCTGCACATGATTTCTGGCACACACAAAAAAACCGACAAAAAAAGATGCCTTGAGATGATGCAACAGTTTGCTGCAGGACACCAGTTCATTCATCCTGTGTGCTCCCATTTGCCAAGTGACGCAGACAGTTGGGATGAATCAGCCGTTAGGCAGACAGATCTGATCTCAGACTAGCTATCAACCCTCCTACATGTGGTGCGCACGAATCTGTCCGATGAAGGCTGATCCCAGATCTGAGCCAGGAGGGGTCGGAGTGCCCCTAAACAGGAAGTGGACAAGATCAAACGCACCAATCAGATTGCGGTGGGGAGAGACTAAACATCATCACCCCACAGGAAGGAAGTAGCTATGTCTGAATTACACAGACTACCATGAGTGTGTCTGAGTGTGTGTGATTTACACAGACCAGCATTTACATCCCACACCCAAATATTTACCTCTGTGCAACTGCCACCCTCCAGCACAAAGCTGTGATTAGGCAGAGGGGAGTGTGTGTTATGTGTGTTTGTCTGGCGGCCTACAAACTGTGTGTATGTTTGAATGTGTGAGTGTACTGTATATGTATGTATATGTCTCTGTCTGCACGTGTATGTGTGTATGTGTGTGTATGTGTGTGTGTGTGTGTGTGTGTGTGTGTGTGTGTGTGTGTGTATAAAGGGGTAGGAGTGGAGGTCCTACAGGGACCACCTTGGTGAACAATGGCTCTTTTATTCCACTGGAGCGTTTGACTGGACTCTGTGTCTCAGAGCAGCCACACTCACACACACACACACAGAGCCAGACAGGAAACACACGTATCCACACACACACACACACACACACACACACACACACACACACACACACACACACACACACACAGGGGCACGCATTAATTTGGTTACTCTTTGGGGGTATCCAGTGGGGGTCAGTATTTTGCTTAGACTAGACGCATGTGTGTTCTTCTGTGTATGTGTAGTTAGTCAGGTAATTTGGCCCACTGGGCTGCAGCTTCAGACACTGTGGAATGTGGTGGCGGTAGTTGGTTACACTTTTGGTTTGAGGGGGCAGGGGAACAAACTGGGGAAACCTCCGTAGTAAGCGAATCCTTTTTTTTTTTTCTTTTCCCTTAACTCCAGAGAAACCTATCTGGATACTGGATCAATACTCCATAGCAGGAAAAAGAGCATGCCTAATCACTCCACATATAAAAAACTGTACTGGATTTGGTATGAGAATTTAAGAACAAAAGACAACAGAGGTCTCAAAACTCAAATTATCTCCACCCTCGCTGCCATGAAATATTCTCAGGGTAACGCCAGTGTTGGCAGCGTTTCCTTCAGCAGATGGGAAAATGGGGAAGTATTAATGTGTATAACACAGCGAGCTCCAAAGAACAAAGCTATCTATGGCCAAACATGGCTTGATGTGTTTCTGCCTGTGGATCATCACCTGAAATCCGCCTGTAAAGACAATGATGTTGGCGTTCGTTGTTTGTTTTCCATTGTGCGTATGAACAAAAATGTCCCCAGGGGAAACGAGGAGAGCCAAGAGTCTCATGTGTGATGTTGACAAATTAAACTCTGCTGTGAAACTCAGGAGCGAAGAGTTCACTTGTAGTTATGAAAGAGAACTGCTGAAAATTGATG
The DNA here is from genome assembly GCF_041903045.1 of Epinephelus lanceolatus. Lineage (NCBI taxonomy): Eukaryota > Metazoa > Chordata > Actinopteri > Perciformes > Serranidae > Epinephelus > Epinephelus lanceolatus. The sequence goes on from NC_135756.1 coordinate 21,757,503, forward strand.
CTCATTTTTAACATATCAAATTGTTTGTTGCCTCTTATTGGCTTTAAAACAACACTGATGATTTTGAATGTCTTATTACCTTACCATTACCTTTTGTATACCAACTACTGACTGCTGCTATTTCTAGACTGATTTCCTACTTTGCAGGCCACAACTGGATTTAGTTCATGTCAGTATGAAAATCAACTCGCAAAGACAGATACAGTATAGACTTGGGGTGCTTTAAAGGGGAACACCACCTAAATTAGGAATTCCAATATGTTATTTCCATGGTCTAAGAAAGTTGAGTCAAAATTCATGAACATAAGCTTCTTTCTCTCTTAAAGCCAGAAACTAGAGGAGTAACTCTCATGGGAGCCTGTTTTCCTGTTTTTCAGGACCCACAGAAGGTTTGTTTTCTTTTTTATACCCAATTGAGCTTTATTCTATTGTAGTGTTCTCAGTTGTGGAACAGAAAACATACCCATATACTCAGAACGTCCCCCGAGTGCTCTAAGAATCATCTATTACATCTTTCACAATTCATTGTCTGTGGAGCAGCTCCAGACCAGGCCTCCAGGAAGTGCGCTGGGCTTTGTATCCAATTTTCATAGTGGCGAAACAGTGGTACTGCAATTTCCAGGGTCCATCATGATGTCGCCATGGGGCCCAAAAATACTTTTTCCCATAGACTTACACTTAGAGATTTACTCTGATGTCTGTAAATCATCAAACCCTCGCAAAATGACTCGTTGCACCATCAAGATTTAATCTGTTTGGTTCCGATAACACTTGTAAAGTCTAAAATCTCCACAAGATCAATCTATTATTATCACCATTCAAGTTAGCAGAGCGCTAAACCTGAAGTCAGCCGCTCAGCCAGCGAAAGTTGGCTGCTCAGCTGCACTCGCTCGGCGCCTGCTCTATGGGCCTAATGATGCGGAAGCAGCGCTGATCATCCGGGTAGTTTCATACCTTGGAAATAGAGCTTTTTCTGATTCATGCACCACTGAGCAACTTTCAGAGGAATGAACTGGGCCCCGCCTCCAATGCTGTATCCAGGTCTCTTTATACATCCATGCTCCAGACTTTATACCCTATCACAAATTTGATGGTGCAACATGAGAGAACAGGAATGTCTTCAGTAATATCCCACAAATTGTAAAGATGGGTAGATTTTATGAACCTATATATGTATAAGGTTATTGTCTACTGCAGTCCGCGGAGACGTTTGTGCCACAGAGTTTGAGAGAGCCAAGGTTGAGAGCAGGCGGGTGGACGGTATGATACTAACATTCAAAGCACAAGTTTCACTCTCAGTGATTTCTGTGGCATGAGAAATACTATCAAAACAAGAAAAGTCACGGGGCATAACTGTTCCTCTTATTTCAACACAGATGTGCAGTTCACAGTGTAGCATTATTGGGGAAAATAATAGTGTGTCCCCTGGATGCATCAATAATAACTTTACTCTGTCCTTTCAGATTTTAATGTGTAAGGGATGTGGGATGCCTTTGCCACATGACTAAATAATTAAATAACCTTTTGGTTATTATGGTAGAAAATAATAAAAGAAATGACCAATTTACAGCAATCACAAGTTTGCAGAGCCCAAGATGATGTCTGCAGATTGACTGTTTTTAAAGGCAATAAATTTGCAATGATGTAAAAAGGGAAAGGCAGCAAATTGTCACATTGTAGAGGCTGAAACCAGCTAATGTTTGGCATTATTGCATGATAAATGACTTGCGAAAACAATTCATTTTCAAAGACTCTACAATTAAATGAAAGTATCATCCTGTATGACCATTTCAGGCATCACCACTTTGCCAAAAAGCACTGCACCCATGTCTTACGTATGAGAAAATAACATGCAGAAGATGAAAAATAATGCAGTCAGGGCTGTGTGCCCATTTGTGTCTTTATCTTTCATATTAAAAGCCCAGAATGGTGCTTTGAATGATGGAAATCGAATCTGTGCTCTCTTCAGCTCTACTGACATGCTTCTCGCAGTGTGAGCTCATTGTTACTGAAGCACAGCGGCCCGTGAACCTGAGTGTTGTGCATGTCCCTCTGTTGCCTAAAACAGATAATTACTATAGGTTTGCCATCTGCAACTGTCCCAATCCCTCCTCTTGATTGCATTGAGCCCCAAATGACCAGATGTTTCATCACTATTATGGCATTAGAGCTGAGCTCAATAGGCAGATGTGTGTCTCTCTCGACTGATTGTTGTCATGATAGAGAATAGTCTGATTACCTCCTCTGATTAGGCCAATGGGCCGCTAATCCTCCCACAGCCACTACAGATCCAGTGTGTCAGCCCTGCCCTGCACCTCTGAGAATGGGAGCAGGTTATACAACTGATACACACACACACACACACACACACACACACATAGGTGCACGCAACAACAGTGCGCACACAGAAAGGACAAACACACTTACAGATGATTGAAATAGTGGTAAGATTGAAAGTAACATACAAGATATACACCGGTGAATGTGCACTGCTTTATCAGGTTGATAGAAACACGAGGACACACACACACACACACACACACACACACACACACACACACAACACACACAGTAGTAGAGTAGACAGGGGTCTGATGTCAGGGTTTATGACGTGAGCTTGGCCACTCATCCCAAATGTCATGTTTATCTGATCCGTATTAAAGACCCTGTGACAATGGAACAGATGGGGCTGCCTTTTGTCCTACAAGTGCACATAGGACACACACATACACACACACACACACACACACACACACACACACACACACACACGCACACATACATACATATATCCATGTAGGCTCCCTGCTCTCTGCCTCTCTCGCTCCGTCGCTCAGTGGGCCGTTTGAGTCGGGTTGAGGTTGTGTGATTGTGTTTAGCCAAGCAGAGTGATAGTGCTCTACAGGGGAGCCAGCCTGCTCTCACCACGCCAGACGGACAACATAACAAACACACACATACACATACACAGACGGACACGCACACACACAGCCGCTGCAACTCCTGCACAATATTTTTTTAGATATCCCTTGCTGGTTTTGCTGTCCTAAAAGTGACTGAGGTCAAATGTATTCATCAGGTTTACACAGTATTTTCATAATTTGATTCTTCTCGCTGCAGTGGCTTCAGGAATGGCTATCTGTTTCAAAAGTTCATTTCTGACTCTTTAATGAGCGAGTTCTTTGACCTGATTACCATGTGACTGGCACATGTTAAATCTTTGTTTAACAAACCTAGCAAGTGTATTTTTCTCGTCATAAAATATTTGCAAAACCTGGGAACCTTTAAAAAGTTATACAGCCAATAGATTATTGTACTGTGATGTGTTACTTTCTAAGTTATGCTGAGTAAACCATCAGCTAAATCCCTAACGTGTAAATAAGTAAACTCAACCACCCCAATAGAGTCCTATTACCCAGCTGCAGCATACGTCAGTAGTCCAGAAAATGCTGTTTCATAACATTTGGCACATAATCCAGTATTCTGTATGTTGTCTACTAGTGTCTGCACAAAGTGTCTTGTGTGTGCTGTGGCCGTTAAATGACCCAGTGCGGTTGGAGTGATGCCCTTCGATATTCTAGCATATTGCACCAATGCCTCACAAGGATTTCATGAAACTTTCTCAATGCCTGGAACGTAATCATCTTTTCAACTGCTCAATTATTTCCCTTTAATTTAAACATGAAGTTTTATGTTTTATAATCCACATTAAGATTTCTCCCAAATGTTTTCTTTTTAACATTATTTTCCACACTTGTTCACTCTAATATACTGTAGAACCAGATCCCTTATTAATCATCCCCAATTTATCTGGATCGATAGTGAACCTCATTACAGGTCAGAAACTCTTTGTTTCCTTCGTTACATCACACCATTTTATACTGATATGTATTTTGGAAGAAAACCATCGTGGCAAAAGATGATACATTTTAAAAAACAAAGCCTCTTACTTTCAAAGAACTGGCAACTCTTTATTTGGTACATCTTGGACTCAGAACACAATAAACTTTCATATTACACCATTGCAGTATTACACAGTATCAAAGGAATATGAGGGAAAATTAGACAGGGAAAAGGGTGCAGTAGGGTGGGATATTTGTTCTTTCCTACTTTTTCTTTCTTTTCTAGATTCTTGTGTTGTCATAACTGGGGGTTTAAATCCCAAGTTTTGTTGTAGATGATATTATATAGATTCTTTGCATGACAACGTGATATTTGCTGACATCACAAAGTCTGCCTCAAAACAACTTTGATTTGATTGAGTCCATATGAGATGACTTGATGCGATTGATAGGACATATCAGTAAAGAGCCTCATTGTCTTTTTCTTGTCTGCTTGCCATTGTCTACCTGGTGCTGAGCCACTAGCACTCAGTACGTTTATATGCAGCTTGAGAAAATCAAATTATTGGCTTAGTCCGACTGAAACATGACTTTAAATTCATGTAAACAGCTTAGTCCGACTGAAATTGGACTATCTGTAGTTCGACTAACACACCTAGATAATTCGATTGAAAATTGAACTATTGCTGCGTGTATCCACTTAGTCTGACTGGAGTCGGACTTGGCGTTCTGCGCATGCACCACTTTTTTTCTTGCGGGCTTTCACCCGGAAAAAGGAGATGACGTAGCAGCAGTTCAGTAACTCCCTAAAAAACAAACACCATGGTGACCGAGAAGCAGAAGACGCACTTCTGGACAGACGAGGAAACTACATTCATTCTCCGACATTTTGAAGTTTATGGATGGAAGGAAAATGCGAAACGCGAATTTATTTGAAAAAAAGTTTCTGGACAAGAACCAGAACTAGTTCAATACACACGATATTAAAAGGGACACAGCGCCGCCTATCGGGGCATAGTCAGACATACTTGGTCAGAAATTCGATTTTCTCTTCTGCATGTATACTCAAACAAGACAAGAAGTCTGACTTGACTGATTAGCCAAGCTATGAGCTCGACTTCTGCGTGGATGTAAATGTACCGACTGAATGTTCAGGAAGGACGTGTGCTTGGATAGAAATGGTGACACAGACGTGACATGGGAACTTTGATGACAATATGTATCGATGTTTTCATTTTGCATTAGTTATATTGGATCGTTGAACACCGAACAGATACATTGATCCAGATTGTTGTATTGTTACACCCCTAATTTTAACTACTCCTAAATTTTTCACTTATTGATTAAATGTCAGTAGATAAATTTATAACAAGTCCTTTAGCTTAGCCACTTTCAGGATTGCTTCATCCACTGCATGGGCGACAGTTCTGGATGGTTCCCACAGAAAAGCTTAGGGAAGCATCCTCGAAGTCTTTATTTTCTTTTAAAACCAAAAAAAAAAACTTGGATAAAGCATAAATGTTATCTTTGTGTCGCTTGTCCAGCATCCTCTTTGCCTCATTGTGTTAGCTGTTATGTGCTTATTACTGCCCCCCCAAAGCTGGTGGGCAGACAACACCCACTGCCACTGCGGTTCTTACCAACCGTCAAGTTTTTTCCCCTGACTTGCACAGTGGGCAAAAAATGAGTATATGCCACACTCCAAAAACAAATTGCAACAAGCAACACAAAGCTGACATTTGTGCTTTTTTGGAAGTGTTTCCAAATGGCATTTTTTGGTTTCACGAGAGAAAAGGATGAGTAACTGGTTGGTTTGGCAAAAGTGCGTGTGGTTAACCATGCAGCCTCCGTTAAAGAGCCGTGTGCAGCCACTTCCTCGAGCTTTTCTACTGCACCAGTCTGGGACAGTTTCCCACACAGTGGATGAGGCAGTCCCCAACAGGGCTAGCTTTGTCTCAATGTAACTATTAAAATGACCAACAACAGAAGCCATATCATCTGTATGTGAAGCTGCTTAATAAGAATACCTTTGTTATTTTACAACACCAGGACAAGGACTCTAAATGTTAAGCAAACTCAATCACTGACCTGCTCTGCTTGGACTTCAGCTTATTTCTGCTTATGTTTCCCCTCATGAAACTAACATACACCTTGGCAACTGAAGCATGTGTATGTTTTGCTCTCAGTGGTGTGTGAAATGTAATGGATGCATTGTTCTCTAGGTGGGAGAGAGAGAGGGCATTAAGCCCGCTGTGCCATCACTCCCTCTGGCCTGCCTCTGTGTACAAATGCTGCTCTAGTGTGTGTGTGTGTGTGTCCACATGTGCACGTTTATTTACATGCAAATTTGTTGAAGTTAAAATTTACCTCAGGTGGAATATACTGTAAGTGTGCATGTGTTATTTTTGTACCTTTATGCCTGTGTGTGTCTTCAGTGTGTGTATAGGGTGTTTGGGCGCACTGTATGTATGTGTGCTTGTCTCAGGTTGTTTGTGTGCGTGTCATTTCGCTGGTGTGTGCCTAAGTGGCTATTGTGCAGACACAGTGGAGAAGAGGGAGACCAGCTCGCAACATAAAGCCACCAGTCCAGCTCTTCGGCTCCACCAGCAGCCAGCCAGCCCCACTCGGCATGCACCTGGCGTCCCCTCACACACACACCACCATTATTAATTGCTAATACATATTTATGTGGCACAAATTTGCCATTTGTTTATGCATAAAATTATCAATAGCGCGGGGCGCTTAGCCAGAGAAAACGGTGACCTTTTTAAAGAGTAATAAATGGAACGGCGCGCGCGTGTGTGTGTGTGTGTGTGTGTGTGTGTGTGTGTGTGTGTGTGTGTGTGTGTGTGTGTGTGTGTGTGCACGCGTGTGCATATGAGTGTTTATCTAACGGCTGATGTTTAAGAGGGAGGTGTTGGGTTGGAACAAGGGGAGGAGGGTGGCAGTTTTGCGGCTGGACGTGGCAGAAAGGCAGCTGAGGCCTGCCAAGAGGAGATCCACTGATCTGGGTGTTTACCCACAGTTTGTATTTCACACAGGTAATGAGCTGTCTTTGTCCTCAGCTTCATTAGCTGTGTCCATGTTCACAGTGTCTGTACTGGGTATTAGGGATGGGCGATATATTGAGATTTTCCAAACTGGCCACCGTCAAGCCAACAACCGGCAATTGCCGATATATTCACGCAGGTGTGTGTGTGTGTGTGTGTGTGTGTGTGTGTGTGTGTGTGTGGCGTCCTGTAGTTTCAGCTGGGAGATGAGCTGCAAGTTTGCTCTCTTAGTTTAACAAATAAACAAAATAAACTCACAAAATGTCAAGAAAGCAGACAGAAACTGAAAAATACATCTGTACGCCCTTTAAGTTCAAGTTTCTCTCTTTCACAAACTAAGACTCATTTAATTGCCCTGAACAAACTTCATTCAAACTAGACGAAAACTCTTTCTATTGTTCCAACAGTCATCAACTTTGGTTTGGCTGAAATAAGCCCTTTAATCATTAAGTTAAATGTAGAAATACTCTGACTCTACATGCTGTTTTTCCCTACTTTCTTTGTCTGCCCACTGAGCAGCAGCTCTCCCTTGTTCTTGAGAGGCAGACCATTAAATTATCAAAATAAAATCGTCCATAAAGAACAACCAGTGATGTACTCAGCCAAAAGCCGATACAACTGCCTTTGAGAGTTGGAGGTAACTTTGTTTTGCATAAAAGTGTTCAAATAAAGAAGTGTGTGTTAGTGTAAAGAAGTTAACTGCACCTGAGTCTAGGCATGTTCTGGTTACCGGCGTCACGGTTTACCACGGTAAAAGAAGGTCACAGTGTCACTAACCGCCCATTTTCCGTTCCGACGGTAAAGGCCGACGGTGTAACCTACGCTACGTTTCATAAATGGGAACTTCAGGAACTCAAAACTCAGAAATAACTCTGTGCCAGTCGTACATTTTAACTGGCACGCACTCTGAAATCATGCATGTGCAGCTGCTGCAGTCAGCACAATTATTGGGGGGGCAGCCTCAGTCAGTCAGTCAGTACGTCAGTAATCAGTGTAAATCCACTTACGTGCAAACAGCAAACATGGCTGGAGGAGGCGAAGCTGAACTTTTCCCACTGGTGAAAAGGACGAAGTCGGTGGTGTGGGACCATTTAGGCTATCAGAAGAACCCCCAGAGCCAAGGCAAAGATCCGCTCCTCCCGTGCTGGGCTCCAGTTCCCAGTTGGCTGTGTTCACAGGCTGCTGCGCAAAGGAAAAGGAGCGTGTCACTGCCGGTGCCCCTGTCTACCTGGCGGCTGTGCTGCAGTATCTGACCACTGAGATCCTGGAGTTGGCTGGAAACGCTGCCCGTGACAACAAGGCGACCCGTGTCATCCCCTGTCACCGGCAGCTGACTGTCCGCAATGACGAGGAGCTCAACAAGCTGCTGGGCGGAGTGACCATCGTGAAGTTAAGTAATGGCTCTATTACTTTTAAGGGGTCTATATTACACATTTAAACAACTGGTGTGATGTGCGTTGCACTGACAGGAGATGCCTGGTACGTGCTGTCGTTCATTAACGGTCAAACGAATATTAGCCTACCGTTTTAAAGTGTAGAGCACAAAAATAGGATGACGCCTGTTTTATTATTATTATTATTATTATTATTTATTTATTATTATTATTATTATTATTATTATTATTATTATTGTTATTACCGTGGTAATACCGATTACCGTAGTATTTTTGCCCACGGTTATCATACCGTCAAAATCTCATACCGGCACATGCCTACCTGAGTCCCTCTGCAGGTGAACCACACCCATTAATAGTCCACCTACTTTATGTTAAATTATATATTTATACACTGTAATAGTAGCTCATAGCTTGTCTTTAACCATTGTATATCAATGCAGATAGACGGGGCTTGAAGAGGATTGGAACAGATAGGAGTTTGATCGGGACTGAATGGAACAGACTGGGATGGAATGGGACAAACTGGACTATTAATCAGAACTGGACGCACTGGACTAAGTTACACTGGACCTGACTAAAATAGACTGGACAACTCTGTTCTTATATGTTTGCAAATTGATACCACTCTCATATCTGTGACATAGGTATGAAGCTACAGCCAGTTAGCTTATCTTAGCTTAGCTTAGCACAAAGACCAGAAGAGGTGGGACACTGCTAGTCTGAGCTTTGTCTGAAGGAAACTTAATCCCCAGTTAGTACCTCCAAAGGTAATCAATTAGCGTGTTAGCAGATGTGTGGATCTGAGTCACATAACTTGGACTCCAGTCATGCTGGAGTCACAATTTAGTGACTTTAGACTTGACTAGAAAAAAAAGAAGACTCAACTTGCACTTTATCACCAGTAACTTGCAACTTTACTTGGACTTGAAAATACTTGATACTTTACCCCAGAGATTAAAAAGTGTGCCACAAATCAATTCATCTCCCTTCATTTCCTGAATCAGCTAACATTAATGTTCTTTATTCCCAGCAAGTTGACTCTTAATGCTCCAGATCCACATTGTTTGAAACAATACAACAGCATCCAGTGAAGTTGAGGGAAAGAACCATAAAAGACAATCTTGTTCTTGTATTAAAACTACGTGGTAGTCAAAAAAACCCAAATTGCCATATACAAAATGTGCAGGTCGAAAATTATAAATGGAGGTGCAACAGCTTCCAACTAATTCCACATTTGGAGTCGATGCTAATATGAACATAGTAAGTGAGCTAATGCTTAGCTAACATTTTCACTTTGTTAAAATGGGATTGGCTTGGGACCCTCAAAGTTTAGGACTTGGGATTTGACTTAGGACTTACCTGTATTGGCTTGGCACTTGACTGGGAAGACTAGGGACTTACTTGTGACTTATAAAACAATGACTTGTGCCCACCTTTTAAAATGTTGTGAAAATGTCAGTTTGTGGTTTTATGGTGGGGTATGAGCCATGCTGTTTCTTGACTGGGTGCAGTAACTTGTTGGAGTCGTGAGGTTTCCAGGCAACTCAAGGATGAGTCCAAAATGAATTTAACAATGAACGTGAGCACAGCAGCAAAACAATTAGCAACATTAACCAGTGTAATTTCCAAATCCAAAACAAGGACAAGTGTTTTCGTCAGACTCCTAAAAAAAGAGGATTTATTTTTTGAATGGATTCTCTTGAGAAGGGACTTATTCTGCTCTGCACATTTAACACAATAGATTTAAGAAAAACAAACGCTGTTTTTTTAACATTCAGTTGTGTTATTGTTGAGTTACCGGCTCACATATACTGTGTATGTCAAAGGCATCTTTACACATTGTGTCTTCACCTACTGTATGTTCATTGCTGCTCAGTTCTTTTTCTCTTTATTCCTAATGTCTTCTGTCTGTCTCCTCCTTTTTCTCCTTTTACAGTCATTGATTTTCCTCTTGTTTGTTCCTCTCCGCTTTATTCTGCACTCTCCTTCAATCTCTCTGATGATCTGCTCCACACTTCATTTGTCCTCTTTTCTCCCCTCACCACTGTAACATCTCTGTAGTGGTGTTTTATGTGTATGTGTGTGTGTCACAGCGTTATTGTCAGCCTGGCTGGCCTGGAGTGTGAAATCCAGCTAAATCTCTGTCTGTTTCTCTTTTAGCAGGGTTGGTCGTGTCTCTGATGGGTATCCACTCTACAGCAGAGCCACCTCTCCTGGGACTCTTGTAGGTCAGCTGCTATTTTCATACCACACACACACACACACACACAGGCATACTGTATTTAAATATATAAGTGCTCAAGAGACTCTGCTTTTAAACTATGGCAAACAAACACACGTTGAACTGGGTTGAGTGACGTTGTCAGTCATGCTCGCCCTCTCTTTCATAACACACACATGAACCCTTTCCCTCTCTCTCCCCCCCTCTCTGTAACCCAGCTTTTATGTGGCCGTCGTGAGGTCACACACAGGGCTCAAGTCAGTTTCCATGACTACACAGTCAGCATCCAGCCAATCGGCATTCTCAGCTGGCCTCTATGGGGCCAGTGGGCAGCCAGTAAGCATCATATCTGTACATCTGACATGGAGGGTAAAGGGGGAGGAGAGTGTGTGTGTTTGTGATTTTGTGTGTATGTGACAGAGAGGGATTAGTACAGGGGACTCTAATGTTTTCAATGTGAGGTGTACTGACAATTTTTTTCCTTAAGTATTTCAATCAATAATATGCAATATATCCACATGCAATACGCTTCAATGTAGACAAGACGTTTTAGTTAAGAAATTCATACTGTAGGTGTGTATTGGTGACAAAACTGAAATGTTTCTCCTATATTTTCTCCATATTGAAACTGAAAAGAACTTGTCCAAATGCAGTCCAAAGTTTCGTGACGCACAAGTTCCAGACTGACATTCCTCTCTCCGTGAATAGAATACAAAATACAGTAGGACACTATGCAAAACACGCCAGGAAACTCTCATCCTCTTGAGAGATGGGAGTCACAAAAACAGTGTTGGAAACTCCACAGGGACTGAGACTAACAACCCAGATACACAAGGAAATACTAAAGGAACAAAATCCCCTCATTGGACTTGACATCTCCTGTGGGAGACGGAGACAGAGCAACATGACCGCTGTGTATTCTTCACCAACTTTCTACCATGTAAACTCTGAGACGGAACAACTTTCCTCCATCCACTTTCTCCGTACTGCTCTTCACTGTCAGTAGACTAAAGGCCATTTCCCAGTAGACAGAAAACGACTAACACCCACCAACATCTGGCTTTTGTATTTAGTGGGAAAAGTTGCAAGTGGCATTCATTCGTGGGCCGGGACAAATGAGTCTGCAGTAGTCATGGGTATTTATCGACTCCAGCTCCGATCGGCGTTGATTGGCAGTGATGGAAACATGATCCTTGGGTGGACATTCAAATTTTTGCCCTATTTGCGGCACGATGCACCACAAATATCGCCTGTCTCCTTGCAAGCAGGGCTCAAACATCGCTCCTAATCAGTCAGCACCAAGTTTAAAAGAGAGACTGTATAAGTAACATGGTAGATGTCTTTATGAAATTGTCTTGGGAACTGGATAAGGCCCCAAAGCCCAATAGTTTGAGATCTCCACTCTAAGGTATGTATTGTCACTACAGTATACAACATGGTATGTTTGCCTTGGAAACCTGGAAATCTAGAAGAATGTAAGTTACAGGCCAGAGTGCACGCTGACCACTGAGTGGTGACTAACACATTTGGTTCAGTCTGGTCAATTAGGGTGTATTATAATATTTCACTTTTTACTTCACTTCCAAGTAGAGTTTTGGGAGGGTTAGTTTGACCACAACTCATTTACACATAAGTGCAGCACCATGCAAAGCTGAACCAATACCCATATGTCTTTTCTCTTAGTAAGAGTCATGTGTCCTCTGCTGGCATGTTGCACAGATGCTCAGTGTATTTTGTTGTGTTCCCCGTTTTCCAGCGCTGGGAGTTGAACTAGTGTATGAACTGGGACACTGGGAGCGCGAGGGGATGAGAGGGCCAAAGAGGTAAATGGTCAGAGAACAGCATATGGAGGGCAGGGAGAGTGGGATTGTTTGTTTGGGAAATGAAAGCCGTGGGAGACGGGGACAGAGAAGGACAGCTGAGACAAAAGAGACATATGGAGCTTAAACACAGAGCCTGCGTTATTTATTTTTAACACTGGAATTCCTCTGTGGTCAAATTGTTCCTTTACTTTATCAAGATTTGTAGTACAAACAAGTAGGGATGCACTGGTTGTGAAATCCAGGGCTGATAGCCGATACCAGTGGTCTTTTGTTGTTGTTTCTTTTGATTTTGTTGTTATTTATCACTCCTTCTGTGCCAGGGAAATGAAGAAATCTTTATCATAAAAACATAACCAAACTATGCTTCAGTCATTCAGCTCTTTCTTAGACTATGTTTCAATCAAACAAGTTCATTTAACAACCTGTAATATAACCTTTCATATGAAGAAACACTAAAAAATAACTGTGTAAAAAGCCTTTTCACTATATATATCTATTTCTCTCTCTAATATCCATTTTATATCACTGTGAAACCAAAACTAAATTTCTCCTTCAAATGGCTGTATTTATTCAAGCTTAATAGTGAGTTTACTTCGTCCTTTCATCCTGAAGGCGTCCCAGGGAAGATCGCTGTTCGTCCCAAACACGTTTTTTATTGTTCCCAGGATGACAGAACACCATAAGTCTCAACCCTACTTTTTAGCCTGCGCAGAATTGATGCGACATAACAGGAAAATATCGGCTACTGCCATCGGTAAATGTTATCTTATTTGCTGTTAGGCTGATAGCAGTCAACAAGGCGAATATCGGCCGATACCGATGATTAGCTGATGAATCGGTACATCCCTACAAACAAGAAAAACAACACAAGGAAAAGTATGACTTTGAGGTCATGACTGCAGACAGTGAGGTCTGAGTAAGGCCGGTTTAGTTGGGGCATATGGCTCCTGCCAGCCCAGAGACTCAGTGCTGAGGGACCACGAGGACAGAATAGAAGAGGAAAGATCCACATGCCATTTGCACAAGGGACAAAGAGATATGAGGAGTGTGTGTGAGAGGGCAAGTGTAGCCGAGTAACAATGCCAGGCCCTTTGAGACACACACAGACATAAAAAAGACATGCACATATACAAAAAAAAAATTAGTATTGGACACACATGCACACACAAACTTTCAGATGCAAACATATTCACGTTAACACATTAACTTGAGTCCATGCACACACTCGCAAACACTGACACTTTGTCTAAAACAGACTTTTTGTCACTGCTGTCTCTTCATCTGCCAGAGCGGCCATCCAGAAAGCCCTGTCCTCAAATCAGATTGTGTGTGTCTGCGCATGTGTGCTCTTTTTCTCCTTTCCTGTCAGACACCACTGAAGTGGTATGGTTCACAGGGCATTATATTGTCTGACATATGGGTTTTGCTCCTCTGCTCTGTCCAGGAAACAAGGCCAAGCGGGCAGCCTCAGAATGGAGCCCTTGGGATTGGTACAGTTTCCATCAAGTCCGGTTGTCTTTAATGTTTTGCAGAGTGAAACTGGGGTATCGAAGGGGCTCCGCTAACGGGGTCACCGGCCCCAGCGCTGGGTCACTTTTTTGTGTGTTGGATCCCTGTTCGACTTCTGGGTCAGCGGCAGAGGTTGGGAGAGCAGGTTGTTACCATGAGTCAATGTGGCAGACACACTTTCTGTGAATAGCTCACCTACATGCTGTTGCCCCTAAACTGCTGTCTTTCATGTGGGTCCATTCATGAATCTGCAGAGACAACTTGCGACAACTTTCTTGAGAAAGATCATCCATTCTAGAATGCAGTATTTTACCCTTATGTGTTTGGTAAAGTGATATTATTGTCAAGTAACAATGCAGAAGCGGAGGTGCATTCAAGGAAAATGTGGTATTCTTATGAGGCTGCTTGTTTAGTTCAAAACATGGTTAGTATGGTGGGTGCAACCTAGTGCTCTCTCAATGTGTAGATGTAGTTTGAAGGCATTTCTGTCCCCCTTTTACATCTTTTTGTTACTTCACAAAGGGTTTTTCCCGCTTGAGCTGTGTCGTGCCAAGGTAAGCCGTGATGACATGAGTTTCCAATACAATGTCAGCCACGTCCTTGTGGTCCTGCTTGGTAAAATGGCTGACCATGGCCAACCCATGACAGTCTCCTCCCTGTCTGTACAGATATGTGGCTGTGCTTTACATCTCTGTCCCAAGCTCTCAGTACCTTTGTAGCCTCTACTTGATTTAGTGATCTCTTTTAGCCATATCACAGCTTGGGGCGGCTGTGGTTCAGAAGGTAGAGCAGGTCGTCCACCAATCGCAAGATTGGCAGTTTGATCCTCCAGTCCGCATCACGAATGATTCTTGAGCAAAATACTGAACCCCATACTGCATCGGTTCCATCGGCGTGTGAATGCTTACTGAGTGGCAGGTGGCACCATGCCAGTATGTGAATGGGTGAATGTGACATGTAGTGTAAAAAAAGCGCTTTGAGTGGTCGGGAATGATGGAGACGTTCATTTTTCGGTCGATGGTAAGATAATAATTTGAAATTTTAGTTGTATACAGTTTTTCAAGGTAAGGTTATACAGTTACAAACAATGTTGATATTCCCAATGGTCTCATGTTTATCCACCTCTGCATTTTCTGCATTATGTTACCTCCTTTCTAGCTTGCTCAACTGTTAGCCTTTGTGGCTTCTAGAAGTCAACAGTAACATTTGTGTTGCCGGGCAGCAGTATTTTTTTTTTTTTTTTCAAGATATTTTTTGGGGGCTTTTAAGCATTTAATGTATAGGACAGACAAGCGTGAAGGGGGGAGAGAGAGAGGGAGTGACATGTAGCAAAGGGCCACAGGCCGGATTGGAACCCGGGCCGCTGCGGCAACAGACCAGGCAGCAGTATTTCATAATATTGTTAGAATATAATGTATACTGTATAGTCTGACAGTAGATTGACTCTCAGTCATTCACATCACAACCACCTCTGTGATGATTGTTTGTAAGTCACTAAATTGTTTGTTCTGGTTTGAGATGGTAATTTGACAATGCCTGACAAAGAGCTCTGTCAGATGGAAACGTTGCTCTGTTAAATCAGATTAGCCATGAGCTGTTAGTACAGTGTGCTGATCTTTGATCCAGCACCTGTAGAAGTTTTTCAAATGTGCGTCTCTTACATTCTGCTTGTTTGGGAATGTGTTCAGTGTACACATTTCTAATAGAAACATAAACAATACATGCATGCAAAGATCATTAAAACAGTTTTCTTATAATTAAATGAGTTAAATGATTAAAAGAGCAGCCTCTCTGTAACTCAACATTTGTGTACAACAAATACATTGACTTTGATTGTGTGTGTTTGTGTGTGTATGTGTGTATTCCATCACTGCTCTTTAGAGAATTGGATAATTGTCCATAATACTCCAGAGATCTCGTGACCAGTGAAATCATGCATATACAGTAATGCACTGTGGACATGATACATGCATGAACTCTTCACTTCCACCAGGACTAATCCATTTCGTGGGGCATTGGCCCCCACCTGGCTGCTTGCTTTTTCTAATATGTGTGTGTGCATGTGTGTGTGTGAGACACAGAGTGGGTGGGTTGGTGTGTTTACAGGCATGCGGGTGCTGAGGAGCCGATGGCATAAACAGATAAAGCTGTGATGGAGGATGTGCGCCCTTTTGTTTGAGTTTAAGAGACAAACGGCCGTCCGAAATACACACACAAGCATGAATGCACACATAGACACGCCACCCCCACTCTGCAGTGTGTATACACCACACGTCAGGTCTTAAGTGCTTGGTAACAAAGGGTGAGTTTATCCCTGGGTTTCACTGTAAATACAATGGTGAGTAATGCTAAGAAGACTGGCCTGTGGTCACTGCAGCCATGCACAACTAAGAGATAGTGAAAGAGAATGTGTGTTCTTGAGGGAGGGGGTCGTATTTGTCTAGCCTCTGGTCTGCTTTTAAAGGTGCTGTGTGATGCATTTTGGGTCTTCTCACAATTAAAACCACATTTCCCATTAATCTGTTGCCTTACCCTCCCTGGCGTCGCACCATGTCAGTTGTTTTAGGGAAACATTACAGTAAAGGCCTTAATAGCAGACTTCATTAATTCCCACAGAACTTCCAGTATGTGTCTGAACAGAGGAACTGGAAGAAAGTTGTGTGTTTCTGTAAAAATTACTGGTTCCCCTTTTGGGCAAGAAAAGATTCCATTTGATTTCCTGTGAATTGTGACCCAACACAATATTAAATCGGTGTTCAGCATTGTCCTCCTGTGTCCTGCAGTGTTCGACCACATGTTGTCTTTAAACATGTGCGCTGTTCCGACTTCAGTTCAAACTGGGTTTGTAAACGTGGACTTCCTGTTATCTTAAGGCTCAGGATGTACTTGCTTTTAACAGTGTAGACCAGGAGCTGTAATGAAAGCAGCACTGTTCACGTTCTTGCCAATCTTGCACAATGTTAAAACACCCAAACGTGGCAACACTCAAGCAGGTTATTACAGTGTCAATGAGATCATGTCAGGAAAAGTGACAGTTGAAGTTTCTTTTTATACCTTTCCACCATTGTTGTTGTCATTGGTTAAGTCTGGATATGAAACTGGACAGTCAAGAAATTTATGCAATGTTACGTAATCTTGTTGGAATTTAGTTAACATTTCATCACATTGTAAAATGTGATTCATTACTATTACATTTACTATGTATTTTCCAATAGTTGCGTGGTTGTTTGACTAACATGCCAACCCCAGTTCAGCTTCCACAGGGTGCCTTTAAGGGTAGAAGACCACCAGGCTTCTCAGCAAAGGTCACACTTCTCTACAGTAGAGCTACAATGACTAATTGATTCAATTGTCAACTATTAAATTATTGATAATTTTCTGATTCCAGCTTCTTAATTGAATATTTGGTGGTGTCTTTACCCCTTTATGGCAGTAAACTGAATATCTTAGGGTTGTGGACAAAACAAGACATTTAAGAAGTCCGTCTTGGGCTTTAGGAAACACTTGGACATTTTTAACCATTTTCTGGCATTTTATAGACCTAAAAACTAATCGATTAAAAGGACAGATTGATTGACAATGAAAAATAACTGTTAGTTGCGGTCCTGCTCTATAGCACTTTAAACACTCTTAGTACCTTGTAATGAAGATGAATTTGCTTTTGAATGTCAGAGCTCAGCACTCTCGGAGCCAGTACAGATTAAGTGCTTTAAGACACAGCGTGTGGAAGCTCGTTGACACAGGTTTTGTCACAATATGATGTTACATTGATTATTTGGTGAACCATAAGATATCTGCCCATATCACAAAGTCTGCCATGATACGATTTCGATTTGACTCAATTCAGGGGCCCCTGATCAATATGAGACGATATCAGTATATATATTCTTTAAGCCTCATTCACCATTATTTATCTTAAGAATGACCCTAAGAAGAGTCTACGCCAGATTATGAGTGTTCTTAAACCCCAGAATTGTTCGCACCAGTGTTCTTATGGTGATGAATCCCATGTCCTTGTAAGTTAAAAGCGTGAATGTCAGGATTTTCGTGAAAACTATGTAAGTAGGTTTGAGGAAAAAAAATCTTCTTAAGGATGGTTGGTAAATGGGGCCCATTCTCTTTTTCTTGACTGGTTGCCATCGTCTAGCACCAGGCCATTAGCACTGATTTAATATTTAGGAAGGAGGTGTTGCTTTAGCGGAAATAGTGACACAGATGTGCCATGGGAATTAAAAACAAAAAAAGCCGTACCTTAACTACGATATGTATCAATGTTTTCACTTCTCATTGATGATAGTAGAACAATGATCACTGAATTGATGTATCGATCCAGTTTGATGTATCATTACACCCCTACCCAGGACAATCTGTGTATTCATTTTGGCCGAAACATCTGAAACCTTTGACAACATGGCTGGAACAAAGCTATTGTTATTGTTGCAAGCTGTCTCCATACGGTCAACCCCCCCAAACTTGCACACGTATATACATACACACACTGCTCAGCAGTGGGAGCACATCATCTGTCACCCAGGGCCCAGGCGGAGGGGCGACAGATTGTCCTCGCGGTGTTCCTTCAGGTCCCATTGCTCCAAACACACACACTCACACACTCACAGACACTCACACACACATACAAACAATCTGCCCACTGACATACTGTTCTCATAGTATTCCCTCAGAGTGCAGGCAGGGCGGTTTCACTGCCTTTATCTCAGAGGAATAATAATACAACACACCATGATTCACAACATTTCTACACGGGGACACGGGGGTGTTTCACTGTAGTGCTGTGCAATGTGTGTTTTTATTTATGTAGCCAAAACACACACACACTGCTTATTTTACGCAAATTTCTCATAGTTTGTATGGCCTTTTTATGCTTGGGGCTTTGTTCCTGGTAGAAAAGTAGAATTCCGACCATCTGACATGCAACACACACACACACACACACACACACACACACACACACACGCACACACAGTGAGCGATGTTACAGTTAAAGATAAACCACGTGCATCAAATAGGGGATCACTACTTGCAGCGCAGAACAAATGAATCTCACATCAATGGCTATCTGCTGCTATAAGATATGGCATAGTAGGGAGATCAAAACACCAGCGTGACGTATTTAACTGTCACAAAACAGCCGCATCAATTAAACATCAAGAGCGCGCATTCTATAGCCTGACCCAGTGATAATCAAGGGTGTTTTTAGTATCAAAGTGCTGCTCAGTAAACGCCAGGCCTTTAAAGATCATCATCCATAAACATTACCTGGCTTTGTTCTTCGCTCTCAGGGAAACCACACAGTCGTCCACGCCTTCCCTTCTCTTTTTCCTATTGCTCTTTCTGGCGCTCTACCTGCTCGTACTCCCTTCTCCTCCCCTCTTTACCTGTGTTTGTGTGCAAAGAGCTACAGGCCTTATAGATTGTCTTCTTAATGCGCTTTCTGTTTCTCTGTGGAATTCTTTTTTTCTTTAAGAGAAAGTGAGATAGAGAACAGAGGCGAAGGAGAGAGGGAGAGATAGAGAGCAGGTAGTTTCATTACCCCCCCTCTCTCTGGGCGCCTGGGTTATGGCCAATTAGGCCTATTAGCAACAACAAAACACAAGAAAACACAACAAAACCTGGTCGGCAGGCAGGCAGGCAGGTAGTTAACGGTGGGAGGAATTGTTATCTCTCCCACAGACAGGAACAAAGAAAACGCTCTCCAGAGTGCCGGTGAAAGAATTTATACCTCCCAGTGTTCTCAATTCTACAATTAAACTCTTTACTGCAATTTCCTGTTGGTTGGAGTCTCCAGAGGGACTTTTCAATGCACTGCAGTGATTTTTACACCTGCAAGTGGCGTGTTATGCAATTAACCAAGTTTGAGACAATTGCTCAGAGGTGCAGAGAAGCTACAACTTTACAGACTCTGCTGAGTTCTGTGATGGATGTGGTGATGACATATTGACTTCATAAATTAACTTATTATTTTAATGTGATTACAGCTCCGTGTCTACAGGGATGATCAGCTTCCTTCATATCTGCTGTGGAGGAAGCATAATTTGATTTACCTGGTGACTTACTTTGACAGTAGGAAATTCTGCAACATCACACGCCAGTCGTAAAAATTTGATAAAAGTGTTGGTTTTCAACTCGATTCTGGCTCGTTAAAGGCAGTCGTTCTTTCACAGTACATCACTCTAACAGCGGTCCATATAATGCGCCACACAACAAGTTGAGAAGTTGTGGAACAGCGCTGAAAGTCAGTGGCAGCCAAAGAGGATTACTGGAGATGAAAAGTGTGAGTGAAATTTTCACAAGTACCTGGTTGAATTTGGCTCTTGCAGATGTGGCAATGTGATGTCCAGGTGTGATATGAAGAAAAGTGATTTTCCACCTATGTGGCAACACAGAAAAGTAATGATTAGGGCAACATGGGATCACTGGAAGGATTAAATCCCCAAGATTTAAATTCTGCATCTCCTTTTATCTCCTCAGTCTGTCTTCTTCCCGTCCTCATCCCTCTCTCTGTGTCTTTCTTTGTCAGTTTCTTAAAACCCTCTTACTCCACCCTCAGACTAAACGAGCCATGCTCCGTATAAAATCCATTAACTCAACATGCCGATACACAACCATCACCCAGATGGGAGCTGATTGTGTATTGTGTGAGCGTCATGTTGAGGCTGAGGGAGATGCAATCAAATAGAGATGTGCAGAACAAAACAGGCGAAGGATGGAGGGAGAGGAGGGAGGAAGGCAGAGATGGAGGGAGTAGGCAGGGAGGTAAACTAAATGTGACATCTCATATTTGACTTTTCACTTCCCATTTAGCTGACACGTCCAAGATAAGTGGAGGAAAGATTACTGGTCTCATTCTGTTAGACAAAGGCCTCTGCGTGTGTGAGTGCATTTGTTGTTTGAGTCATGTAAGTTTTACATTTAGACCCTTTAGCTCATTCTCTTGTGTGACTGATGATAAATTAGCAGGTCGGAGTTCAGTGTGTGTGTGTTTGTCTGCAGACAATAGAGTTTCATGTTGACATCCATTAGATATGATTGTTTTTCTGTGCACCATTTCATGTGAGTTATGGTTCATTCACTAATGCTTGACTTCTTTGTTAAAGTTCTACAGTTCTCATTTCATAAAGTATTTTTATGTTTGCAGCCATCATTCTTTTCAATTATGATAATACTTAACACACCAAGTGAAAAGCTAAGATGTGGAAACATGGCAACATCGCTAGGGCTAGTTATCGAACCTCAAATCACCTTCGGTACTGACTGACATTTGTCGGTAGCACCAAGTTTGAAATCTATCAGATATCCTGGTCAGATTTTTGTCCTTTTGTTTTTTGCCACAACTGCTTGCATCAAATTTTATCATTCGAAACTTGGCTTCTTATGCTCTCTGACGCTCTACACTAAATTAAGAGCACTGTTGTTCGAAGAAATTGCACGTTTTACAGTTAAGTTCCGCATTGACTGCTTCTGGCACTCTGCAGCGTCGTCTCCTCAGACAGAGTGCACAGGGTACTCTGCTGCTCTGAGAGTGTGGTGCTCTGAATAACCTAACAGTATATTTCAACATCACATTTGGACAGACCATTAACAAATACTCCCATGGTTTACAGACTGACTGCCTGGTTAAACTTTGTCCTACAGTACTTACCGTATTAGTGCGCTCACATTTTTTCAAGGCATCAAGACATTATCACCAATATTTCTTCTGCACAGTTTTTATTTTATTTTATTGTTTTTATCCCCAGTAAAACTGGTTTTGTTAATCTGGGTTAACTGTAGACTGAAATATCTCAACAACTGAATGAATGAAATTGGGTTCAGACATTCATGGTTCACAGAGGATGAATCCTACTGACTTTAGCGATGCCTGACTTTTTCTGTAGTGCCTCCGGTATGTCAGGATTTGCATTTAAAGGTGAAATACCTCAACATTAAGCAGAGGCATTGGCACAGCACTTTGACAGACATTCATTGTGTCCCATACCCTAGATGTTGTAGTGCGAGGTTTCCAATACATTCATTTTATTTGTGGCGGCCCACCACAAAAACAGCATCCGTCACCACATAGTTTTTTTTGTAATATAAACACACCATTCGGTTATTCAGAGCACCATGCTCCCTGAGCACAGTGGCTATTATGGGCACACATGGAGCAGCAGAACGTCAGGTGCAGTGAAAGTGAAACTTCATTGTGGTGCACAAAGATACTAGCATTGCTATAGACTCTGAGTCTTTTAGTTAGCTATGTGGGTTCCCAGTTACTTCAGTGAATAGAATTTTTCCTTACCTGACGGAAATGATGGCTGAAAGAAGAAAAAAAGGGCCAAATAAACAGGGACTTTGATAAACTCGTTGTTTATTGACAGGTCAGTTCTTTGTTCACCCAGATACCAGTTGATCTATAGACACTATTCTTCATGATATGATTGTCACAGTGTGTTTTCAGAAAATAGCCATAACCACGTTAACTGCCTGTTATACTGCAAAAGTCACCACCACCTCTATTTTCAACTGTAAAATAGAGCATTTTATACAATGGCTGTAATATCTGCATCCATAAACACACTGTCAATCCATTAGTAGTTGATGGTAAATGAAAAAATGCACTTGTGTGCTCATGGATTCAGTATCTGTCTGCCTCCATAGGAGAGGGTACACATTGTAGATCATACAACAATGTTTACCTATAGCTTTGTCACCCATGTGAAAAGACTTATATTTGAGGAGTATGTGTGCGTATATGTGTTGTGTGTGTACGGCTGCTACAACGCGGGTGCCCATTCAAGCGAACACAAGAGGCTGCAGTTATCTTCACCTCCAATTACACACTGGGAACACCTCTGCTGTGTGTGTACGTGGGTGCACACAATCACACATTTTGTGTGCGGCTGTTTGACTGTGTTTGCGTGTGTGTACACACTGTACGTGCGTTTGTGTGTGTGTGTGTATCCCCCGCAAGGCCCTGGGGTTACAGGCAGCTTGGTGACAGTGCAGATGGGATAACATATGACGTGAGTGACTGAGTGAGTGTGTGTATGCATGTGTGTTTGTGTGTGTGTGCGTGTCAGTCCATCTGGGCTCCCCTCTGATCGGCCGGGGCTCCCTCTGCTCTCCGTGGCCCACTGGGGAGCCGGCGGGACGACGGAGACAGAGGGCAGCGAGGCCTGCCTACCTTCAGTCTCTCTCACCTCCACCAACTCTCCAACTGAACCGTAGTGATACATAAATGCTCTTATAAATGTTAAAATTACATATTTTAATGTGTCTTAAAAGGCTATTTCAGGACCTTAAGTGCAAAGTAGAATTGATACCCAGTTTGAGATTTTTGTTATATGTAGTTTAGTTTGTCTGGATATTTGATGTCAGTGTTTGTTTTTTTAATGTGAGCTCAAGTTGCCATCATAAAATAAGAAGAAAAACAGGTTTTGCAAATGTGCTAATATAATAAGACTATTTACAAAGATGATAGGACACAATTATTCATCAGCCTCATAATTTCAGCAGCACTCACAGCTTTGTCAGGTGGATGACATTACCTGGTCACGCAGTGTTTCTTAAACAAATGATTGTTCGACAAGTAATTCCAGGTTGTTGTGCTAAAACTGTTAGTTGACTAACTGTTTGGCAGAAGCTCAAATCAGATCAACAAGATTTATAATTGCTTAAATATGTATTTCATTTATTAAGCAAAACATCCCAATCGTCTCTGATTTCAGCTCCTCAACTGTGAGGATTTGCTGCTTTTTTGTACACTGATCACCCTGAGCTTTAAACTGTGAGTAAGGCAAAAGCAGCAAGTTGAGAATGTCACCATATGCTCACAGAACTTAATTATATTTCTAAAAAGCAGTAGTATAAACCATGCCAGACTTCAATGAATATTAATCAATTTGAACTGTTTCTTTTTATTAAACTTTGTAGTAAGGAAACATTTCATTGTGAACTTGTCTCCTAAAAATGACATTTGTATGATACCAATGTGCAACAACCTACCTTCTATACAAAACAATGCTGATATTCATTAACATTTGGAGGAAACTTTTTTTTTTAAATTGTCAAATGAATTAATAGTGAATCAATAGTGAATGTACCTGAGAAGCACAAGCTGTCAGTGTACTACAGTTGTTTTCCCTGCAGTGTTCACAGTTAACCTTTTTATGGTTATGTTACGGGAATTCAAAGCACTTCATTAAGTTTATTAGAAGACACTTTATTAAAGCATGAGACAAGACATGAAGTCTATGTGACGACATGTGAAGAAAGTTGTATAAACCTTGTGTGAGTCCAGAGGGAGCTGAACAGATGCTGTGTCCATTTTTCTTGGAAGTCTTAGCTGAGAATGACATTATACCTAAGTTAACTCCATTCTAGTACAACATGTCGGAAAACCAAGATGTTGTTAGCAACCATTGTTAGCAATACCAGTTGATGACAGCATGTTATGTTGTGTATGTACAAAACACTGTAGCAACATGTCCACAGAAGTTAGGTAGTGAGTGTACCGGTTTTAATGAGACACAAATAAGACAGAAGTGCAAGTAAACAGTATATTACTACAGCTTTCACTATTGTTGATGCGCGGAGCAGCCATCCTTGGATTTTGGGTTCAGGGTTGGTGAGGTTCCTCTGACTTTCCGAGTCAGAAGTCCATCTTCGGGTGGCATTCCAGAAATTTCTAACTAGAGACTTGGAAATTTCCTAGTGCAAATTGAACACACCAAAAGTCTGATATCACTTAAGGTAATTCTTTCTGGCCACTGTTGGCAGTGGAGTTGCATTGTGGGTAACGTAGGCACCAGAATTTGACTAGGAAGAAGAATGCATGGAATAAGAGACAATATCTCTGGTTCAGCTGCATTAATTTGATCCTTTAAAATAAAGTGTTGTGTGTCTGACAGTGTTACTAGAGTGGGATGCTAAATCAGTGGAGTAGTCTTTAATTCAAGTATTTTAGTTTACTAAACCTAAACACTTGCAGGATACAAGATGTGAATCCTGCAATATGTAGTCAAAGTGCTGCACTGTGTAGGCCATCTACCCGACCATCTACCCAACCACCTTCCTACAGGCAGGAATTATGTTTTCTCCAAAGCATATTGAGGAAGGCCACTTAGTCATGTATATATGTTAAGTAAGAGGAGACATGGTTAAGTCAGAATATATTACTTTATTGAATTATGTGATGAGTGCAGTGAGTAAATTTGTAGACCTGTCAGTAGTGTGAGCAAATTGCACACAATTCACACAATGTACGGACACTGACAATGCCACCTTTTGCCAGCATGCGGACTAGTTGTGGCACACAATGCCTGAGGGCGCTGCCAGCATACAGTACCTGCGGTGTAAGTGCACTGTATGTCCACTCTCCAATGAATAATTAGGCTGTTTTTTACTGTACACCACAAGTTCACATGTGATTACTTGCTGCGTATACTGTATCTTTTTTGAAGTTTAATTGGGTGATTTTTTTGTGTTGAATCCAATTTTTTCTTTAGCTGGCATTGGCTTCACGTTGCAGAGCCAATGGCTTCGAGTTTGTACCACCACAAAGGCGAAACACTGAATGTACAGGACACCGTGTGCATCTGACATTGTGCATTGTGTCCCCATGAGACTTGTCATGCTCTCTTGTTCACGGGATCCAGGTCCATGGCTATTTTGTGGGGCTGGCCAGGGCCACGTGGTGTTGAGGGGAAAGGCTGCGGGATTTGGACCGATGGAGGCATTGGAGGGATGGTGTGTGTAGTTGGGATGAGAGGGAGACAGCAGGGAGCTGGGCAGTCGGTTTGTTCCTGTTCCATCCGTGGGCTGGAGGCCAGAGCCTGGACACAGAAGATGAGAGATGATGGAGAGAAAGGGAGCAGGAGTCAGAAGAGAGGGCGGACGCAAGTAGAAAGAGATGGAGGAAGAGGTGGGGAGTGTTGGGAGACGGAGACATGAGGTCTTTATGACCAAGGCAGGAAGGGTAAGGAGAAGATAAAGAGAAAAGGAAAGACTGGAATAAAGAAACATCTTTAGAAAAATGCTAGCAGTGGGGGGTGTTCTTGTCCGGGCAGACCAACACTGAGATGCTAAAGAGGACTTAATGACGCCTGACAAGTGCAATTAATAATTAAAGCATGAGCCGACGGTCATGCAGCTAGCATGTGACAATAACTGAGGTTACACTCCCTTGACAAGCCTACTCCACTGCCCTTCAACCTTCTTTCCTTGTTAGTCACAATTTAGTTATCTTTTCACTTTCCTCTCCTCTTATCACTCTCTTCCTCCTTTGTCGCTCCCTCCCCCTCTCGGTCTGTCTGTGTAATTTTGGCACTTATGTTCGTACCACACCCCTGCCCCCAACCCTGCCCTCCGTCGCTTTAACCATCACCCATCCGCTCTTTCTTTCTCCCCTCCATCTCCCTTGCTCTCTCACTCCTCCCGTCACCCTTGAGCAGCTCATGCAAAAACTGCAGCCGTCACTATCAGGTGTTGACGAGTTGCCCTACTTGATATTCATGGGTGAGATTATTTGGAAGTGTGTGTGTGTCAGGGGGGGTTACAGGAGAGGGAGGTGATGGAACGGGTGTGTGTGTGTGCTGGTTAGGAATGGGGGTTGGAGGGTGTACAGGGTGTACATGAAGCATCATTACCATATCAAAGACATGCTAGGCTTTCTGTCCTAATGGTAATTACACTGCCCACAATTGGCGCTCACTGCTCGGATCACAACAACAAGAAAAAAAAATTCAAAAAATGGATGGAGGGATGAGGAGGAGGGATATTAAAGGGAAGTGGAGGGGGGGGGGGTACAATTGGCTGGGGCTTTCAGGTTATGTTAATACCGCTCATCTATTTAATTAGTGGCTGGCGTTGGGCTTTGTTTACATCTGACGTGCCCCTTCTAGGAAAGACAGATGAGAGAGGGAAACGGAGAGAGAGAGAACGGTAAGGCCGAGAGAGAATGAACGAGTATCAGAAAACAGAACAAGAGAGACGGAGGAGGAGGACGGCAGAGTGGCTTCCGGGGCCGGGTGGTGGGATGGCTGGAGCGGGGTGTGACTGCACCTCTTGAAGCTGTAATGAGGTCCGTTGTGGATGGACCTTTGATAGGCCTCCTGGCTCCACCTCTTTCGCCTGTCTCTGAAGCCGCGCAGGCCGGGCCTGGGGAATCAGCTCAGACCGCAGCCAGGAATAATGCTTCCCTGTCTGCCTTCCTGTTTCTTTGACTGATTGACTTGCTGATTGGCTGACTGAGTGCTCAACTACCTGACTCCCTGCCAAACTGAGAGACTGAGTAGATGAGAGTGAAGCTGACCCATTGACTTGATGACTGACTAGCTACAAGACTGATATGACAGATGCTTACAATGCTACACTATGCACTTTTGTCTCTAGACATGGTAGTCTGACCTCTCCGACCACATCTTATGGCAAAAGTGAAACACCTGTTTCAAATGAGAACAGTCGAGGCACACTTCCAGAGAGTCTCCCCTTGAAAGCATTCATGATGTTGCTCAGAGCTTTGCTCCAAAATCTTTGCATCAGTTTGGGGCTCTGTTTATAAATTAGGGGTGCAACTCTTCACAAAATGTATAGCTTGGTTCAGTACGATACAGTGGTGTCACAGTTTTGGTAAAACAAAAAGCAGACATGCCAGAGAAATGTCCTTGATTTTTAAAATTTATGAAAATTAACATAATTTGGGCTTCTTTTGTACAAAGCAGGAATTACTGTCTGGCTGAAATGGGCTTGTTAAAGCTTGTTAAAGTGGCTCCAAACGACAGACCTGTAAATTATTGGAGGATCTTCTATTTTTGGTTTGGTAAAGGCTTTATTAAACATCTTGCACTGAGCTAGCTTAACATAGGTTTTCTCCCAGTGTATCTCACTGGAGCAGAATACTTTGGTTGTGGCGTGGGAGGGGCAGACAGCATGTTGCCTGTCCTGTTGTGTGGGCTTCCTTGTTGAGTGCAGTGGCATTGAGAACATAATAGTAAACACAGATTAAGCTGTGTATTTTATTTTCATAATGTAATAAGATACTTCAACGTATTGTTCTGTTTGTAAGCCCCGTACTGAATGGTTTGATATGAATATATGTATTGTTATCGTTATTATTATTCATGTTTTTTTGTTTTTTTTCAAACACACTCTTGCCTCCTTTAAGCATATTCTATGCAGGATTTTCTTAAACAATGTATGGATTCATACAGAAGTAATCAATCTCAGTCATCACCTGTGACCGGCTAGAAGGGTGTGGTAGTGTATTTATCTTACTCTGCCCTCTGCCTGTATTTTCTTATTTTATTCTTATTTTGCTGTGTTTTGGATGTTCCTGGGCACAGCATACTGCTGAGGCTGGGACATTTGAGGGAACATATTAAGCAGGGGTTTTTGGGGGTCCAGGAAGTTTTGAGCGTCATTCATTTAATTTCTTGCATCCTTGAAAAATTTGAGAGTCAATTTGCGGCTTTTCTGAATAAATATATAGTGGAAATGTCATGACACTTCCTGCTTCAATCTTGCATAGCTGATTCTTCTTCTGTTTGTTTTATTTCAGCAGATTGCAACTATTGCTTTTGAGGTTGCATAATGTCACCACAGAGGCCTTGCTGATTCTATGAGACACCTTCTAGTATTTTTTCAAAATGAAAGTCCTTTGCTACTTTCTGCTTTTTTATTGGGGTTGGTGGGGCGGGGGTGTTTGGTAAGCCTACTTGACTGCAAACATGATTTTACGTGCAAATCACTGAACACACTGTGAAATATATACTGTCCAGTCCAACACCACCTTTGTACAATCCAGTTTTTGGCAAATCCCTGATCACATTCACTGGCAGGAGGAGCTATTATTGGTAAGCCTGATTGATCTAACCTAAATTGTCTTAATCTCATTAAGACAGGTTAGATGCATTTATTAGAACATTTCATTTTATTATAGATGTGAAGTTGAAGTGCAAAGTGAGGCAAAACTCTACATGCATGAAAGGTGTTCTGTTATTTTTTATCTATTTATTTTTTTACATTTCATTTTGATTCTTTTTCTAGAGAGAGAATGGGCCCTGCCAGTTGTTTGACTCTTGGCTTGAATGGAGTTAACACCATTCTCATGCACATGTGTAGGTGCTCATTGGTGAGCCTTTGATAGTTGGTTTTAATAATGTTTACAGTGGAGGAAACTGACTCACAATTATAAGCTCATCCAAACATGGTCAAGGTGTGTAGTGCTATTCTGGTTAGACCAGGGGGAAGTGTCTTAGAGACTTCTGTCTGTGGCCAGTTGCTTCGTGCTGTCACCTCTCTCTTACACTTTTATCTCGAGACTAAAACATGAAATCTGTATGTACTCCCTCTGCCGGCTTTAATGGACATTGGAGTGACAGTTAGGGTCACAGTAGCTACGCTAATGTCGTTTTCAGCAGCCCGCCAGCGAATTCCTCTTTTTCCTCGTCTCGTTTTTGCTAAAATTAATTTGTAGGGATTTCTGCATGTGTAAGGTTAACACATATCTTATATGACTGAAAAAACTATTGTGATTGACGAATTTCATCTTTTGTAATTGTGGGACTTGTAGTCTTTCAACAATTAGCAGCAGGGGAAGAAAGATTGCATACTGGGCTCATAAATGATTTTTCCAGTTTGCACATACCTAGTTTAAGGGGCAAATGTGAGCAAAATACTTCCCCTGTAGAGTCCTGTATACTTCCTACTAGGGCTGTACCCAAATATTCGGATATTCGATATTCGTTTCTATGGGTAGGTATTCGTTATGAAAATTTGGTGTTCGATATTCGTTTTTTTATTTACTTTTTTTTTTAACATGTTTTTTTGATGCTAAATGTAGTCTTTTTGTTGTTGGTAAATAGAGCTGGGTTGAAAAAATCGATTAAATCGATTCGAATCAATTTTCCTTTAAATGGCACAATATCGATTAAAAAATCGATCTTTTACTATAACTGTTTATATTCCTCTGTGGACGTGTTGTACAGCCGGTAGCAGACTGCAGCAGCAGTACTATCAACCCAGATAATCTCGCGAGGTCAGCATTTAGCACCTGTGGTCATGGCGAGAGATCTCGCGAGACAGCCGGACACTGAATGAAGACAGAGCAGCAAACAATGGTGGGAGCACGTCCACTGAAGGCATGGGTCTATGGCGCATTTTTCTGACTTGCATTTTCCCCTAAAAATATAACGCTAATAATGTACGCATGTTTATTAAATGCACATCACTTTCACAGAAAAGATTAAGAAATAAGACTAAGCATCAGCACACTGCTAACTGTCGCCTCAGTTTGTACCTCATACAGATCTGCTGGTAATTATTCAGGACTTCCCACAATAACGTTAACATGACAAACAGCAAGGCTAACGTTACGGCTAACAAGCTAACTTACTGATGCTCCTCAGACACTCAGACACACAAACACACACACACACACACACACACACACCCATACCGGACAGCCTCTCAGTCCTTCCTTAGCTGCTAACGTTAGCTCATGTACAACACAGGTACCACACAGAAACTTTTACAAAGGGTCATAATGTGCTTCTAGTGACTGTCAAATCGCCAGCGAAGTTGTTTACACTGCAGACATGGAGCTGTTAGTGCCTGCTCTCACGGGACAAAGATCCTCTGAGAAGAAAGACGGTTCACTCTGCACTGCCGCCAGGAACAAACTGGGAGGCAAAGATCCTCTCTGAGGAAGAGGGTTCACTTTGCTGCAGGGTTCACCTACATTGTTTCTCTTCTGATACAGTCAGTGTGTGCATCACAACCACTGTAGTGTATTGTGGAAAAAGCTTTATAAGACGGTTACAGGCAGCAAACTTGTGGATGTCCTTTGTTTACATTTTTTGTAGCCACTTTATTTAAATTGTCTGACTTGTGATTAGATTTAATTTAAAATATTTATTTTGTATGTGTCAGGTAATGTTAAATAAAAGTACATGATGACTAATGTACTGCTTTCGGGTCAATTCTTAATGTAAACAGTATTTTTAATAGTAATGCACCAGGTCAGAGGGTTCCTTGTTAAATATACTTCATTATTTCTCAGAAAATATCTTAATATCCAAGCAAATTTTGTATCATAATTGAAATATACTTGACTGAATTGATATTAAACTGAATTAAATTGAATCTAATCGAATTGTGAATTGAATCGAACTGAGTCCTTGAAAATCGAATCGAATCGATCTGGAAAATCTGAATCGATACCCAGCCCTAAACCTGAGTATCTAACTGTATCGTATGTTGGTGTTGGACATGAACTGTGGGTTGCAGAAACGTTCAATACAGACATCGTTTTTGTGGATACTGGGCTGGGCTATCTGACTTTCCATTTGACTAATTTGCTACCTGATTTAGATGACTGATTACACTTCTTTTGTGTGCCTTTAGTGATTGTCATATATCATGTCTTAAAAATGGACTCAGAGGTGTCTTACCTCAGCTTTAGTTGGTGCTCACTTTACTGACATGGCTTCATTCAGTTGACCCAAAGTTGTATTTTTTTGGCTCCTGTAACAAAAGCCACTTTCCCACTGGACAAAAAAACCCACTGACATCTGGCTCTTGTGTTATTGGGAAAAGTTAAAATCAGCATTCACTCCTGGACAGACTCTGCAGTAGTCATGGGTATTTATTGGCTTCAGTTGGCAGTTAATGTTAGCCCCTTTGCCGGTGCCATACAGTGATACAACACAAAATGTCAATCTCTGTCCAAGCAGTGCTAGAACATTGTCCAAAATTTAGTTGGCACCAAGTTTGAGAGAGAGACTTAAGGTGCTTTCACACGTGTCCTGTTTGGTTCGGGTCAATCGAACTTGAGTTTGTTTGCCCCCCTAAGTGTGGTTTGTTTGGACAGGTGTGAACACAGCAATCATTCTAGGGTGCACAACAAAACAGCTGGAAGGTCTCGGTCCGGTTACAAACAAACTCTGGTGTGGCACACTGGCAAGTGTACTCTTCTTCAACGTTTTGTTTACTTCCTGGATTTTTCCTGCATGGAAATTCTGACCAATCAAGAGCAGCTTTCTCGCACAGGCATTATATCTGGTTCTCTTGTAAATGCTGCTGTGAGAACACGAACCAACTCTAGGCAATTAATTAACTTTGTAACAAAATTAGTCCCTGATTTGGACCAAAGCAAGACAGCTTTAGGTCTGAAAGCACCCTTAATATGTAAGAGATACAATGAAGAACAAACCAGTGGAACATTTTTACTGGCCTCCATGCTGCTTTCTACTGTTAAGTGACATGTTTTTCTGCCTGTCCATGATGTCAAACATGACTCACCAGAAAAAAACCCCAGAAAGGCCTACCTTTCTGCTGCATAAGGCTCTGCTCTACTGGCAATGGGAAAGGAGCCTGTCGCCCATCTATCAGAAAACATCCTTTCAGGAATTCTGCAATGTACTGTTGACATTATAGGCGATAGTCATGTCTTACCGTTGTTTCTGACTGAGCAGCTAACTAAATTGATAACTGACAGACAGGCTGTACTAACTGAATGATTACTTACTGCACTGACCTCTAAGCAGCCTGGCTTGAATGCACCATGTTTTTGTGTGTGTGTTTGTGATTTTGTTCCAACCCATGTTTGGTTTGAAGATCTTTGGGACGGACTTTTTGCATGCAATTTGCCTATGCATATGAGTCTTTACGCCTGAACGCACACATTTCTGCCAAGTCTTTGTAATGTGAATGTTTTGGCTCCTGAATACCTGTGTGTGTGCATCTGTATCCACTTTTTAAAAAGGGGGCTTGTGATGGGTATTGTAATAGAACCCATTTTACAGCGCTCTCAGGGGAAAGTGAATGGGGGAAATGAGAGGAAAATGAGAGGGAAATGAGGATTTTTGCTTCTGTTAGAGTAAGCCATCATAGCTCTGCAGATAGTTGATGGCTGCCGCAGTTGTTTCCTGGGTGCACGTCAGCCGAGACCTCGGTCAGCACTCAACTGTAGTGCATATCAGTGAATCAACAAACAAAAAGAATGTTCTGGCTAGAAACAAATACAATATATATTTGTATAAATATAAATGTGTGTGTGTGTGTGTATGTGTGTGAGAGAGTACACAAGTGCATTCTCAGCACTGGATGAAGAGTGTAACCTGCATGAAAAAATTCTGACATTTCAAAAGGTCCAAAACAGCCACGATTTTTTGAAAACCTTTCACTTCAAAGAGCAGACCGACAGACAGATATAGAAAAAGAGCCTTTGGTTCCAAACACTTGCCATTTCACTTAGTAGCACTGAATGACGGGATGCTTTTTTTTTTTTTTTTGCCCATGGTTTACTTGAAAACCCAGAGAATTGTCACCATCTTCTTCAAGGACCTCCAAGAGAGCGTCTTTGAAAAACACTTGTCTCCCAATTGGGGGTAGGTGGGTGGTGGGTGCTCAAGTCAGCTGAAGAAGACTCACAACAAGGCTGTGATTTTTTTTTTTTTTTTTTTTGAAGCTAAGGTCTTTGAACGCTGAGAACAGTAGAGGGAAGTTTAGGAATGAAAAATGGCAAGAAAATGAGAGGGAAAGACGACAGGAGGGGTATATGAGATAAACAGTGAGGGGAATGTATGGTTGTGGGAGAGAGGGCCTCTGAGGCTGCGCTGGTAAAATACAGTCAGCAGGTCTGCTGTGTGAAAGCTGCCTCACTGGTAAACACAGGGGGGGAAAAAAATAGAAACAGAGGACTGCGGTGGTTCTATTACTGAAAAGAGGGCAAAAGAGGAGCGATTGATTGTGCTCAAGGAGAGAAACGAGAGAGAAGAGACAGGGAGAGGAGAGGGAACAGCCCACATGCTATCACACTGTTTTTAATAACAGTGTAGCGGCGACCCGAGGCCTCCACGTCCACGCAACGGCTGTGCAATGTCTGCTCGGC
Source organism: Epinephelus lanceolatus (assembly GCF_041903045.1). Classification (NCBI taxonomy): domain Eukaryota; kingdom Metazoa; phylum Chordata; class Actinopteri; order Perciformes; family Serranidae; genus Epinephelus; species Epinephelus lanceolatus. The sequence goes on from NC_135756.1 coordinate 21,791,236, forward strand.
GTCTGTGCCACACACAAAAGGGCTCCATTCCAAAAGTCAAGCCATTCTGCTCTGTCTGTCAACTATACGGGCTGCAGAGAGGCAGAAGCAGGCGAAGACCTCTACCTCTCAACTTAGGTGTGCTTACCCTGGGAGTGTTTGCTGTGGAGGCTCTTCATCAATCTTCACCAACAGCACACTGTTGCACACCCTAAGGCCATGTCGGCACTACTGAGGGCAGATTTGAAACACTGTTTATCTGTTTAAAGTCAACACTAGCAGTTCATCAGCAACACTGATACTCCAAAACAACAGAAATTTGTTTATGTCTCTCTTCCTGGGTGTGTGCAGTGTAGCTTTGCTCCAGATCCCTGTATGTCAGCGCTTGTTCAGACACACTGACGACACACTGCCGACATCAGAAAAGTGTGTGTGGCGAGATGCTGTTTGACCCACCAGCAGGCATTTCAGATAAAGCATACAGTCCAACGAGGACTTCTACTGCTGGACCAACATCTTTAACACCCACTTGAGGGGCACTTGAAACTTTAGAGCCTTTATCACGGCCACCTCAGTGATAGATGTAGAGTTCCCTCTTCCATCTAGGGGTGTCCCCAACTAGAATATCTGATTCGCCAAGAGTTGCCATGTTTTCTTGAATCCATATTCTTATTTACAATATTAGTTTTCATTTTTTCACATCAGAAAAAAGAGCTAAAACACCCAATTAAACAATTTGTCTCCTTGACTAGGAATTTGTTGTATAATAGGATGTTTGTTGTGTGCAGGGGGTGCATGTATTGGAAGCAGAGGAGATCAATAGACAGACAGAACACGTCACTTACTCGGGTCCTTCTTGCTCTCCGTGGTTGTACACAAAACTTTAGACTTTCTCTTAGAGAGAGAGATGCAAGCTGCAGTTTGCTGTGTCTACTCTGATTTTCACAGAGAATCATTCATAAGTTTAAAAAAAAAATATAGCACTCTGTTAGTGTTACATTCTTATGTGAATGCTCTGATTAATAAATGTATACCAAAATAGGTTCTATATCATGATTTATTAGGAAAAACAAATCAATTCTATGTAAAATCTGACACTCAGCACCCTCATACAGCCCCAATGGAATGATCCTTACTTTTTATAATCACGTTTTTCCGCAACTGCGACGATTCATTTGTGAGATTAACAGTTGAATGAGGCTCCTTAGATTGAATCGTCGAATAGCGAGCTCTTCGGGGTCACCTTTACTCCCATCTGTTGTAAATTAAAACAGTAAAATATCACAGAAGCAGAAACTACATGATCATAATGTTTAAGAAATAACAGGCTTAAGGCTGATTTGATTATGTAGATGTACACAGCAGAAACATCTTGCAAGAAAAATGACTAGATTTGAAGTGATTTGTTGGGATATTAGCCCCTATTTAAAGTTGTAAGTAAATCTCCCTCACTTAATTACATGCAACTAGTTGCATGCGACTATCAGTTATAATTTCTTTTTAATAACATAATTATGTGGCTCAGATGGAGTAATTATACTTGCATGTTTCAACAAGTCATTTTAAAATCTTGTTTTCTTATTAATATGTAAACAGTCTGCTAAAATAGAGTATACTGTTTTATCTGAAATGAATGCAGTTTTACCCATTGAAAGACCTATCTTAAGACACTGATATCATATTATAATAACATCATCATAATAATAATAATACAGGAAACAGAGAAGTTGCCTGTGTTAAAAACAAGTGTAATCATTTAATCCAGTGTGGCATTTGTATCTTATTTCAGGTGAAAATAAAAGCCTCACAGCTAATGACTCACTAAATAGAATATTTTCTTTCAGTTTGAACCACATGGCTCTCTGATGACTAAACTAAGGTCCAGTAGGAGGCGTACTCAGCGCAAGCAGCCCAGTCCTGGCCTCCACCTCCCTCCCTCCCTCCCTCCCTCTGGAAGACTCTCCCTCCACTTCTTTCCCTCACTTCTTCCTCCTCTCCTCACAGTGTATCAAGTGCATCATCCTCTCACACCTCACTTTGCCCTCGAGAACAGCGCCCCGCTCACGCACCCACACACACACAAACACAAACACTCATGTGCGCATGCACGGCAGCACCTCGTAAGCGAGATAAGGAACTTGTGACACCAAAGGGTCCGGCTTCTGTCACCCTGCTACCTCGCCCGGACCACATGGCCTCGGGTGCAGAGAGGAGCGAGAGAACGCAGAGAGGAGGAGTGGGAACAAGAGTAGGAGGGGAGAAAGCTCAGGAGCAAAAAAAAAAAAAGGAAATGTGATAAAGATGCAGAAGAAGAAGAAGAGATGAAAGAGGAAGAGAGACAGATGGGGCCAGCGAGAGGGAGAGAAAAAGGCAGAGAGACACAGAGAGCTTTAAAAAAAAAAAAAAAAGCAGCGAGCGAGCGGCAGCAGTGCCAGCAGAGAGGGACTGTTGTTTTCTGTGCATGTTGTCGGTTGGCTTGCCACCAGTTAGCATGAGGCAGATGCAACCGGGAGCGCTTGGTAATTATCGCGGTGAACCTCCCTCAGAGCACATGTGCTTTCTGCTCGCTAATCTTCACAAAGATTCAACGTGGCCAGTCTGGTTTTCAACATTTCACCCCTGTTGAAACAATAGACATCAAACAGGAAAAGAACACCACATATAGTATATCAAAACATGTGGCTATGTTGTGACTGCTGTTTGTGTTCCCTCAAAACAAAGACACACATTTCAGATGACAACTTCTTCCATCTTTTTTTTTTTTTTTTTGTGCCGGTTTGTTTGCGATCAACATCTCTCCGAAACATCCCGCTCTTCAGTGGTGCATTTGCCGTCGCCTCTTATCGTGTTGAGTTCAGCAGCTCCCGCGCTCCTTTGCAACAGGTGTTTGTGGATCCCACTGTAGGAGAGCCGGCTCCTGCAAACTCCTGATAAGCCTCCATACTCACGACTCACCCAGCCACTGATAGAATCTGCATACACCTGCAATCATATGCTCCAGCCAAGTGACAGAAGTATTCCCTCGCCGACTGGCAGAGATAAGTTATCTCCATCAGCTGTGCCTCCCTGCACTTTGAACATAGTATTCAGATACACTTGGACTCGCTTTACATAAAACTGCAGTCACAGTCACATTGGTCAAACCGCCCTTAATGTGCTTAAGCACCCGAACAGCGTATTTAAGATTGAACTGAACTTAATATAACGCTTGTTGGTGCGTTATCAGATTAACTCGAACAAATGTCAGAACTAATGTCGCCCTGAACAACAGATTAACATATGAATTTCATGCCATGAAGTCTTTACAATTTGTGTATTCAAGTGATATAAAGAGGCACATGACAGGACATGAGTGCAACATAATCAAAAAAGCCGAGGGGCATTTTAAATGGTAGGGATACAATTTTTCTTGGTCAAGGCTGCTGCAGGACACGTGATGCAGCGTGTCTCTCCATCACATGTCCTTGTAGCTGCGCCGTACACAATCCCTATTGACGGAATAACAACCAAAAATAAAGATATAAATAACAACGACAAAGAGTGAATAGTACAGCTGGGTGACCAGACACTTCATCTCGGTAATGTGTGATCCACCGTCTAACAGTTTTAAAAGGCTTTTTCAACTGCCCAGATCAGGACACCCATTAAATAAAAAGGGTTGTTTTACGTATTTTGTGAAAGGCTCGATAATAAAGGAACACCTGCTGATTCCTACCTGATGGGTTTTATTTCTTTTCCACTCTTTCCCTTTTCATTTAAAGATTTTTGGTTGCTCTTAAGTGATTGTGTCTTGCCTCATGCAGAAGGTTGCTAATCGGCTGCTGTGCTGTATAGGCTTTACTTTGGGGATTTTGATTTAAAGAAAAAGCCTTTATTGATTAACTGGCTTTTTCATGAACCCAAGAAAGGGCTCAAATTAGGAGATGGTAACACTTTATATAATTCATTCATTTTCTGTAGCCGCTCATCCTGTTAGGGGTCATGGGGGGGGGGGCTGGAGCCTATCCCAGCCGACATTGGATGAGAGGCAGGGTACACCCTGGACAGGTCACTAGACTATCACAGGGCTGACACATAGAGACAGACAGCCATTCACACTCACATTCACACCTACGGACAATTTAGAGTCACCAATTAACCTGCATGTCTTTGGACTGTGGGAGGAAGCCGGAGTACCCGGAGAAAACCCACGCTGACACGGAGAGAACATGCAAACTCCACACAGAAGGGCTCCCCACCCCAGGGCTCTAATATTAGTACATTAGCTCGAATATTAGTAGCATATTGGCTCTATATGTCATAATTAAGCATTTATTCATGCTTTATTCTGCATGACTATATTCTACAACTAAAAGGCCATTAACTAAGGGGCCTTTCACATCAGGGACCAGGACCTGGATCTCGGTACACTTGACCCCAAAGTCCAGTTCATTTGATACGCATGAATACTGCGTAGTGTAACTGGGATAAGGACCCCAATCTGTTTCTGAGTCGTAAAGTTGGTCTTAAGTACGGTTCATGTGTTGGTGTGAACACCAACTGTACCAAAACACAGAAGTGGACTGCTTTTTAACATGACTACAAGGAGTTTTTAAACAGTTATGAAATGGTCTCAGTTAATACTGATGCCTCTGTATCAGATGGTGAGGCAAGCCCGCGTCGGACATGTCCAGATCCGGCTTAGTGCTGCCTTAGACCTGCAGTCGGAGCACCACACCTGGCAGCAGCTGCTCCTCCTTTGGCCAGTCCCAGAGGCAGCAGTTTCTGTATGCAGTGTCCTTTTCTACACCATAGCGCAACAAGAATGTTACTTAGATTAAAAAAACAGTATGTAGTGTATCAGCCACATGACAGTGGCAGAGGAGATGCACAGCCAGGACACTGTGGTGGATTTTCAGAATGGGTAAATAAGACCCAGACGAATAAGTTCAGCATGACAATTTTAAAATTTTCCAAAAGTAATCCAAAGTATTTACTTAATGTAGACCGAATAATCTAATGGAATACGTAACAAATAACATTTTTTAAGGCATTTATTCAGTAATCTGTAGTGGAATATGTATTAATAGAAACACTCCCAACACTGATCGTGTTTATTAGATCGTGTGGTACTTCCACCTTATAAGTCCCATACTGAGCAAAGCATATAAGATTGTCATTCATGTACAACATTAAAATAACCTGTTATTAGGAGGTTACTGAGTGAAAACTCTTATTTAATGGCCTAGTAGTTGTAAATCAATAAGTGCTTCATGATGACTAATAAGCCAGTATGCTACCAGTATGCATGCTAATAAGCAACTAATTAATGTTGATCATGTGTCCCTTAATATAAAGTGTTCCCTGACCCTTTTTATGCATTTATTTAGGTTTTTCTGATTGGATAATTGGGACAAGAGGTGGGAGATAATTATCATTTAAAAAGTAATGCCTCAAAAAACTAAAATAGAAATTTAAGGTAAACATGGTTATTGAATTCAAAGTGAAACATACTCCACATGAGTTATTTTGAAAATAAATGTGTCTGACAAGAAAGAATGCAGATGTGGGTAAACTGTTGCATAAAGTTATCTTAAGATATCAGTCAGTGTCACATCTCAGGAGAGAAGTGTCCTCTTTGTAGGCCAGAAGTTTGACTCCACAGGTCCACAAATCACTTTAATTTAGTCCAGAACTTGTAACTTCAAACCCGATTTTACTGCCACGGTGACACGCAGAATCAATAAAGCACTATGTCAGCAGCTGCAATAGATTCAGTAATAGAACTACCGCAGTCCCTCCCTCCCTCCCTCCTTCCCTTTCCTTCCCTTGTACTCTCTCTGGAGCCTGACCTCCTGTAAGTACCATGTAATCTTTGCTGGTGGACTAATACTCCAGTCTTTCCCTACACAGGTCACCAGTGGCTTTCCATCTTGAACACGTCTGCTGAGATAGTTGGTGTCCTTTCCAGCCCCCCTCCTCCTTCTCCTCCTACACACACACACACACATACACACACAGCTCAACACGGGTGGTTAATGTTGAGCACAGCGAGCCTTGTTGTACTTGAAAACAAATCACTGCACTGTGGCTTAATAATGTAATGAGTCTTTTAAGCCTCACAGACAAGTTGATCCGCTCCGTTACAAATATGGGAACTTTTTTCATTACATGACCCCCCCCTCCCCTCCCTCTCAAAGTGTGTTTTTGTTGTCTTATCAGTGCACTAATTCCTAAATAGGTCAATCCAAAGAAGCAGCTTCATAGTTGCGACTATCTGAATTGAAGCAGAGGAGCACAAAACAAGAAAGCGTGAGGACTGAGCGTCTTCGACAGATAGTTGGAGCTACTTTCATCCAAAAGCACGGGCCAACCTTTTTCCTAAAATATTTTGTTCCAAAAACAATCAGGTGAGAAAGGATCCCATCGAACACTTTTCGTTTTTTTTTTTTGTATTTTGTACTCGGGAGCACTACCTTGAAATCAAATACGAGCCATCCGTGTCAGTTTAATACTCTCCTTTGGATCAATGAGTCGCTCTTCAAACCACAAAGCACCGACGGGCTTCCAAGAAAGAAAGAATAAGTTCAAAACTGTATTTTCATGTGACATTCGCTGAGATTCCTGTTATGTATGACCCATTGCTAACAGTAATTGGAATGCAACAGTTGTATGCAGATAAATATCTGGTTCTTCTTCAATTTCTTTTCTGGCCTTTTCATTCCACCTCTTCTATTGATCGTTTTTTATTTTCTATGTTCCAGCCCTTTTTATCTGTAAATATCTGCCACTGATTTCGACCCTGGCTGTAGACTCATTAGCTTTTGCGTTAAAAGCTGAAAAGAATTCCGGGGGTATAATGGCGCAGTTCGGGAGATCATTGCTGTCTGGGTTTCATTGCTTTAAGAAAGCTTGCGTAACACACACAACAACATTGTCTGCTGTACAGCATATAGCAGAGGTCAATCTCAATCCGCCTCTTTTGTCAGGGGTGTCAGCACTGATATCCAAAGGGTGATATTTCTCCTCTTTTGTCTCCGTAAATCTCAGCGCGTCTGAATTCCAGTTATATTTCACGAGGGACAACCTCCCCACAAGCGCTAGCGATTTACTACCTGAACAATGCCAGTTTGGGCATCGCGAAACTGAGACAGCATTGACCCTGGCACCCTACCAGTAATTGAGTTCCTTTGCCTGTCATGCGTGGGGTCAGTTTCCCTGCAGTCCGGTGCCGCAAAGGGGGGAGCGAGACCATTGAAATCTAGGAAGCTGGCTCTATTGTGGAGGCTCCTGTTTGGGAGAGGCTGGAACAACGGCATGCAAGGCCTGTGTGGTTGATAATAGACCAGCAGTGCAGTCATTATCTGTCCAAGGACTGCAGAAAGGAGCTTTTAGAGCAGATGCTCCCCCAACTCAAGGCTTGTACACACAGGAAGTCAGAAAGAAACAGACACAGAGCTGCTTGAAGCATAGAGGACTACCTGTGAATATTCTGCCGTGTGGATGTATATCCTCTCCTCAAGGCAATTTCTCCTCCTTCATCCACCTCTCTTCACCATTTTGCATCAAGCCTCCTCTTTTAGGTTACTCATCAAAACTCTTCCCCTCTCTATATCCCTGTAATCATGATTTCCTCTCATTGCTCTGCTCACTTTGCGCGGCCTGCTCTGTCGACGTGTTCGGTAATGATCCTCGCTCACTGTGACGACTGGAATCCTTTTGTGCCGTCTGACACGTTTTATGTTTGAAAGGGAACAGAGGGCGTTTTTACAATGGCCTTTTATGCCCTGTGAGAAATATATGAGTCTTTTGGCGCAGCTAATGAAGGCGCTTTCATGTCCCCCCACTAGTAGAAGTGTATAGAGATGGATTGTCTGGGGCTCACACAGGCCCCTGTGTAGCCTGCAGCACATTGTGTCGGCCCCAGGTCTCTGAGTATTGATCTAACAGGGGAACGGAAAGAAAGAAGAAAAGAAAATAAGAGAAAAGAGACGAACAATCTCCAGTTTTACTGTTAACTAGTCTCCGCTCGGAGTCTGACGTCGGGACAGGAGAGCAAGCGAGGTGAGCCCGCGCTGACAGACTACGCTCCGCCCCCGGCACTCTCGCCGCCTCACCAACACGACCATCATCATTATCAAGGTGACCATTACTCCCCCTTGTTTCAAAGACAGTCATTATGGCTCCTAAGAACAGAGGCAGGGCCAGGGACGGAGGAGAGGGGAGGAAGAAAGATAAGCGGAGACAGAAAATAAGGAGGGGTGGACAGATGAGAAAAGAGAGGCGAAAGAAGAAGACGAGGAGGAGGAGGAGGAAGGGGTGTGATGAAGAATTATGATGAGGAAAAGTGTGATTGGGGAAGGGAGAGAGGTGGAGAGAGGGAGAGAGAGGATGTGTGGGAATATAAGTGAAATAATTATTGAAGCCACTTCACCAAGGGCATATTGTACTGTGCAGAAAGTAGCTTCAAGTACACACGCATTGTACGGACGCACGCGTGTCAGCCGATGTCAGCTCTTGTCAGCTCTTGGGTGAGGGCAGCGTGAGCTTGTGAGGGTCTCGCCACGCTGCCGGGGGTCATGGGATATGAAGTCTCATCGTGGATTTAATTGTCTCTTTATAATCAGATTAATTAGCAGACCTATGCTTGTCAGGAGCAGCTTTCCACCCACACACACACACACACACATACCAATCACAACACCTCCAACCTTCACTGTGCGGTCCTCACTTTGTTTCTGTGCCCTCGCTCGCCATTTGTGTGTTTACACTGAACTCTACGAAGTGTGTGAAGATGTGTTTGATTGAGCGTGTGTGTACACTGATGTAGCCTTGTCTACACAAAATACATGTACATATCTCTTCAAATATGCATCTTTTTCTCTTTTGAGTGTGTGTGTGTGCGTGTGTGTGTGTGTGTGTGTGTGCTGCGCAGGCGAGCCGGGGACGGATATCTTCACCGACAGCGGGGAACAGAATTATTCCGAGCGTTTAACATCTAAGGCCGCAGAACAAGGCGTGCGAGTAATACAAGGGCCGTGAGTTCAATGGTAATACAAGAAAAGGGATTTTTTTTCCCTTCTTCAAGACTACAAGAGGGAGCGGGGTAAATAATTCATTTCCTTTGGCTCAGGGCACGTCCTATTGTCACCGCCTAACAAGTACAAGGACAGGCGGCTGGCGGGCCTCTTATTGCTTGTGAACGTCAGAGAGAGAGGAATGGAGACAGAGAGAGGGAGAGCGAGAGGAAGAGGGGAGGCATGGTAATGCGCTCTTTGATCCTCCCTCGTTAGCCCTTGGTGAGCTTCCTCTGCTCACCGCCGCCCAGAGAGATGGTCAGATCGCGCCCCTGGCTCTGTCAGGTGTGTGTGTGTGTGTGTGTGTGTGTGTGTGTGTGTGTTTGTGTGTGTGCCCCAGCAAAAGGACAGTAAAGACACTTCCTCTCTCTAATGCAGCCCAGGTGGAGGTGCTTGCTTGAAGGGGGCCAAGAATTCAAACATCAAATACACACACAAGCACAAGTATGAATGAGTGCTGAGATTATGCACGAATGCAAATGCAAACACATACAGTCGAAGTATGTGAAAATGCACATCCAATATTTATGCCGTTACAAACTACGTCCACACTAAGCTGGCTAAATCTGAAAACAGCTTTTATGTGTAGAGAAACATTGATGTTTTGAGGTCTCTCTCAAGATCTTCATTCACACTGAAATGCCTCAACAAAAGAAAAAACAAATCTTTTGTCAACATCTGGCCAAGAGTGGGACACTCAGAGCTCACAGTTTGGTTGTTTTCACTTACTTATTTATCTCTTTTTGTTGTCAGACCAAATATTAAGCATAAGATAGTGATTTGATCATAGCTTATGAACACATTTTAACTGGGCTAAAAGTAATCCCTGCACTGAGATGTCAGTCAAATCACAGTTTAATGACAGAACATCTATGAACAGACAACTGTGACATGTGATCAGCTATACTGACAGTTGAAAAGAGCGATTATAGATATGGTTAGAGGCTACAAAAGACTGATAACACACAGACACAAAGCACCCGTCACCACATCTAAGTGAACTACAAACTGGTTATTAATCTGCTGTAACTCTATACTTCTGAAACGTTGTCATTGGGCATATACATTACAATGGAGCCATTAACAAGCCATATCACGGCTTGAATGCAATGCAGCTCAATCCAGTGACTAGTAAGGTTGAAGTTAACAAGCAAATATTTACCTTTTAGAGGCAGTAACTAGTGAAATTTAGGCAATTTTGCTTGAAATATCAAAGTGTGGGTAAAGCAAAATCAGTGATTTCTTCCTTAATACATTGAAGATGTTAGAAAAATACTTGTTGAAAACACGGAAATAGACTGGGAACTGTTTTTCACTGGTTTCTGTGTCTAGGATTTTTTGGGTAGGCCTGACATCATGGCTTGATGACACACTGAAGCTATCCTTAACATAACCACTTCCCTACTATATAAAAACTACGTTACTACTTTAGAGCGCATAGCATCGGCATCCTACAGTATGTGTCTAAGTGGCAAGTTTGCTATGTCTGACAAGCTGCCTTAACTCTTTCAGTCTAATAAATGAATGATTAAACATCTTTTTTAAGTGCCACAATCATACGAATACAAATAAATTAGCCGTCACTAATGTATCTTGCAGTCTTTCAGCGCGAATCAGCTACCCAGCCGGCCAGCAGTCACACTGGGTGTGTGCCCTTTGCTAATGTTAGCTGCTGCTATCTGCTGAAAGAGAGTCTGTCGTCATGCAGCGACATTCGTTCTTTGACTCAGGGTGTGTGTGCTGTGCTACTATGGACTGTGTGTGGTACTGCATTGGCTGATAACGAAAGTCTGTCACTGCACTGCGGCTTGTTCTTCAGCTTGGGAGCATTTGTGCTTTGTGCTAGCGGGGTAGCTGCTGATGAGTGTATGTCGCTTTGCAGCCGCTCTCTTGTTCTTTGGCTTATGGGTTGTGTGTGCTTTTTGCTGTTGGGTTCGCAAAGTGAGTCTGTAGCTTTGCAGCAGCTCATTCTTCAACTCAGTTTATACAGTGTACACGCCTCCATTGTCTCAGAGCAAATAAATACTGCTATTTTTTTCATGATTTCAAAACCTTATTTTATATACTTACCAATTCGAATTTGGCAGGGTGGTCAATGACACATTTTTCTGTGTTGTGACAACGTCACTACTCATTACATATTTATTTTTACTTAATCCAAACTTCAACAAATAATTGATGATCAAAATTGTTGCTGATTATTTTCAAGCAGCAATCTGGAACTAAAAATGAAGCCAACACAGACTCCCACGTTAAAATGTCCAACTTAACATAACAATTACACACATTTAAAACTTTTTTTTTAATATAGTTACGCATAATTAAGGGTGGGGGCCTTTAAGTGACAGGCTGTTTACGAGGTGTTACCACAGTATATAAATCAGATCCACCCATCGCTCCTCTAAAGCTCCACCCTCTTCTCCAAATATGGTCACTTCTGGGTCCGAAAGTCCAGGAAGGGAACGACCAATATACCGAACTCAAGGCTTCAAAATGGAAGTAGCGAACCAAAGAGTGACATCACAGGGGCTACGTCCACTATTTTTATACAATCTGTGTTCATTTTGCTGTTGACTGATGAATCAAGAACTTGACTAAGTTTTATAGCTTCACTGCCACACAGCATCCAACCTGGCTTACATCGTCCATCATCTGCTACGTTTTACAAAAACTCAGTTTTTTATGTGCACGCTGAAGCAGGTGTCAGTTTTTTCAAAGTCATCAACTCTGAAAAGTTTTTTCAGACAGCTACATTTTGAGGTGTGAAAAATGTAGGCATAATGCATGCAAAGGACCGAATGCAGAGAAGATGTTTTTGAAATTTAGCCTTCTAGTGTGGGCTCTCAATCAGTAGCTCCATCTATTTATAAGCTGCACTGTGTTTGTGGTAATAGCAGTCTGCTTTGTCTGCGGGTAGTTTTCACTTATATAACTGTCATTATGGTCATTGTACTTTGTCTCTCGATCTCTCTCTCGCTCTTTCTCTCCTTCTATGTCATTGTTTTGGTGGTAGTGGGGGGGGGGCGCGAGCAGGAGGAGGTCCAGGCCTGCAAGGGGACAAGGTCCAGGCTAATGGCAGGAAGTCTTTAAAGTTTGCAGCCGCTGCATTTCATCTAAGCACAGAGGGGGCCCCCTGGCCACAGACCCCTGCTTTGATCCTCTCTCCCTCTCCCAGTCTGTCTCTCTGTTGGCCTCTCTCTCCATCTCTCACCCCGGCATCAGGGCCGAGCTGCTGGTTAATTAACACATCTCTTAATACACACACCCAGCAAAGGCATGTACGGCACAGGCACAGATACATGTACATATTTAGACACACAAATAAATACACATTTGGGGTAGTGCACATAAACATGGACACATATGCAGTTAACAAGGCAGCTCAGAAAAAAAAGAAGTGTGTGTACTCACAATGGCTTACAGACACAAACACACACCGTGCCTCCTCTGTCTGACTCACTCTAACCAATTGAACTTATCTCATTGTGGCACAAATCGTCTCCTTGGCAATGTTATTTGATTTCATGTTGTGTTGGAGTCAAGTTAAGTGAAATTTTGTTTCATTTAACTAGGCACCAAAGTATGCGTGTGTGTGTGTGTGTGCTGGAGGAAGATGACTTTGTGTATTGTTTCTTTTATGTCTCTCAGAAGCTATTAATAGAGCCAAACTATGATAACAACTGTTTAGACCAACTTCTTGACCATACTGAAGTCATAACATAACTCTGATAGCAACTGTTAAAAGACTGACAATAAGATATTGATTATGTTCATAATGACACAGCTGCTCTTACATCTTACCATGATGTGGCTAAATACAGCACATGACTCGGATTCACCTTTCACAGTGTGGAAAAAAAAAGAGATGAGAAATAAATACTCTCAGCTTAGCACAATTAGTTTTATGAATTCATAAATTCACAAAAGGTCGAGTACTGTGGATCAAGCACTTGGCTGCTGGCCTGATGCCAGTGACTGCAGAAAACCAACGCCGGTATCACACAGTATAACATGCCCAAATTGAACCTCTAGGCAGAAATAAATTAGACCTTGTAGCTTTTGAGATTGCAGTTGAGTAAAGTACTGTGAGTTGTTACTGAAGGTCTGCATTCATTATGGGGTATTACAAGCAGATTAGACACCTCAGATAGTGAAAATGGTGCATTGCCATTGTCATTAGGACACGGTCCCTGTTAGCTGCTGTTCCCTTTCTCTTGATCTAGTTTGGAACACCACATTCAAACATAAAATTTTTAACTTGTAGATGGCAGTCAGTCCACCACTTTGGTCCAGACCAAGGAGTTGTCGTGGGTAGGGGTGAGTCCGTGTACACGTGTTTACACAGGGGACAAGTACACGTGTACATGTGTTTGAGATCATAAACGGTTATGAAAAATTAGTACACGAAAAACTTTTTTTTTCTGGGGGGAGGGGGGTGATACTAATTGTTGACTAACTGTGATAGACTGAATATGACAAGAAATGGTGTGAGACCGGGTTTGGCAACGGGTCAGTAGCCTATGTGTTCTGTTCTATTAAAACGCCACGTTCGTTAAGGGGGTCGTTCGCCAGTGGGCTTCAATGAGTACTGGGCCATCAAATCACAGCATCCGCGGTGAGAGGACACGGAATTGTTTGCGCTTTTACACACGGGTTGGTGGTGAAGTGGCGCGCACGACTCATGCTACGGACGGACAGACGGACGAGCCACGTATCTCGGTGCCGCTTAAAAACAGGTAATACATCTGGCTACATCTTTCCCACATCAAATATCCGTGATCGCCTAGACCCGCGTACGTGAAAGCGCACACAATTCCGTGTCCTCTCACCGCGGATGATAGCCCGGTATTCATTGTAGACCCAATAACAATAATAATAATGATAATAACAACTTACTGTGAGCATATATGCTATGCTTTTTAATAAAATTACTAGAGAAGTTTGCTGAAAAACAGGTTATGTCAGCCTGAATTACATGCTTGCGTCCCCGGTGAAATTTGCTGACATGCATGGGAAATACGGCTTCTACGGGCTCGCCATAGCTTACTGTCAGGAATCAGGGACCAGAATTCGGGATGGCGGATTGTCGGAATGGCGATATTTCGGAGTGGCGCCCTGTAACCGTTGGTTAAATGGCCCTTTCGGTTGGTATTCAGATAACTGGGGCTTTACTGGTATAATGCAACAGCACCACCCCAGCAGTGAAACCCGTGTACACGAAAAAAATTACCCATTCTAAATGTTTAGAGATTTTTGTACACGAACTGACCCCTAGTCATGGGGTCTGAAAACTGGAGCTAATGGGAAGTGTCTTAAACCTGCATTATTCTAATGACAAGTAGGGAGCATCATTGGTTGCAAAAGGAAGTCCAATTGTATGGAAGTCTATAAGACAATCACCCTACTTCTCACTGGATTTATTACTTCAGTAAACATTTTTTTATGAGCTCATAGTCGCAAGTCTTCTTCAATATAGCATGATGCTCATTTTGTCAATTGTCGTCCCATTTAGAGTAAAATGGACAATAAAGGAGGTTATGCATTACGGCGTGGTCACATGTGGCAAGACACTACCACAGCAGTGTCCTCAGGTTCTCAGTCAGTTCCACCCCTCACTCCTCCACAGCTCCACCCTCTCTTCCAAATATGGTCAGTTCTGGCTCAAAAAAAACAAGATGGTGACGGTCAAAATGTCAGTCTCGAAGCTTCAAAATATAAGTCCACAAGCCAATGGATGATGTCATGGTGACTATGTCCATTTCTTTTATACAGTCTACAGTCCAGACTGGAATACCTCAGCAACTATTGGATGGATTGCCTTAAGGACAGAGTACAATTAAGTCCCGCCGACAATGGAAAGGGAAAACAATTCATTACTCCCTACTGACTTTGAATCCCGTGAAGGTGCCTCCTTGTCACTTTTGTCTGCCAACAAACAAAAGAAAAATGCTGCTGTGTCCACCACACGGCTGCTTTTAGTCATTTTTCTTTTGTAGAATGGGAAAAACTGTGATCCTGACAAATGACTAGTTGTAATATTAAAATATTTCACTTCCGGCCATTCAGTGGACTCATTTCTCCAAGAAAAGCAAAATAAGGAAAAGGGACACTGAGATGGACCAACAATCGAGTTTCTCAGGATACCTTTTCCTCCCTGGTACACATAGGGTACTAAAATAATCTTTGGACATGTTGTAATCTACTGTTTTTTGCTAGTTATGAGCAATTTGATAGCGTTTGAGCCCTTGGTTGCATATTGTGGTGCTGATTGTTTTCCCCTTTGCTGGGCATTTTCAAAGTAGGATTGGTCACGCTTTGTCTCTATGATATTTTGTAGAGACATTTATGGTCCGATCAGAGATCGATTGTAACAACTTTGATGGTTTCTTGAACTTTCTCTCATCCTCGTTTATGACATTTTAGTCACATCAGTCCCCTTGTTGCGTACATGGATAGCATGTCCTCAAATAAAGTCACCAAGTGGGAGTCAGTGCTCAAGAGTTTGATAGTGGATCTTGTTGCCTCAAACTACCTGTTGAGCAAAATGCCAGTGGTTTTAGGGATCAATAACGCCTAGCAATTAGCAAAGACTTTTTTCTGTGTGATGTTGCGTTGCTTCCTCATCTTCTTCACTTCAACACTTCAACATGTTAAAGGGATAGTGCACCCAAAAATGAAAATTCAGCCATTATTTACTCACCCATATGCCGATGGAGGCCCTGGTGAAGTTTTAGAGTCCTCACATCCCTTGCGGAGATCGGCGGGGAGAGCGGCCAGCACACCTAATGGCAGACGGCGCCCGAGACTAACATCCAAAAACACAAAATTGAATCCACAAAGTATCTCCATACTGCTCATCCGTAGTGATCCAAGTGTGCTGCAGCCCCAACATAAAAAGTTGTTTCGAAAAACGTCATGTGAACTCTTGTTTTTTAGCCTCACTGTAGCCTGTAGCTCTAACTGCTTCTCTGTGCTCCGCGCTCACGTGTGCGTGCTCAGGGTGATCGGTGATGCAGGGTCTCTGAAGAGCAGCAGTCTCGTCAGTACTGATGTCCAGATTCTCAAGTGCAGGCATCGCCAATTCCCAGTCTGAGCAGCAAAGACTTTCCTCATCCGTTGGCATTGCTTTGCATTTGAAACAACTACACCACCAGGTTTCCAGTGCTCGACTCCGGTATTCTGCGGCTGGCTGAGGGTTAGGCTAATGAGCTGTGGCGGCTGCTTCGTCCAGTAGCCTGAGTTCCGCGTCCGTATACTCGAGCTCAAACAAATACAGCTCAACAAAGAAATGCTGTTCCTCCTCAATTTCAAAGTCTTCAGACATGTTGGGCTGTCCTTTGCTGAAAGACTGGAGTGCAAATTATCTTTTAGCTACTGTGGTTACTGCTGTCTCTCCCTACGGTGCACATGTCACGTGATGTACACACTGGTGAGCAAAGCTCATGCTTTCGCTGGTTGTGCGTAAGCGCGCACGCGTGAGCGCAGAGCACAAAGAAGCAGTCAGAGCTACAGGCTACGATGTGGCTAAAAACAGAGTTCATATGACGTTTTTCGAAACAACTTTTTATGTCAGTATGGCAGTATGGAGATACTTTGTGGATTCAATTTTGTGTTCTTGGACTTTAGTCTCGGGTGCCGTCTGCCATTAGGTGTGCTGGCCACTCTCCCCGCCGATCTCCGCAAGGGATGTGAGGACTCTAAAACTTCACCAGGGCCTCCATCGGCATATGGGTGAGTAGATAATGGCTGAATTTTCATTTTTGGGTGCACTATCCCTTTAAGCAATGTGAAGACTCAGAATAGTGTTTTTTTCTGGCCAGTATGAACCCTCAAATCAACTGCCTGTGCATTATTTTCTGTCCTGGTGTCATCAAGTAGGAAATTATACGTTTAGCACTTAAGCCAGCAGGATTCTGACATGGTGGTGAAATCAGCCCAACACAGAGGGTCCAAATATATGAACATCATGTCAAGGAGGGGTGGGGGTGTAAATTTTTTTCAAAGTTGTACCAAATTGTGATGCAATTAAACAGCCATCAGTAGCCATTTGTATCAGTATTCTTCAGCTAACAACTCTTTAATATCTCATTCAATAAAAGCCAGCACTCTCAGCCAGCCGGAGAGCTACATTTGATCTAAGAGAGGGCACCGCAGATGACCCTGTCGCCTCTTCTCTCCTCTCTCATACTGTGTGTGTGTGTGTGTGTGTGTGTGTGTGTGTGTGTGTGTGTGTGTGTGTGTCATACTTGTGGAGAGGTATTAGCCTAATGGCAGTTGCATTCAAACACTTTTATTAGCTTTTCACGTGCCTCTGCTGGGCTCCAACCACTGTTTCAGACCCACTCGCTTTAGCACGACACACACACTTGCTCTACCTCTGTCAAGCACCCACACCCACCAACACACACACACACACACACACACACACACACACACACACACACACACTTGCACACAGTCACAGGTCTCTAAGTGAGACAGGGCCCAGGGTAATTTGCTGTAGTGGAGCGGAGTGGCACTAAAAGCCTGCTGGGTAATTGAGAGGCTAGGGGACGGACTGAAGCCGACTGCCCTCTGTGTTTGTGTGTGTGTGCGTGTGGAAGTGTGAGTGTGTGTGTGTGTGTGTGTGTGTGTGCGCGCGCAAGCAAAGGCCCCTGCTCTCTCTCATTATGCCGTGGCTCCTGCCTGCTTGTCATTGTCTGGACGCAGCGCCCACAGAAAGCAACAGTAATGCGCAGTGACACGCGGCGTGTGTGTTTGTCTGACTGTACGTGTGTGTGTGTGTGTGTGTGTGTGAGAGTGTGTGTGTGTATGTGTGTGTGATGTGCAGTGAGACATCATGTCCTCTGAAAAATAACAGTATCCTCACCCTGCCCTCCCGTCTCCTACACATGTGGACAAATGCAAACACACGCATAAATACACACACTTATCATTCCACTAGCTGTATCTAGTTTGGAGTCAGAACTTCCCAAACACATACATTTTTGCTAAAACCTTGGTGATTAAATTGAAGTGGAAGTGGAACTTATACATGCTCTCTTCAAAGTCAGACACCTCAATGAAATTAACAAAAACTGCTATTTAACCTTGCTGAATGCAGGAGCTGCTGCTGTTTTAAAGGTTTATTTTGGATTTGCTAAAGTCACACAATGGCAGTAGCAGCACACAAAAATAGCAGCACACAAAAATCTCTTGAAAGTTAGACTCCATTGACAAAAACAGGGATTTAAATTAAATCCAAATTAACCCTTTAAAACAGCAGCAGCACCTGTGTTCAGCAGGGTTAAATCACTGTTTTTGTCAGTGGAGGAGAGCATAGATAAATTTCCCTTTTTAGTTCAGTTTTAAATACTGAGGTTTTGGGAACTACCGAGCATATGACAGGATAAATGAGATTTGGATTATAATGCACGAGTTGTGTGAGAGTTTGTAAACAGATGTTTCTGTCGTGTTTTGCTTTTGTTAAAGGCAGTCCCTATTTACTTTAATTAATGAAGATTGTTCGCCTTTTTTGGATTCTTCATTCACTGGACGCATGCGAGAGACACAAGGTTTACTTCACATTTTCAACGAAGCATGGGGTGAGTAATTGATATTCAAATGATCACTTGGGGTGTGAAGCACCCTTTAAATCTTTAATACTGTAAGCACAACAACTTAAATTCCATTTACGTTTATTTTATTGTTGCGATAGCGCATCTCAAAAACTCTAGACACCACTAGAGGTAATTTTGGGTGAACAGACCCTATAAGATCAAATAGGTTGAGGACTGGGGAGTAAAAGCACCCGATCCTGATGGAATCACCGGTTTTTATCACGTTAGCTATTCATCCATACTCCTCTTTCCCCCTCTCTCATTTCCTACCTCTGATGTTGTGGAAGAGATCAATACAGTGTCTCCTTTCCTCAATATCTGTCACTCACAATTTCATCAAGCAGATCTTTGAATATGCATGCATGTCATGCTCGGCTACAGCTCGCCCTGGTTTGGATGCAAGCCCCTGTTAAAGCAAACCTACTGAAGTGTCCTTGAGCAAGATGAGCAGGATTACACCATCATAAGAGAAGTTTATCTCCACCTTGGCCAACTTCACTGAAGGCTTTCTGTTTTCACTCAGGACTTAAGCGTACTGTACATATTGTCTTCTGAGAGTTACTCGGTCTAACAAAGGATGTCACTCTTGCTTCCAAACCAATAAAAGTTTCAAAGTTTTAATTTGCTTGACCGAGTCAGTGTTCAATTAAAGTCCAAATGAGCCAAGGCAGTTGTCAGATCCTGTATGTAGTGGACAGAAGCAGAACGCAGCCCTTTTATTCTCAGGCCAACATTTTTGTTTTTGTGCCTTTTAAACTTCAACCAACCAGACTTCTGAAATGTTCTAGAAAACGGGTTGTTAATATTATGAACAGATGCCTACAAAGATCTCGTGGAGCAAAATGCACTGAGCTTTGGACAATGTTCCCTCCTTTCCTTGAGGTTTGGAAACATCACAAACATGCGCAGACATGGAAAATGTGTACGTGTATACCATCCTCTAAAAAGATTAAAAAAAAAAAAAAAAGTCAGGAAAGGAAAATGCAACTTACAAATAAGAATATAAATAAAATCTGCGGATTGCCTCATAGCTGGTGGCCATTTACTGGCATGCTTTGTGTTTGTATGATGCTGTTGCTTCTATTCCCAGTGTGCACTGGTACAGAAATGATGTGTTCACTGCCACTAGTAGTGACAAGCTCTTTCACACAGAACACACACAGACACACATATACCTACTGTATATACTGTCCTTGCAAGCACATTAACATTCATACAACGTAAATGTTTTTAGGCTTTTTAGACATTTCTTCATTACGTCTGTGGGTGTGTTTTTTTTTCACGTCTTCATTGGCTTTACCTGTGTAATGCCAGCAGCTCACTTTCAGTCTCTTTACTCTCTCTCCTTGATCTCTTCGTGCTTCTCCTCTCCTCTCGTCCCTCTAATTGATGCTGACATCAAATCAATAATTTCTTCTTTTTTTTTTGTCCTTTTGTCTGTTTGCGGTTCTTTGCTCAGATGGCATTGGCCAGGCGAGGGAGAACTATGAAAATTGATGGAGTGTCCCTTGTTTCTAAGAGAAAAGGGATGAGGAGTGAGAAAAGTAGGAGGAAATACAAAAAGGAACACAGAGAGGTCGAAAGAGGAAGAGGAAGGCGTGAAAGGTGGCTAGGAAAGGAGCAGAATCGTGCATTGTATGACGGGTGTGTTTGTGTATCAAGGCTGGCTCGCTGCTGTCGACCATGCATAGTTCTTCCTTTCATGTTTTCATGTACTGTTCTGCTGCAATGTGATCAGCTAAAGCATGTTAGGTAAGCCATGTCAGAGCAGAGGGCTGGAAAAGAGGCTTTTCCCCTCCTTACACCGAATCTGTCACTCTCACTCTCTCTCAGTCTGATTTGCTGAATTTGTAAGACTGCACATCAAAATTTGTAGTTTGTAGCACTCTATGAAATTAGGATCATTTTCACTCACTTAAAAATACAGTCAAGTATAAAGACAGCTCGAGCAGTGTATCACTTTTCATTATTCAACAAAAGCTCATGACAGCACAGTAACATGAACTAAAAAGAAGGTTAAATTAGATTTGTCATATTCAGAGTTGACAGATTGGCTCAAAAAGGCAGACATTTAATATATAAACTAGTGCTGCCCCCTAATAGTTGACCAAATGTTAGTCGGCAAGAAATGTTATTAGTCGGCAAGATTTCATTGGGCGCTTAGATGCAGAAAAAAGAAAAAAGAAAAGTGAAGCTCTTTTAGGAGCTGCACCTTGTCAAAATAAATCAAAACCTGGACCAGGTCGGAATTTAATTTGAAAGGATGGACACAGGAAGTGTCCATGCTCAGCAGTCAGACAGGAGTCACGTAAATTTTCAGGGCTGGTACCTGAAGTTATTCCACAGGCTAGTTAATAACATGTCCGCCAGGAAATCCAAAGTGTGGGATCATTTTGAGAAGGTGAAGGACGAACCCAAGCTGATATGTAAACTCATTGGTCGACTACAGACATGACGTATCATCTGAAACATGTCAGTAGCTACATGCCCATTAGCCACTTAACACAATCATTACTGCTTTGTCGACAGCGTCATTAACAGGCGGCTCGCTCAGTGTGTGACGTGCACTTGTAGATAAAATATAGGCCTATATTAATGAAGGTTCATTAGTACGGTTTTGTATTTCTCTGTAATGTACAGTGTTAACAATGTTACTGATACTATTCTTTCTCACACCTTGAACTCAAACCATTGTGTTGCGCCGGCAAAAATATATCATTTAATAATTACATTAATTAATATCGTAAACATTTGGACGACTAGTCAGCTAATGGCCCTAAATGACGACTATTGGTCGACTAGCAAAATTCTTAGTTGGGGTATGAAAGATAGTCAGATAGGCCAAAGACAAGCTTGTGTCTTGAGGTCCAATGAAAAATTATTCAAACTGTTAGTACCCACTTTTTTGCCTGCAGGAGGCAGCACTATGTAAAATTGCTATTACAATAACATCAAGGTTCCTGCAGATTGTTACAAAGTCTATAAAGGTTTAAAAATCAATCGAAAATTAAGGCTTTAATTGGTATTAAAATGTCTTAAACCAATCTTTTAAAAGTCTTAAAATGTTTGAGACATAGTAAGTAGGATTTTATTAACCTTTTTTTTGTGATGTTGCACTATAAAATCTCAAAATAATTGGTAAGATATATATATATGTGATGATAATGCAAGAGGCATTCAGTAAATTAAAATGAAACATATATATATATATATATATATATATATATATATATATATATATTAGCCTGCTGGGAATCAATATCCTACATTTTCACTAGTACAATTTTTTTGTCATTTGTTACAATAAACATTTAGCGTCATAAATGTTTGTTCATATTTTTCCTTTGATTTTTTTTCTTTCTTTTCAGTTGTGTTTTTTATAAAACTGATCTTGAATTTCATTCTGAGTGGCAACAAAAGTCTTAAATCTAATTTGCCTTAAGGCTTGGGCAGTTTCACTGTGTACCATGGTGTTGGTGCCTGTCAAGCCTGTCAAGTTTGAATGAAGTGCGCTTTGCAATGAGTTGACAAGGCAAGCTATTTTTTGCTAGTTGCACCGCACACACATCCCGCCATATACCCAGATTAAATTTTAAGCAGGTACGAAGGTTTGAAAAAAATAGATGCCACCCAAGCCTAGTAGGAACCCTTTACATGAATGTAACATACATTTTATAGATTTGACTTCCCTCTTTCTAAAAATTGTGGTTATTTTAATGCAAAGCTGTGAAATGACCACAGTGACCTCAAGCTGTAAAACTGTAATACAATTAGTGATAACGTCAGTATCTGTTTCAGTTTCCCAGACAGAGAGTGGGGAGGTTTGTAGAAAAGACAAGCAGCAGCTACGGTCTCCAATACAAACAACCACAAATGTGCCAATATGGACAGACACACGAGAGCACATAAATGCAAACACATAAAGGCACATAAAGAAGCATGCTGTGACCACATATAAAAGAAGCACGATACTTTTTATGGAGGCGAAATCACACGTTTTACCAGTTTGTCCGTGGGAGCTGCTTCTTTGTTACAATTATTCTTTATTCTGTTTCTCCATTAAACCATATTTACTTGTACTAGAAGAAACAAACTGAAACATGCAGCAGTGTGACACTGAAGGGAAATGAAAGCTTGGGGGTCATGGTGGCGAATGGCTGTATAGATTTTTCTTTCAGGTCCAATGACCTGAGTTCAGTTCCCAACACATGAAAAACGTTTGCATTGTGTGCGACCTTTTCATTGTAAAGCGTGTTTTCTTTTCTGACCATGAATCTAACTGTTGCCAAAATGTCTTGACAGTCCAGTATTACCTCAGTGAAAATTATTTGGATGAATCCTATTTAGCCTCTGTGACAACTGCTGCTGTTGTTCACTCTTAAAAAATTAGCAATTCTGTCCCTCAGGCCTTCAAATGTTGTCATTGTGCCAGGCCTTAATGTTGTGCATATATTTGTATTGTGTAAGTGCCTGAACATTGAGGTTTGAACATAACACGGTCAAGGCTCTGGGGTGAGGGTCAGACATTTCTTCATTACTGCTGGAGCCTCTGCAAGAATACTCTGAAAGCTGAATCTTCTGTCAGTCCATCCAGATTGTATCCACAGACAATGCTTCTCTGAAGGTCGTGTTGTACAGGACCTCCTCAGGTCTGGGCTTGTGTCAGTTGTACTGTAATTGAACTGTATGCCACATTGATAACATCTAAATGATTTAGATGATGAGTCTGGGGTGGGATTGTCTACTCATGGTTCTCAACGTGGAGCTAGCAGCTAACAGCTAATGGTGCTAAATCCATAAACAGTGCTAACAAAAGGCCTTTTTCCCTGCAGAAGAGAAGAGCGGATGTTACTGATAACACTAACTGTACATTCAAACCAGAAGCTTCCAAAGAGGCAAAGTCTCTTGCAGACGCCCAAGAAGCGGCAGCTTCGGTGGCTCTAGTCGCTCATCGCGTGAATCATTCGAATGTTCGATCGTGCTTGTCAATTTAAAGGAGCTGCAAAGCAAACTACTGGCTTGAAAGCCCTTTAGTTGCTGCTTGCTGTTGTCAAGTCAAAAATATAACAAAGCTCATAGTTCTGAATGAACAATCTTGGCGGCAACTTTTAAGGCATGCAAAACTTTAGCATAGCACAATGCATATGCACAGTGCACATTGAAAGAAATTATGATGGATAGTTTGCTGTATTTTAATGTCCTTTTGCGAAATCTGTTGATAAAATGCTTTGCTTTGCAGTATGTCATCCCATTCAAACCAAGCAAGGAAGACTTGCATGCTACGTCGCAACATTAACCTGCAATTCTCTCCTCTATTACTAACATTACACACTTTAAAACTCACCAGACCAACCAACTACCTCCGCGATGCTGTCCCAAGGCTCATTCTTTTTATTTTGGTCTCTGTAACTGAACAGCGACACATTATAAAGGACTGAGTGGGCGCGAACGCAAGTAATCGACTTCTCGATATCCATTGTCGGAACAAGTGTGCTGTAGGAACCAAAGTTACATGGCTTGTTCTCTGGGACCCGCTTCATTGAAGCACGTCAGCATTCCGATTGGTTGTTGCAGAACCTCGTCAAAGCTCATTAGCATAAAGTAAAACGAGTTTTAACTCCCTACCGGACCAGCTCCGGTTGCTTTGGATGCGTGGCTGACGACCAGGTTGCTCAAGTCGCCCAAGTCGCCAGGCTCTCATTGAAAATGAATGACTTCCGCCGTTTTGGAAGCTCTGGTCGCCGTTGGTTTGAATGTACAGTAACAATCAAAGGGTGGGGGTTACGCGATGCTTTCCTGATATCAGCAGTAGACCATCTTTACATTGAAAATAGTGGTTTGCTGCTATATTAATGCTCTGAATGTCACATACAGCTCCTTTAACTGTTTCAACCAAATATCCATCACTTTAGGTTAACTGTTTAGACTTCTCAGCTTGTTTGCGAATAATTTTTCATGTACTCTCATCTGTGGAATGTGGTGATCAGTAGTTACAGCTAAATACGTTTGTAGTCAAATCATAATATTTAATTTCCCCATAAAAACTGCAGAAGAACCTCAACCAGGGGTACTTGGTACTCGCACCTCTGCTCTGGAATCACTGTTTTACAGTATGTCTTATTGTACACAGTCTATTTATTTGTTTGACTAGTTGAGTAATGCCTAAGATTGTTAACTTAGTGATGGAGAAGACTTGTTAAGTTGCGTTGATTGGCTCAGAGTGAGATAAGGAAGAAGAGAAGGTTTTTAAGCTGAACAGACATCATTAGAGGGAGAGTGTTCATTTTTATTTGTTGCAAAGTGTGGTGTAGCTCATTAAAGGAAGCTCATAACATGGAGACCATTCATGGTGTCAAGCTCATCCTTCATGGGCTCTTGTTATCTAAATTGACAATTTGACAACACACACCTGAACTTCAAAGGAGGAATAACAGTGATGAAATGTGATGTGATTCATTGATCGTGCAGAGCTCTTCATGGCAACTGAGTGCCAAATCAGCCAAAAGACTAGCAGCTGGCTTGCTCACAGAGACCAACACTAACTTTTGAAAGTGGTTGCCAGGCTCGGAACAAGGCGTCAGCTTTTGGTTGCTAAAACTGAATGTATGGTTGCTATTTTTAATCAGTTAATATTTTGAGTAATCAAGATACTCTGCAGTTATACATCAGCGTAATAATGAAAATATAATGACAGTGTCACATAAAATAATGTTTAGGCCTCAGTGCTCCATTATAGTAACCAGACAAAATTCTTTGTAGTTTGTGAGGTAAAGATGTAAACAGCCGGACTGTTGTGGTGAAGAGGGAGCTGAGCCATGAAGCGAAGCTTTCGATTTACTGGTCCATCTATGTCCCAACCCTCATCTATGGTCATGAGCTCTGGGTAGTGGCCGAAAGAATGAGGTCATGGATACAAGTGGCCGAAATGAGTTTCCTCCGTGGGGTGGCAGGGCTCAGCCTCAGAGATAGGGTAAGATGCCCGGACATCTGGACGACACTTGGTGTAGAGCCGCTGCTCCTTCACGCCGAAAGGGGTCAGTTGAGGAAGTTCAGGCATCTGATCAGGATGCCTCCTGGGTGCCTCCCGGGGAGGGGATCTCCTGGTCAGCAGCTTCAATCTTACAAATGGCAGTATTCGTCCATCAATGGGTGTACCAGTTCTTGCGGCCTCCAGATCATTACGCCGTTGAACTGTCTGCTTGTGTTGCTTCAAGCCCCTGTGCTAATCTGGCGACGTGGCACTGTAGGATGTGCTTCCCTGAACCAGTGAACTTGATGTGTCACTTAGCTTTGTAGTTTAATATTTTATCCACTCAAAACATACTGGAATACTTTGCCTCCCAAGGATTCACAAATTTCCTTTTTATTTTTTGTTCAAGTTTGTGATGTTGGTGGGTTAGTCTAAGTTTTTAACTAACAGTCAAATCTTTTAAACAGATGCCTATGCACATACAAGTGATGAAACCAATGTATGTGCAGCGTTGTCTGGGTCCAGTTCTGACCGTATGGCAGTATTTAAATTTCACTTATTCAACCAATATCAAAATGTTATTTATTTTGGGGTGTACACTAACTGTTTGCCATCCCTATTTTCTATTTGTTTATTCGTGGTTGCCACTGATGGCAATGGAAGGCCAAGAAATGGTGGCCAGTTTGCCTAAGTGGTTGTTACTATTGAGCTCTGAGTCAAAACTTACAATCACTCACAGATATTTCCCCCACGATGGCTTACACATTGTGAAATAAAACTGTACACAACAAAAGATAACACCCATAATAAAAGGGAAAAAAACCAACAAGGCAAACACAATAGTCCCTGATTAAGATCTAATGTGATTTCACACTACTTGGCTTGGCACAGAGATTTAATTTACTGCCGCTGGACTTGGAGCAATATCTGCACTGACTTAGGGGCACAGAGGCGGAAAAAGGGGAGGATGGGGTGGGAGGAGGGGGATGAGGAACACGGTGGGTGTGTTTGGAGGGGGGCTGTTATGTTGAGGTCAGATTGGTGGGGGGGTCAGTGGTGGTAGATTGTTGGAGCTGAAGGGAGTCCTGTCAACAACGGTATCAGTTTATTTTATTGTTTATGCTGTCGGTCTGTTTGGCGAAATTAGTCATATCTCATTCTGAAGACTAGGAAGGAACGACAGAGAGAGAAAGAAGGGAAAGAGGAGTGTATTTGGATGTGTGTGTGTGTGTGTGTGTGTGTGTGAGTGAGCGCTCCTTCTGTGCTTAGCATGGCTGCCTCCCTGGACTGAGCAGCACAAGATGAAGAGATTCAATTGCTCTGCCTTTTCATGTGCTGTCAAGTTCATTTATGTAAGCAAGCACACATACTATAGTACCTATAGGTACAGTGTCTGCACATGCACATGCACACACACACACAAACACAGACACAGACACACTTAGCATGTAGTCACAAGCCAGACAACAGCCATTGGGAATTCTCTGTCTAGTAAAATCAATAGAAATGTACACAGTCACAGACACATGGGACAAGAATATAGTGTGTGTGTGTGTGTGTGTGTGTGTGTGTGCGTGTGTGTGTGTGTGTGTGTGTGTGTGTGTGTGTGCGCCACTGGTTGATCCAGGGAAAATAGCTTTTGTTGAGTCCCCTGTGCTATGTAACATTACAGAGTAATTACAGAGTGTGTGCTTTGTTTAGGGGATGTCTAATTATGCTGTTTGGGTTGTGCAGGGCCCTGGGGTGTCACCGTGTGTGTGTGTGTCTGTGTGTGAGTGTGTAGCCGGTGAGAAGACACTAATTGTGGAGGCGGTGTTAATGGTACAGCAACTGTCAGAGAGAGAGAGAGAGGGAAAGGTGGAG
Organism: Epinephelus lanceolatus; assembly: GCF_041903045.1. Lineage (NCBI taxonomy): Eukaryota > Metazoa > Chordata > Actinopteri > Perciformes > Serranidae > Epinephelus > Epinephelus lanceolatus. The sequence goes on from NC_135756.1 coordinate 21,818,703, forward strand.
AGAGAGAAGGGAGAAAAACAAGCCTGAGCGTTTCACTTTGGCCTGTTCTCCTAATCTTTCATTACCTCTGTCCATCAGTTACATCCAGTATCGCCTAATGCCACAACTCTGCCAGCTTGTCGACTAACTTGCCCACATAATCGAAAAAAATCCCCTTTTTAGAGATGGACTCTGAAACATTATTTGGTTTGTCCTGCTGTTATAGTAATAGCTCTTTGGCTGTCCATGTGTACTCGTTTAAACCTGACTGATAGAGATGTAATGTGCCCACAATGCTTGGCATCTATCTGTTATGACATCACATACATGCAGCAGATTAGAGATGGTTAACAACATCATTCTGTAAAGTTAAAGTAATATACATATACAAATTTCAAAGTCAGATCTGCAACGTTAAAATAATCTCTGCAGTCATAGAGCATCATTTTAAGAAGCAGTCTTAACTGGCTTAGTCTTGATTGGTGGTGTGGAAACAGTGTTAAAGGTAGGGGATGCCTTTTTCGAGTATGTACGAGAACTGGACTTTCCAGATATTCCTGAATGATTGATCATCTGTTTTACAGACATTAAATTGTGATGTAACAGGCAGTCATGTGACCAACAACCATTATATTAGGTTTTAGTATTTAGTGTTTTATTTATAGTGTGTTAGTGTTTTATCATCATACATGCATTTCCACATATATTTTTTTTAATTTTAATTTTATCACTATGTTGTTTTTTTCACTATGGTGCATTTCATTATTTTTGAAATCGTTTGACCTCAAAATCCTAATCGTGATCACCAGGCGATTAATTGCACAGCCTTATGGCAAAGCATTTATGGATTATAGTGACCCAAAGACCCAAATGCCATCTTTAGCTATAGAGTAAAAACCGATAATGATCTTTCCGTCCTTGTTAGGACTTTTACTTCCTCTAGATAGTCAAGTTTGATTGACTTCCCGGCACTCTGCCAGGGCCATTTTATTGATGTCATATATTATGGTAAAAGGATTGTATTTGTTAAACCGGGGGTGTATGTTATTTGTTTGAGTACTAGAGCGCACTTCTTAAACGCACTCGTGTGTGCACGTGCACGGTTAAGTTGTGGCCTGGTGGAAAGTTTACTATGACTAATAGTTAATAGGGATGGGGCCGATCCGATTCAGTATCGGTATCGGGTTCCGATACCAACGTAATTCACGGATCGGAAATTTCCGATCCACCAGCCGTGTCTGTGCTTTCACGTTGTCTGCTGGAATGATATGATGATTGCTACATAGTAGTGTTGCACGGTATACTGGTACCAACGGTAGACTGCGGTACTAAAACATGACGGTACATATGATACCATAATGTTGGAGTACCTCAGGTACCACTACTGTAGGATAAGTTCAAAGTCCAATCGCAAGAGGGTGAGTGTCCATGCGCCATATAATAACGTTTATGCTACAGTGATTTGTTTTCCACAGAGCTCTACGGTGCGAGCATTTTACTCGCATTTGCGACTAAAAATAGTTTTGTGCGAGCAAAAGAAAACATTCAGGAGCATGCTGTGTGAGTACACATTTCAACCAGCAGCAGAAACTAAAGGTGAATCCTGCCGGTTGTGGGTTGAACGGGGGTCACAGACAGGAATACGGCGGCCATAGTGCTCCGCGGTGCTAGATAACAGCTTACTGGCGATGGAGAAGCCCGGGTCCAGGTCCAATAAGTCTTTGTTGGTGTCATGACTGCCCAAAAGTACCTGAACAGCCGAGCCGTGGTGGCACACAGGTATGTGACATGTCAGAGGGGAAACGAGCCGTTCACATTTCCACAAACCTCACCGCACTTTAGGGACTATTCTTGTCAGGGGAGGAGGGTGGCTGGTTGATTTTTGGTTGATTTTTATTTTATTTATTTATTATTTTATTTCGATCCCCCCTATGTTAATCACTTACTGATGCTGTTTTCGAAGTATGAATAAGTCAATAAGTAATTTATTCTATTGAAATATCATTGATGTATTATAGAAAAGTGATTTATCTTTTTAGAAATGACAAAAGGCACATCTGCCTCATTTTCGCTGTGGTATCGTGATACTACCCAGAACCGTGATACTTTCACTGGTATCATACTGTGGGTCCCAATTTTGGTACCGTGACAACACTACTACATAGTAGTGTCTACTTGATTTGTATCTGTGCTGCTCAGATTAATATGACAGGTATTTTTTTTGTTTTTTTGATAGTGTATATTGCACTAGTAGTTTAACACTGTCTTGGAATTTAATAAATATTGACCATCAATTTGAAACCCTTACAGTTGCATATTTGTTTTCAGGATGGGATTTTTCCTGTTAACAGGATTTCCTGCTTTTCTGACCTCTTTTTCTGACCTTATACTTACCTCAAGTTGCCTTTTGGGACATACATGCATACATACGGACATATCATACTTGCCTGTAGAGAGGAGTTTATTACAACCTCATGTAAAATCAACAATAATGATAATAATATTAAAGCAAACAGAGCACTGGTATCGGAATAGTATCGGTATCGGCAGATATCCAAAATCAGGTATCAGGATCGGCTTGGAAGTGAAAAAATGTGGATCGGTGCATCCCTAATAGTTAATAGGACAATGTTGGTCATTTGATTTGTTTTTATTGGCTTTCTTGTATGACATATGTGTTAGTGATGATTCGATCTTCAGCTGCTTACAAATATAAATTAATTTCAACCAGATTATGCAAAAAACAAAACAAAACAGACAAAGCACCATTCCTGTGCGCTCCAGCAGCACCACACCCCTGTATATAGTTTCTAGTCCAAGTAATCACTCAAAGCATTTATACTACAGGCACCATTCATCCCACTCATACACTGGTGACAGAGGCTACCATACCATACATCAGATGATCATTCATCGTTCAGTATCATGCCCAAGGATGTTAAGACATGTAGACTGAAGGGACCAGGGATCAAACCACTGTCTTTCTTTCTTTGTTTGGTGGACGATCCTGCTACTTCCTGAGCCACAGATGTGACCCATGATATTATAAACAGATTTGACAAGAGTTAACCAGTTGCCTCCCAAGTCAAGGAAATAAAGAAGTTCAAACATTTTTTCTCATCCATATTGGCTTAAAAGTGTTTTTAGAGTGTCAACTTGGTATCGGAAAGATTTTTATGTGTATTAGACATAAAGGTGTGAGTGAGTATCAACTTTGGCAGCCAACCATGTCCTCGTATATCGCACTGTACTTTCCGATGGTTCATATTGTATGTTAATAGCCTTTCAAATGAGACATTATAGACTTCACTGTCTCTGGACCAGATTGTATCAATGGGAACCACAAGCTGCACAATTTTATGGTACTCTGTGCAGCAGTCAGCGCATATTATTCCATTCATATTCTAAATTTGCCTTTTTACCTTTTCCTGTTGTACATTAAATTATTATAATTTTCATAATAAGTATGTAGTTTGAACACTGTGGACACAGGAATCTAGGCAGTTAAGAACAGGTCGTGCTAGAGGAGTTTTTTAATAAATTAATAAAGGAGAGAAAAATGGTATTTAGAGGAGCAAACTAAATGTATTGAATGGACATTAGAAATAGAAGCAGAACAACTAGTGCCTCTATGTGTGCTCCACTTATTGATCCTGTGTTCCAGAACATATTTTTTTATCTGTTGGACTCAAAAGCAATGTATTAGGTTTAATAGTTGTTTATTATCCAATGCCCACAAGGCCATATTTAAACAGGCTGCTTCCCTAAAACCTCACTGTGTAGAGGACAGAGCAGATAAGACGCTGTTGTAGATTTTTGGTTTGAGAGCTCTAGAGAAAAGGACATAATGGCAATATGGTGTTTGTCGATCGAGTTTGCCTCCGTAACATGTTTGTGTGTTTGTTTCAAGGTCTGAACAAGGTCTCACAACTGTGTATCTGGTGTTCCTATTGACATCCATCTGAAATGCAATCTACCCATTCTGCCTCACAAAGGTGGAACAAAAAGGTCTCATTCTTCCTTGTTTATATAATTCTAATTACCCGGGCTTGATTTAGACTTGGTAAAGGAAAGTAGTGATGTCGTATTATAAAAAGAACCCTTGGTTTGAATAGCTATTGGCCAGCTCTGAGAAGGGGTCAAGGTACCGAGATGCGTCCTTGTCCATACAACAAACAATACAATACCCTGATGTCACTGATGCATAATTGCGAAGCACATTTTGTTCCAATAAGTTGTGCTTCATGATGACATCTTTGGACCCAATGGTGCATTGTTTGAATGATATTAAATCAGCCTTCATTTCATACAATGCGCTCCAGGGCATTAATTTGTCCATGGGATATAATGAAGTGCATTTTATTATTGTTAACATTATCATTTACAGAATTCAGCATTACAGCCATAATACGTTTTACATGAATGAAGGAATAAATGAAATTGCTGTGGCAATGTTGATGTCCACATGGATTGAATTGAAGATGGAATAGTATAGTATATAGCACAATGCAAGTCCTTTACTGTTGATGCTTTTTATGCCTCTGTGCTGGCGATAGCTTGCCAGAGAAATTATATTTTTGGGTTGTTTGTTTGTCAGTTTGTTCATCCATCTCATTTTCATGAACACGAGAAATCAGAAACGCCTTGTGGTAATTTTTTAACATTTGGCATGAGCATCCACTTGGATGCAAGGATAAAACGTCAAAGGTCAAGATCACTGTGACTTCACAAAGCATGTTTTGGGCCATAAGTCAAGAATTGATATGCTAATTATGACAATTTTCTAATAGGATAAATAATGCAGTGATTGCACTTTATATCCAAAAGATCAACATCACTGTGACATCATAATGTTCTGCAAAAAAAAAACCAACTTATTTTATGTTAAGGCAAACTCCACACTGGACTGGTATACCGAATTTCACCACTAAATCTAGTTGCACTTGACTCAGTAGCTGATACCGAGTGAAACATAATAACACTGTGTTCCAACAGCAAATTAGTGCCAGACTATCACAGAACATCGAAGCTCTCCGTCCATGTTGAATCAATTGAATATAAACTTCTGTTACATCATGTGAACAAACCACATAAATATCAGTTGTGCCATTGAGATCATACTGGAGATGTACCCGCTAAAAAGAGGGGTGCGTAGCCTACATGCTATCTTTCTACGTTTGCACTTTTTAAGTAGGAAACAGTGAAACTGTTTTAATTATATTTACTGGAAACCAACAGCAAGTAGCCTAACATTTAATAGTGGCTCAATAGCTTAATATTAGCAAAGTCATTTACCTTACCAGAAACTGCTTTAGGTTCTGTAGTAATATAAGAAGGAATCGGGTCGATGATTATCTACTTCATCCTCCTGAATCCACAGTTTCTCGTCCATTGCAGCACTTTCAGAGTGAAAAAAATAGAAACAGGACATTTGGAAAAAAGTTCAGCTCACAGTAGTGACGCCTCTCTCCCCATCTTTAAATTCAAAATAATGCCATATTGGCGCAGTTTTAGTTTTCTTAAGAGACTTAATTTGCCATGCCCCATTTCCTTCCATCCATCCATCCATCCATCCATTTTCATCCGCTTATCCGAGGCCGGGTTGCGGGGGCAGCAGGCCGAGCAAAGCACCCCAGACATCCCTCACCCAAGCAACACTTTCTGTTTCCCCATCTCGTCAACCAGAAAAAAACACATGAACTTTCTAGTAAAGAAACTACTGTCTTCTTCATGTGGCCATGCTTGGCTCACGGCTTGTCAGACAGTAGTGGCTCCGTTAAACCGTTTATAATATAACCACTATATTATGGTCATATATTGCTTACATCTAATGACACAAGTTGGATTAAGTGCTGTGATGTCGTCAGCAGAGGTTGCTGATGTAGGCGACTTTTTGATTTCCCAGGAAGTGTCACAATGACAAAGGCTAGTCCAGCCTGTTTGCATAAAATCAAACCAGTTTAAGCTTGTAAACTGAATAGGCAACCAAAAATCGACTCAAATCTAATCTTGGTTGCCCACCATAAAACTGTGGTGATTCTACACCGTAATGTTGATCTAGTCTAGTCTGTACATGTAACATCTGTTATCTGTTGTACACGTCTGTCCATCCTTGGAGACGGACCCCTCCTCTGTGGGGAAAACAAATAAAACTACACACATCCATAGAAAGAGACAGACCTGCAAAGTGTCAGGCGCACCAGTGGGACCAACGCGACCAAAATGTTTGCAATCTGGAGCCCTGTTATACAAATGGACAGCATTAGACTATAAGCAATCTTTCTATTGTGACGGATACTGATATAATATCTATATAATATAATATCTTCTCCCTTTTACCTCATAATAAGAGCGTGTCGAGTGTATATATGCATGTACTTATGTCCCCACTTGCAGCAAATAAGTACTGTATATTCTATATCCTTATATATGAGCTGTGTATTAACAGTGTGTGTAAGTGTGTTGTAGTGGGTGTGTTTTGTCAGTGTGAGTGTGTTGTACTGCGGCAGGCCGTGAGTAACATGATTAAGTGGTGAAGATGCGATGCAAGGCGGTGTGTGTGTGTGTGTGTGTGTGTGTGTGTGTGTGTGTGTGTGTGTGTGTGTGTGTGTGTGTGTGTGTGTGTGTGTGTGCGTGCGTGCGTGCGTGCGTGCATGCGTGTGCGTGTGTGTATGTGTATGTGTATGTGTGTGTGGATAGTGGATAGTGGAATGCTGAGAAGGCCACTATTAAGTTGATAAAACAAGATTGGAATTTAACATTGTGACCCTCACAGATGCTTCAGCTGCTACACACACACACACACACACACACACACACACACAATATCTCACAATCTCACAGTCTCACAATCTGTATGTACAGTATAACCCTTTCCTTCCTGAAGTTAATCCTGTGTTTCCAGGGTTTAAAAGGGTTAGTGCACCCTAATAACATAAAGACAGTTTTTAATAGTTACCTCTAGTAGTAGTTAGTCATATCCCTGTGCAGGGTTCAACGTTAAGGTTTTTTTTTTCACTTGTCCGGTCGGGCAAGTTGGTCAGAGATCTACTTGCCCGATGTCAGTTTTTACTTGCCCTATAAAAATTGTTTAATTTAAGCGGCTATCAAATAACAAAGACTGCAGTTATTTTTATGTTATATAATCTTTATTCACACTGTATTTATTAATTAAAACAACATATGTCATGTATTGTAGCTTAATTCCTACACAAAAATGACAGTGTCAGGGCTTAAAGTGAAAAATTTGTCAATCGTTCTCCGTCTTTAATTTTGCACCCTACTTGAGCCATGCCCACCTCTATTTATTTTTCACCCCTCTCTCCAGTTCTGCTGTATTAACATCGGGTTTAATATATTTTGCTTCCATCTCTCTGCCCTGCTCTACTCTACTTCAACGCTACTTAGCTCTCTCTCTACTCTACCAGTAGACTACCACATCCACCTGTTGCACAAAAGGCACACAGCAGTGTTTCCCCTAGGATGGAGTTGTAGCAGCGGAGGTGAAGCACACGCATGAAAAATAATTTTCACATGCGTGCAACTTTTTTGGTATGCTTGCAAAGCACAGCCTGCTGGGATGTTTCTATGTATCTACTGGCACCAGAAGGGCTCTTTAGGACTAAGTACATACAGTACATGTGTGCACAGTAATAAGCAGGTGAAATGTCTGTCTAGCTTACATATGAGGTGTCTCAAGATTTAGGAACATACAATTTTATTGAATATAATAAAGTAAAAAGTCACTTGACATGCTGCTGTTTTGTGCTATGACCTATTTAAGTGTTGGAAGTTGTTATTTACGTGACAACGCCTGAACGCAACACAAGCTCCGCATGAGTGCCGTGCTGAGCTGCTGTGCGAGCAGCATGTTTGTCTGTGCGTAACAGCAGTCTGTTGGTTGTTTACACACTGTCCATTTCAATAACTTGGTCAGCTGACAAACTGCACCGGGCTCGTGGTCAGATTTGGTCAGGAAAATGCGGCCTGAGCCGCTCTAGCGTGCTCACCTGTGTGTGTGGCGGAACCCCGCCGTGCGCGATACAGAGAGCAGAGGAGAATTGTTAACGCGTGACCATGTAGAGACAGAAATGACACAGTGGCATAACGCCATAAATAGTATATTGTTATGTTATTATATGAAGTGTCCGTCGCGCAAAATAATATCAATGGGGGCTGTGGGCAGGACATTGTTACACAGCTGTGCCTGTGACTTCAGGCAGAGAGACCGCTGCATCAGAGCAGAAGAGCACGTTTTAAAATACATTTATTTTATCAATTAGTTATTAACTTTTACTATTTTTAGCAACTTGCCTGATCGGGCAAGTGAGTTGTTAATTTACATGCCTGACCGTGAGTTTTACTTGCCCCGGGTAATCGGGCAATCCTTATTGTTGAGCCCTGTTGTGATTGGCTGGCAACCTGTCCAGGCTGTATAGTACCCCACCTCTCATTGCCAGCCTCCCTGCCACCCTCAAGGATAAGTGAGTATGCTAGTTAATGGATTGTATGTAGCCATGCAGATAGTTGTACTTTTATAAGCTGAGGTTTTAAGATATGTCTCTGAGATTTCCTCTCGACACCCCAGTCATTTTTGGTACTCAAAGAATGGGAAAATTAGATCTGTTTCGGTTGTATGGAAAATGCCTCAGATATTGCCTAAAATGCTGGATGTGGTATCAGGGAATACATAAGTCAATGTTACAATTCCATACCACGTAATTTACTGATAAACTTCAATGTAGTTTCCACCTGGATAAAATGGCAGATTCCTGGAAATCAACTCTTTGCCCCTCTAAAACAATAACAACACAGTAAGTTGGGCTGTGTAGCTACTGGCAACTATTTTTAGAGCAGTGAATAAGAATAGATTTCTGGTAAAAAATTCTAATGTTAGCCGTAAGCAAAATTTTAAACTAGATAATAAAGGAAAGCTCAATGCTGTTCATTTTCGGTATGTGTTTTTTCATGTTTTGAGGTTTAACCTGAGCCATGCCATACAACAATAATATCAATCATTTCATATTCTGTACAGGGTTAGCATTATACAGTTGTTAAATTTGTTTATTTAAAGTCGGGGTAAGTTAAAATCTGAGATGTTGGAAAACACTTGTTGAAAACGTGAAAAGACTAGGAACTGTCTAGTACTGAATTGTGGAGTTAGACCATTAAACCATTTCTTTGTCCATTATATTTTGGGAGGGGCTTAAAGCCTGCTCGATGAGGCTTATATGGTGTCCCTACACCATATAAGAAGTAGAGCTGTTGAGTTTTGTTGTTGTTTGAAAAAATTGATAGAAATTACCATTCTTTTGAAGACTTAGAAGAACTAGGTTGATTTTCAGGCAGGTCATTGTCCTCTGGTTCCAAATTTGATTCAGGCTCTGGTGGCTCAAATTTTTTTGGCTTTACAAGTCCAATAAATTTGCTAGATGGAACATCCATTGCATTGCCACAAGTAAAAAGGGCTGCAGCTTTCCCGCAAGTGGGCGTGGTTTAAGAGGACCACCTATTTTTTCCTGATTTTAAACGTGACTTTATAAACTTGGTAACGTTTTTAATCATTTAAATTTGGCTGGGTGCTCAATAACATATTTTTCTATGATGTGTAAGAAACTCATTATAATTATTTATTCTTGCTTTACCTGGGCTTGGTATTGGCTGATACGCAAATTCAGGATTCGGTATTGGTATTGTGAAGGAAAAACGGTACTGGAGTCTCAAGGGAAGATGACAACACTCTTAACAGCAGCATGTCCAAAAACAGTGTCCTTGTTACTTTGCATAACCCATAGAGAAGAAGTAGTTCCTAGAGAACTGTTGACAGCATAACAAGAAATCTGTGTGGTTAATAGAATTTTTTATATAGACCTTTTAAAATCTGTCAGTCGCTGAGGAGCTTTTGCTTATAAACTGATAAAGTTACCCTATCATATTTTTTACAGGGTACCAGAACTAGAAATGCTGCCATATTAATAAGAATTTTTTTTATTAACTGATTTTAATAAGAAATCAGTGTGTGCTTGTTCGCCAGAGTCCTCTACTCCAGTAGTGTCTTTCACCCTGGTCACATGCAGGCAGACACAATGGCAATGTTGGGGTACAGGCTAAGACCACCATCTCCATTGTATCTCATCTATAATCCATTTCACCCAGTCAGAAGCTTTCAGTTGGCCAGTGATGGAGGTCACTGTTTGTGTTGAGCATTGACTTATTTTTATTATGAGTTTGCTCATGTCCATGTGGCTCACATTCGAAACACACCTTAAATTAAGACAAATATGTTTGCAAATTAACTCTCTAAATCTTTCTATATCTATGTGAATGTTTCTCTCCTCTCTGTATCTGTCTTTGTCTGACTCCCACTGTCTCAGAAACAATTAACATGTCCGCACGATCTCGTTACATAACCAGCCAACAGTCCTGTCATCTCCCCAACATACCACTTTGACACTGTGTTTGTTTTTTAATGTGAAACTACTTCACAAAGCTAATGCACAGCCACTGTAGATAATGCTTATGTGCGTGTTTGGGTTCACGTCTTTGTGCCTTCATGCGTGTATGTGTGTGTGTGTGTGTGTGTGTGTGTGTGTGTGGCAGCCTTTGACGGGACGGCCCTGTGGTCCCTCCCCTTCTCCGTCCACTCTGTTAGCGGTCTTTATCTTACCAACAATCGGGCTTTATCCCCGGACACTCCTGGTCTCACGGTAGCCCTGGGAGCAGCAGCCCAGCGCTCCTATCCAAACCAAACCAGACATATTTCCTGACATATGTTCACTTTTTTAACCCACTCAACCCCAACACACACACAAACATGCCCACATGGACAGTGGAAAGATTGTGGAGGCAAATGACACAACAGGCAATCAAAATCTCAAGTTAAACATAAGCACACTAGGTCAGATGTCCTCTCTCTCATGTGTGCTTGCAAAAAATATTAAAACTTGTGTGAGTTTCTGGTCAAAGAAAACGTAGAGGCTGTTTAATTTTACTTTGCTGATTTGAGTTACCCGATATATGACTTTACAAACAATGCTAATAAAAGGTTCAAGGATATTATACCTGACAAAGCAGATATGAAAGAGTTGCATTCAGAAACACACTATATCAGTAAGAAAAAAAAAGTATGACAAACATTTGAAAATAGAAAAGAAATACATAATCAAAACACCCATCAAAAAAGGCATCCTTTATTGCGACCGAGTACAATGTGAATGAACAGCCACACCAGAGTACAAAAGCGGCACTGTGTTAGCATCAGTATCAGAAGTTGCAGAACATGATGTGGTGTTTGATCACAAGAAGCCTTTGGCACTGTGAGATGCTGTGCACAGAGAGGGAAAACTGAGAGCATTGATTTCATTGTGAAGGAGCAAGGAGTGTGTGTGATTTGGCAAATGTGTGTGTGCGAACTGTCTGGAACATAAAACTATAGAGGCCCATTCAGGCCTTCCTTTCTCTCTCCTTCCATCAGGAGATAGCAGGGACATTGAACTGCGGCAACAAAAGCAGATTTCCATCAGACAGAGTTTCTGAGAGAGAAAGGCATTGTGTTGAAAAAGGCTTAATGGAAGCTCAGCTTAGAGCTTTATTCACACAAACTGTACTCTCGGGTCGGGGGAAACACATATGTGTACACACACAGAGGCACACACAGTCACGTTTCCCATGTACCAAACACTCCATGTTCTTCCACACTCAAATTGGTGCTCTCAATTTTATAATGTTGTTTTATGATGTATAAATGATAGAGAAGAGTTTGTGACCAGTCATGATGCTCTGGAGCAAGGCACTTAAAGCACATTACACTGATCTCAGACTACTACACATGAGAGAGGTTGTTAAAAAAATGTGAAAAAGAAAATAATTTTCTCACCTCCAGTTAGTTCCTATGTAAAGAAGTCTAACCTGAATTAGCTTCTTCATGCAGAGAACAATCAAATCTAATAAACCAAGAAAAAAAATCAAAGATATATTACTTTTAAGAGGACATTTTTCAGTGCGCAGTTACACAGTATTGATGTGTTTTGTAATATTGTTTTATTGGTGCTCAGGGCCACATGCACTGTGAAAGACTAAGAATTTTCATCATTATGTCATGCTCTCAAAAGAACACAGAGGCCTCCAGAAATACCAACACCTTTCTGATACCGTATTGAAAAACTAGAACATTGTGCGCCATCCAGTATGTCCTCAAACGTCAATACAGGTTGTCAGATTGCAATCCAGATTTGACTCATGCCAGCTTTTTCTCATCTGCCTCTGTTGTATTTCAGGTTTGCCTAAGTTCAAGCAAGTAAAACCACAAGGTTAGACAAAGATCCCCATTGTGATTTTCAGAGGAATACATATGACTTGCAATTGTTCACTGTTAAAAACCAACCAAACTGAATTATTTCAGTGAAATCAATCCAATCAGCCAGTTGGCCTGTGAAATGCGGGACGGATTTGCGGAATATTCGCGCAGTGCTTTTCTGCACTCAAACCATACACTTAGGCGCGGTACAGATGCGGTGCGGAATTTAGCGTTGTTGTGTTCCAAGTCCACGCTGCGTGAATGGGTGTGGGTGAACATGGACGAGAGTAGTAGCAGCAGCAGCGAGCTAGCAAGCTAACGTTTAACAAGCGTCAACATCAACTTTCTTTAGCACTTACCACTCTCACTGCAGCCACCAAGCTGGACAATGGACTGCCAGACATTGTCCTTTAATTCATTGATCATAAAATCATCCCGTCTTTTATCAAAAAGGACAGGGTGCTGTGAAACGAAGTTTATCAACCTTTCTCCCATACTGTCCTGCCTGACTGGATTTCGGACTCTGCCGGGTCTGCGTGACTATAAACAAACAATTTCATTGGCCCAGCTGTGTAGAGTAAAGTCTGGGCGGAAACTTTTTTCACCGCACAAAAGTTCCGCCCCCGTGTGCAAACTTCCATAAGAACCCATGAAATCAACTTTTATATTTGTCCGCGAGAATAATCCGCGCGGATATTTGCCCTCAGTGAGAATGGACTTTAAAGGCTGATTTTTGCTCTGAAGTGACAGTTGAAGAAGCCATACAGTTAGGAATCTTATTTCTGGTCAGGAGCATTGCCAAAGTCTTTGTACAGGTGGTTTAACATTTTAGGAGTGTTTTAGGTGACAGTGTGAACAAAATAAATAGTCAAAAGAAAAATCTCAACTGTGGTTCGTATAATTTCTGCTGTTTCTCAGTTGAAACTATAACAGAAGACAGACTTTAATGATGTCTTAAAGTAATTGTCGGATCATTTAAAACAGTCACCATTGCCAATGAAAGTCTATTTGACATGACTTAGCCAGAAATCATGTTCACAGATGTGTAAATTAAAGTTTTATTAACTTTACAATTTAGTCACGTTTATTCATTTAATCCAATGAAATTGCTGAAAGTACCATCAGCATTAGACGACTCAACTAACCGTACATCTACTGTAGCTAACGCTGTGTGGCAAATCCAATCGTGGGGTAGCCCAGCACTGTTATCCACTGTCAAACAATCATACTTAGATTAACTTTATGTGTGTTTACATTTTCTTGAGTCTCTTTTGTTAAATTGCGTTGACAGTATTTCCTGGTGTTTGTGTGGCTTGAGTATATAACAACATTCATTATATTGCTATCAAGGAAAATTTTATCGATATAAATGGGTCAATTATACAGTTGTAATATGTGTAACAAAGTCAAATGTACATTTATAATATTACGTATTAAAATTTCACAAAATTAGTTTCAGTTGTTAGCACCTGACATGCTTAGGCCTCTTTAGTCAGTATATGGAACGTCTGATAGTCAGTTTCTGTACCCCTGCGTTCACCTTTGGAGGTACCCCACCTATAAAGGGGTGTCTCCCACCTTACCTCTCCCCTTTTTGCTGTTGTGCTCCATGGGAGAGGTAAGCGAAATTGCTTTCGTAGTAATTTCCATGTTTTAGCTTTGTTAATAAGTTTATTTTATGCTAACATAATTGTGTGTCACTTAATTTGTGTCACAATTGCACAGTTTTTCAAAAACTATTTTATTTATGTTGTCCATTTTATTTCTAAATGCATATCTGTATAGTTCAGTGTTAAGTGACGATTAAAGTTGTCGAAATGTTTTGGAATCGTACTTTATTTATTTGATTTGACAGTAAGATGTTGATTACACCTACTAAGCTACTTCAGTATATATCACACTAAATCATATCACAAATAAGACATTATGATGTTCCGGACCTTTGCGAAATTTTCTCTAACTGGACCTGGTATTTAGTTGAATACCCCTGTTACAGTTGCTGGTAAGCATGAGCTAACACAGCAGCTGCACAACACCCAGCTTGAGCCATTTAACGGTTCCACCAACCTCATACCAACATGGCTCGAGTCTGTCATTAAACCCATTAATAACCATTAAATAACATTAGCCATGTGATGCTAACAGTTAACCTTGTCAGTGTGTGTATGTGGCCAGACAGACTCTCACAACTGTCCCTGGCGCTGACTCACACTCCTGCAGCAGCAGCTACAACACACTCAGTCAGTGGTGTGGTGAGGTCAAGGGGGCTGTATTTGACTTTGAGTTTGACAGTTTGGCATGCCACGAGTCCATTCACATTGTGGGTATCAAATGAAGTACCCCATGGGTATCAGTGTCACTTTAAGGGTAGTGGTGACGATATCCAGCCCTTTCTGTTGCTGTTTTTGTGGCGTTTTCTTTTGTGGAGAATTGCCCGTTTTAATGACAGGGCTCACCTCTTCACGTGCAAATGTTCCACCAAAGCAAGTTTAATTTTACATGTTGAGTGTCCACGATGGAGAACACTATCATATTAAGTGAACCAAACCAAACAGCTTCAGGAGCATTACCAGCACCCTCTGAGCTGGAGTCAGGCCAACCGTAATTTGCATGTAGCCCAGAAAAACCCAAGACGGATGCAATTAATGTGATATGGCCAATGGAGACATATATGTGGTTATGTGTAAATGTAAGTGTCGGAAATCTCATTTGGATTTTATTCGGATACAAGGCACTTGAAATGATGAGCGCAAATGGGACCAAATACATTGTTAATTGTAGTTTTTGTGTCAGGTGGTGCTTGTCTTTCTCTCTGCAGTTTTCTACAGCAATAAGAGAAACTAGCACCGGTCCCCCAAACAGAAAAAAGAATTCCATGCTTTTCCCCTCATAACACACTCATCATCTTGTACCCTGCTTTCACTGTCTAAATACATCTTTTTTTCCCTTTTCCTCAGATCAGTGTTGTCCTCTTCAGTATTACATGTAAACTAGGGATGAGCGAGCAGGCCTCCCATGGATTAACCGCCGACTGACTCCAAAAGTTGCAGTCAGACTTCCTCATTATGAGACGTGTAAAATCTTCACAACACACACGCACACACACACACACATAAGTGCACACAGTCCCAAGGTTTTCCAAACTAAGTGCATACAAGCAACACTGTCCCCAAATCACATCGCCCAATATTCCCCCGGAAAAGACTACACAACGGCTGCTCCCAAATCTGATTGGTGTTATTTGTAAGTCAGCCTAAATCTCAGAGAAGCTACACACACAAATGGAACAGGGCTTACTAATCCATTTGTAAGGCAATAGGCAGGCAAACAGGCAGGGGAGAGCTTGCCAAGTGTTGTAATCACAACTAAAGATGATGAGCCCACTCCCTTCCTCTACACTCCACAATGCCGTGTGTGTCTGCGTGCGTGCGTGTGTGTTTTTGTGTGCGTTTGCATGTTTGTCCTACATCGCCTCCTTTACAAAGCTGTGACAAGTGAGAGAGAAAATGAATCGGTATCAAGTGGATAATCTACAAAAGTACACTAGGAGCTTTTCCACCTTATGCAAGTCCCCCGCTCATTCATTTGCAGATACCACGCAATCTCTCCGAGAACAACAACAAGCCGGCGATATGAGTTTTGAAAAGGCAGTAATTGTAAGCAGGTTGGGGAATAAATTAGAATGATGACAAAATACAGAGATAAATCCAGCTTAAGAGAGATGTACGCCACTGTTTATTTGATTTCAGCTTTTCTCTCTATCCTGCTCTTTCTCCCTCCCTCATTCCTGATCTTTTTTAGTGGGGTGGAAAAATGGATTTTTGTCAGCGATTTGGCCCTGAAATAGCTTATTGTCTAAGGCAGCCACTGTGCGGGTACAACGTCAACATCACATGTGTGTGCGAATGCGCTCGCCTGTTTCCATGGGGAGTAATGGCCGTGGAAGTGTGTATTGGCTCTGCTGGCACAATACGCCACTGTGCTCATTGGTTTAAACTGGTGTGTGTGTGTGTTTACAGTGTGTGTGTGTGTGTGTGTGTGTGTGTGTGTGTATGTGTATGTATGTATGTATGTACTTCTATAGTCTCTCTTGTTGATATTTATAGATGGAAGAATTCTGGTATGAAGGGGGGTGAGGGTATGAGGAATGTAGGGAGCAAGGGAGGGTGGGTGAGAGAGAGGAAAAGGAGGAGGAATGAAGGGATGAAGAGAGGAAAAGAGGAGGGGATCTGTAAACTAGTGAGTCAATCTGCCCTCAGCTTTTTCATTTTGTCACTCCCTTACACTTTTTGTGTCTTAATTTTCCCGCTTATCTTCTGTCACTTTCCTCTTTGTCTCCCAATTTCATGCACAAGGGCATCTGACACACAACATGCCCAACCAACACACCCTCGGATATCCAGGCAAACGCAGGTGCTACCATTACATTTACTCTAATTTGAAATTTGGAAGCTACTTTTTGGGCTAGATGTAAAAACGTTTGATTGGAGAGGATCTTTGAAATGGAAGTTGGTTCGTGAGAAAGTCAAATTTAACTCTGATGACAAAATGCTTCAAAGTGGCTGAAGATGAGAATACCTTAAAAAGTTAAGGATGAAGGAGTTGAAAAGAGTTGAACCAAGATTTTCATATCATGGTTTTCAGAGCTTCTATGCCAGCGACAGTCGTGGCTTGGGGCTTCTGGTTTTCAGGTT
Source organism: Epinephelus lanceolatus (assembly GCF_041903045.1). NCBI lineage: Eukaryota > Metazoa > Chordata > Actinopteri > Perciformes > Serranidae > Epinephelus > Epinephelus lanceolatus. The sequence continues at coordinate 21,835,671 of NC_135756.1, forward strand.
GTCTGACGAACGTCCTGTTTTCATAAACGCAATATGTCAGGGACACTTTGAGGGAATTTATCAAATTTGGTGACTCAAAGATAAAGTGATTCGATTTTGCAGGGTTCTGGTGGATCCTTAAAAAGTCTTAAAAGCCACTGAATTCTTTAACCTTAAAAGAAGGCCTTAATTGGCATTAAAATGACTTAAATTGTTCTTTAAAATGTCTTGAAAACATGGAAAGTAGGATTTTATGAAATCCTCCTTTCCTGATGTTGAATAGTAAAATCTTAAAATAATTGGTAACAACTATTTTCTTCTTCTTAATCTTCTTTGTCTTAGTCTTCTTTGTCTTCATCTTCTTCTTCGTCTTCTTCTTCTTCTTCTTCTTCTTCTTCTTCTTCTACTTCTTCCTCTTCTGCTTCGTCTTCTTCTTCTTCCTCTTCTGCTTCGTCTTCTTCCTCTTCCTCATCCTCTTCCTCTTCTTCTTTAATTATTTACCAGATGCCTCACATTAACATGGCCGGGATGCTCAGAGCAGAGGATCCACTGTCTGTTAGGTAGCTGTCACCAAACCCTTGACAACATGGGAAATGGCAAATTCATTGAAAATTAGCTATTTAATCTTTGCAATAGGCTGAACCAGTACTATGCACTACTATGTACTATTTTATGCAGAAGGTTTTTCCACACTCGACACAGCAGGATTCAAAGCACTGGAATCCCACCTTCAGAGTGAGAAACACAGAATCTCCCACTCATGGTTTTATGCTACAATAAATATTTTGGCAAAATTGTCCTTAACCCTAAGTAATTAATGTCGGCTCATGTTTTTGTCTTTAATTGAGTTTTGGTTTTTGTGAAATTGCTCTTAAATTGTATTCTGAGTGGCATTAAAAAGTCTTTAATCTAACTTGCCACAGGAGCCACAGGAGCCCTGTTTTCATGGTCAAAGGTCACCGTGAGCTCACAAAACGTGTTTTTGGCCATAACTCAAGAATTCATTTGCTTACTATAACAAAATTTCACACAAATGTGTAAAAGGGTATAATGATGAAGTGATGACATTTTATATCCAAAAGGTCAAAGGTCAACTTCACTGCGATCATAATATTCCACATAAAACACTTTACTGGCCGTTATCCAACGTCATATGTCAGGAACAGAAGCAGAGACGTTTGACCAGATACTGCATTGGTGACATTAATCTTGGGTGCCCACCTTTAAACTGCTGTGATTGTATAGATCGTCTGTGCTCCTGGGTTGAATATGTGCGTGAAGCATCCATGTTTCGCCAAAAATACACTTAATAGCTAATATTAAATTCCTTCAAAGTCTCCACTATAGCCATCGCTATAAACTGCAACTTAACTGGTTGGCGGAGGCACACAACCACATGGTGGCAATTCTAGTTATCCATTTTTCCTCCCAACCTTTCTATATCTCTCTGTTACTCTCTTGAACTTTACTATACCTATTTTCAAGTTAGTGTTTCCAACCCCACAGCAATTTACTTCTGATTATATGCTTTTAGATGACGTAAATACCGAACTATTAATTCACTGCCTTTTTTGTTCTTCCTTGTGTCCAGGACTGAGGGGGACCAACGGACAGAGGAGCTGATAACGTTGGGACATTAAACTCTTCACTTTGCTTCGTCGGGTTACTGGTAAGAGCTCTGACCTATCTCCTATTATATATATCTCATATATGTCACTCATTGTTGTTCTATATGCCACAGCCAAATGCAGCACATGTACGGATGGTCTCTGGGGTAATGCTGAAGTACTCAAGTTATGGGAAGGTGGGAAATGACAAAAAAACTTTTCCTTACTAAATAACTTTCTGAATGCACGAACCACAACAAATGTATGATATAGAATATAAGTGTGGAACACTATTAAAGGGGATGGATAGAGGCTGTGATGCATGCAAACATATTCAATCTTTCCGAACTTTGTCTTTTACCAGCAGCCAAACTGACATATTTTGTCTTTAGCTGGCAGCTGGCAGGTCTTTCAACCACAAGCCACTTATCTTCTGCACACTCACTTGTTTCTATCTTGGGAACTTCGACTGCTCATCGAAAAACTTTGCTAAGAAATGAATTTGACTGTTGTTGCACGTCAGACATCAGTAAAAACCTCTCCCGAGGCGCGCTCGGATGCAGTGACAAAAAGCAGTGGACGCTGCTGTGCAGAGAACAAGGCCTGGAGTTAGAGGAGGGCAACGATAGTGAACCCAGACACAAGACAAATGACCATGAAATAGAGGCTCAGCTGATACTGTCTGCTTGCTCTTTGTGCTCGTGTCTTTGTGTGTTTATGAGTGTGAAAAAGTCCAGACAGTGTGTGTCAAGGCAGTGTCATGATCACAGATTGCGGCCTCATCACTGCTCTGCTGAGGAGATTTAGCTGGCACCGGTTACACTGACCATGGCCCCGTGTGTGTTGTAGTGTGTTTGTGTACGCGTGTAGATGTATGAGCGTTTGTCGCAGCCCTGTCAGATCAGCCATGAATCTGCCCACTGCGTGTGTGTCAACCGGGGGTGACCTTTTTCTGTGTGTGTGTGTCACTGGGAATGCGTGTGTGTGTCCTGTGCTCCAGGCAGGGAAAGTCCCTGTCTTCGCTGTGCCAAAGAGTTGGAGGGGACACCCCGTTCGTCTGTGTTTGGTTGAGTTTGTTTTGTTGTGGGAGTTCCCCGTCGGAGCCAGAGGGGCTGGTCTTCTGCATTGGTTTCATCAGATTTTTATAGCGTCACTAAATTCTTCTTTGAGTATTGTGCTTCTATATTTGCCATAAGTATCAGATATTATGTCATCAGTCTATGAATCAGTAAGGCTCACCCGTCACACCCTTTTCTTAAACTTTGCTCCTGTTGGCGTGTCACACTATCCGAACATTAGCTAATCGTCACTTTGCCCTGTTGTAAATTTGAGCTCCACTGCACCTCATGCTGGATCATGAACTCACATATTGTATAAGTGGATGAGAGAAGGGTTGGAAAATTACATGTTAGCACAACATACCAGTAGCAACAAGTAGAAGTAGAAAGTTTTTGTCATCTGTCAAGTCAAATCATTTTTATTTATGAAGCCCAACATCAGAAATTTGCTTTATATGGCTTTATAATCTGTCTTTGAATGAGGAAAAGCTCCCCCAAAAAACAAACTGGTTGTTACGTAGCCTCCTCGCACAGGACAAAAAGACGGAGGAGACTTAAAACAAGTTATCCACCTCCAGAAATGTAACCACAGATTGATATCCTATTGCAGAGTAGTAGTAATGAAGGAATCTTAATGAAACATAACATAAAAATTGCAGCGTGCAGTTTGCATTACGGTATAATAAATAATCAACTGCACTTTATACTTGCATGGAATAGGGGCTCAGCACGATCCCTGCGCAACCTGCGTGTGTGTGCTCACTGTCAATAATTATACTCACTTCTTTGTAAACACAGGAGTACACTCTGTGGTCTTGCTCTCTCTGACACTGTGGTGGGAGCTGTGGACAAACCTGCAGCAAGCACACAAGAAGACCGCTGTAGAGAAAGAAAGCAGAACAAGTCCTTTAATTGAAATATTACAAAAAAAAAAAAAAAAAAAATCAATGTGTAGACTTGTGCAAAAGTAATCCCTCTTAATCATCATTTATGACTCACTGAAAGTGTGTGGTGGTGTATTTTCAAATATTGGGAACAAGAGTGAATCTGGGATTTTAATTTTGCTGGCAAATATGTTTACAGTCAACCTACATTTCCTGCGTAGTATACCTAGAAGGTGTTGAAATGATGACAGTTGGAAACAAGAAATTAACAGCGGTCTCCTGTGTTGAAGCCCAATGCCGCTCTTGTAACTCTCTGATAATGATTCCTTTGATTCCTCCTTTGCTCCCATAATAACTTCTGTGGCCGCTACAGGACTTCTTCATTTGAATGTAAACAGATGTTGTTTGCGGCACTTGCTGATGTAACTGATGCTGTCATTCCTCTCGAGAGGACAGTCACAGTTCTGTTGTTCTGACTACTAGGGTCAGGAGTACCACAGACCAATGAGCCAATCGCACACAAAGAGCATTTTCACTGTCAGTTGCAGAGGTTCATCATAATGTTTCAGCAAAAACAAGCACTTGTAAATCACGTTTGTGTTAAAACTTCATCCAGTTTCCAGTAAAGTTCTTCAGATTAGTGCCCACTCACAGCACTCACAAGCAATTGCCTAAAAGAGCGTTAATAGAATTGTGAGACGTCAGTAACATTTAATTATATAGCGCTTTTCGCAGGCATAGGTCAAAAGTGCGTCACAAGTGCAATACACAACAAGACAGAAATCGAGACAAAGTGACGACATGAGCCACATAGTGAAAAGTTTGCACACACAGAAGAAAAAGGAAGAATTCACACTACACAACAACAATAGACAACATTTAAAAAAAGTATAGCTCGTACATACAAGTTACCCAAACGCCTGTCTACACAGGTGTGTATTTAGCTGGCTTTGAAAAGAAACCACAGAGTCAGCAGATATAAAGGGCAGAGCATCCCAAAATTTAGGTGCTACGGCCACAAAAGCTCTATCACCACGTGTCTTAAGGCGAGTGTGAGGGATGGACAACAAATGTAGGGTATTTGATTGAATAGAGTGAGCTGAAGACCACAGGTTTAGCTACATAAGAGGGCCTGACCGTGTAATGTTCTGTAAGTAAGAATGAGAATTTTGTACTGGATCCTAAACTCAACAGGGAGCGGCAAAAGGCAATTAATGCAAAATGATTTTTTTAATAGATTGTATTACATCTTCATTTTGGGTCTGTTGCTATGTTTGTCTGTTTGCACCACTGAACCCAAAGCCTCGCTGTACTGTTAGACCTAAACATTTTCTTTAAAGCCACAGCTCCTCTGTGAAGAGCCACACATCTCAGCGAGCATCTCCCTGCAGTAAATATGCTATTCTCCATACGTGCTTGTTAATTAGCTCAGTTCCATATCTTGCTGTGTATCTCTTATGCCGAGCAGATCCCTGGTCCTCTCTCTCTCCCAGCACTGTCCAGAGCTGTATAAGAGCTAATTGGCAGCTCGCTTGCCTGCCGCGACGGTGATCATGCAAATGTATTGGTGCTTACCAATAGCCTGGCCCATCAAAACATTACAACGGCCATTACCCAGAGCTGAGGCCGGCCTAACGAACATATGCTCCCTCCCTCCCTCCCTCCCCCCCTCCGTCAGCCTCCCCCCCAATTCCTAAACTCTTATTTATGTGTTTAATTTAATGTGCGAGGGAAGAATTTCCGAAATTAAATTTGGTTTTCGTTGGTGCCTCCAGAGAGTGGCGGCGTTATAATAACATGGTAATTTTTTACACGTCTTTATGAGAAATGAGAAAATTAATTCTTTCTGACAAGCTGTAATTATTGGGCTTGGAACAGTTGCAGCTGAACAGTTTGGGCTGTGGTAGCCTGGCAGTGAGCTGAAAGAGGGGGAGAGAAAGAGAGAGAATGGGGGGCAGACGGGGGGGCAGAGAAACAGAGAGGAAGGAGACAGAGAGCTGTACAGCCTGAATCATATACACTCACAAAGGAGGGAGAAGAATGGGAGGTGAATGGCAATAATGATGGACAGGGGAAGTGGAGAAGAGAGGAGACGGCAGGTGGTGGGATGCGAGGGAGAGGAGAAGAGGGGAATGGAGGAGGAGAAAGAGAGCTTAGGATGGTGCAAGGTTATGGAAAGAAGACAGAAGAAGAGGTGGAGGACGTGAGGTGAAAGAACACCAGGTTAGGTTACAAGAGAGTAGACGAGATAAGAGAAGACGAGTGGACAGTGGTGTTGGGAAGTGAGGGAGAAAGAAAAGGCGATGGAGGTGGTGAAAGATTGGAGGAAGGAGCAAGGACAAGGAAGTTGGATTTGAGGAAAGAAGGGTGAGTACAGGACAGAAGAGGAGAGAGGAGAAGTGTGGAGGACATGAAGTATGAGGAGAGAAGGTCAGGAGTAGAGGACAGGAGGTGGAAGGAAAGGAGAGAAGAGGAGGGCGAACATACAGTAGGTTACATAAAAGGAAGGAGAGGTGAGGGAGACGAGAGGAGAGAGGTGATGGAAGGCAAAGGAAAAGAGGGGAAGGGTGGAGGACATGTGCATGAGGAGACAAAGTTGGATTAGAAGAGGACTAGAGGAGAAAGGGGATGCGGTCGGAGACAGAGATTTAAGAAAGAAGAGTTGCGAGGAGAGAAGAGGTGAGGGAGTAGATAAGTGGGATAGAGGACAAATTGTGTGAGGAGACAAGGTTAGATTAGAGGAAACAAGAGGGGAGGAGACAGGAGGGGTAGCGAGGAGTCGTGCCTCGGTGTGTTACATCAGGTAGGAGTCCCTGTCTTCCTGTCTGATGTCATCAGAGGAGGCTCCTCTACAGCACCAGCAGCTCCTTGTATGTCAAGGTTACAACACATTAATATTCACAGTCTACAGCCGGCCTGGCCGCGCTCCAGGCCTTCTTAGGCTCATGAGCACACACACACACACACACACACACACACACACACACACACACACACTCAAAGCGTCAGCATCTGCTCACACTTACAGAGCTTCTTCCTCTTTGCTCCATCAAGCACAGGCATGCGTTCATACGGAAGCCTCTCAGTGTTCACACACACACACACACACACACACACACAACGCCCTCTTCTTTGCCCCATCATGTGCTGAATATGGAACGATATTGATATTATGCGGCCATATTGTCGTTTCTCTACAGTTATTCACTTAGGGGGCTGCTGTAAAAGCACTCTTACAGTTGTTGGGTGACTCATTTAATGACCCACTTCTGGGGTGTGTGTATGTGTGCGCACGCGTGTGTGTGTGTGTGTGTGTATGTGTGTGTGTGTGTGTGTATGAAGCCAAGTGGCCATTTGTTTTTGCAGGCTTAAAATGAAAACCAATGTTCCTCTGTTCACGTGAGTGTGTGTGCATCGTGGCTCGGAGGTCATGACGTTATGACGTGATGTATAAAATATACGCCAAAATATACAAATGTCATGCTGTGTGTTTCAAAGTTAAAATAGAACCTAACACAATAATTTATCTTCTTAATCTCGAGATATTTTAATTGAGCTCAGCATGTGTGAAAGGTTATGTTTGTTTTAAAGCAGCCATGTGACAGTGAGACTGTGAATGTGTTGTGTGTGTGTGTGTGTGTGTGTGTGTGTGTTTTTCCAGAAACCGTTCCTGTTTAGTCGTTGAGCGTGTTCCATTTTGTCCTGTGCTGTTAAATGTTTCATCTTTGCAAAGGCATGATGGGACCCCCTGGGGATGAGGCATCTGCCCGCCCGGCCACACTCTGAATTATACATGACAGCACAGGACAGTGTGTGTGTGTGTGTGTGTGTGTGTGTGTGTGAGAGAGAGAGAGCATTTGTAGGTGTCACTGAGTGAAGTGTCCACTTTGTTGCGTGACTCTGTTTTAGATCTGCACTGAGCTGTCTTCAGTTGTATATTGTCGGGCATGCCCTCTCCGTGTGTGCAAGCGATTGTGTTATGTAGTATGTAAAGACACTTCCTTTTTAAAATCAAACCATTGACCAGAGTCAGACAAATCAAATGTATCCAAGCCTGTGCTAAAACTAGCAGCTCAAAGCCAATCTGACAAAAGGGGGAAAACAATTTGTTTTGGGTTATTGTAATTGTCATGGGTGCGTCTCAAATATGCTAAGCTCTTAGTTTTGCTCCTGCCAAACAGTGTCAGAGAGGTTACTGGGAAACATTATTTTACTTAGCCATACAAGACTTTACTAACTGTACAAGGCAAAGTAAACTCTTGCCAAAACAGCTTGGAAAGCATGGGAGAATGTTCGTTTTGAATATTGAATATTTTCCCATAGATCATGAACCAAACCAGAGACATATCCTTTTATACAGCCCAGTATCACAAATCACAAATCTGCCTCAGGGGGATTTACAATCTGTACTGCATATGACACGCTCTGTCCCTAGACCCTTGATTCAAATGGCTCTCCCTAAATAACCTTTAACCGAGGAAAAAGGAAAGAAATAAATCTCAGGAATGAGGATGTCATGTGCTAAGAATAAACTAACAAAGTAAAATTATGGTAGGGACAAAAACATATGTAAAGGATATGGATCTGGGAGGACAGTGGGCAGTTTCAGGTGGAGCCAAACAGATAGGACTTGAGCTCCATGACCTCCTCTCTGAAGGAATGGCCGCCATGTTCCTATCCTCATTTTTTGCTTTTAAACAGAAACAGCCTTGGGTAATTTTAAGTAATACTTTGTCCTTTTAGTGGTCATATATAGAATGACTTATAAAGCATATACAGGTAAGGGCTTCATGTTTTGAAGGACTCTTTCCTTTAACATTTGCACAATGTTAGTTATTCTCGTTGGCTTTTTGTGATGGTTCTCAATTAAAAGTGAAGCATTTCGCACACTGCTTTTGTGGTACAGAGTGACTTGTGTTTTTGCAAGAGCACCCAAAATGCATTGGGCTGAAAATCTGTCAACTCAGAGCAGAAAAAGCGATAACACCATTGCCGTTTTTTCCCCACTGTCCAATTAGATGAATATAGAGACGGCTTTCTGTGATGGCGATGACAATGAGCAATAATGGTTTTTGTAAAGCTAACGCACTTTCAACGTCGCCCTAGGGAAATCTGCAAGACTTATCTAAACAAACTGTTGCACCAACTACTTTCTAACATTTTACCAACCGTAATTGGCCTAAGGATTGACAGCAGATTGTCAAACAGTCCCCGACTCATCCTAAAATAAGCCTTGAACAGATCATCATCCAGGCAAAGCTCCTGGTCCAGCTGGTGGTACTCCCTGTGATTTCTCCTCTTTCTGAGGGCCTCGTCTTCCCACAATGATCTTGTTTCCTTGTGACCAACTATTAGGAACACCCTCCCACTCTCAATCAGTGTCCTCCACCTGTCCATTTTTATACATATTTTGAGGTACAGATCTGTGATTTAACTTCACAGCAAAATAGGGGGTTGGCACTTGCCCAGCAACAATTAAAAAAAAACACAGCAAGCTGCAAAACACGCTCTCTCTGATCTGGGCCTAAGACTGGATATGAAGTAAAGTCAAGTCAATTTTATTTATATAGTGTCAAATCATAGGAAAAGTTATCTTGGGACACTTTTCATGTAGAGCAGGTCTGCACCAAATCTTTTACAAGGATCCAACAGTTCCCCAATGAGCAAGTATTTACCAGTCACAATGGCTGGTTTTGTTTTTACCCTTTAAAGCTATAGTGCGTAACTTCTGTCGCCTCCCAGCGGATAATGCGTTATTACAACTAATAAGCCGGCGGCACTTCCATGTACACAGAGTAACACTCGCCACACACCGTACACAGAGTAACACTCGCCACACACCGTACACAGAGTAACACTTGCCAGTCGCCACACACCGTACACAGAGTAACACTCGCCAGTCGCCACACACCATGTACAGAGTAACACTCGCTTCACACCGTGTACACAGTGCTACACAACGTGGCGAACACCAGGCTGCTAACATTACATTACATTCATAGCACCATTTCCAAGAAAATAATAAAGTACTAGGTCCAGTACATGTAACAGCAACACATACTACTCATAATAGAATTATAAACCAAGTCACTTAATTATCCAACAGCAGCAAGGCAACATCTGTGTCTGCCCTCAGCCCAATTTCTTCCTTCAGGTCTCTCCACTGAGGAAAAGCGATGCCAATACAAATCCTTGTTTGCCTTCTCCGTTGGTCACTGTCCTTCTTTGCTAATAGACCTTCAGCCGAACGTCCAGGCTTTTTCTTTGTGGTAGGATCCACTTCTGAACCGTGTCTCGGCCGCTTCTCCGCCATGTTGCTTTCTCTTTCTACATGTGCTCTACCTCTTGATGTGACACTCTCCGCTCTTCCTCCCCCTCCTTTCTTGTTGTGAGGAAGCATTTCCTGTGCGCCAGCACGGGAATGTCGCCGGTCGACATGCAAACTAAAAATGATATATATTGAAAAATACCGCGAGATGTTAGAGGAGCCGATCGGCTTAATCAGCATTGTGTCATCTCCTCTAGTAGTGGCCTGGGTGAAACGGACATTTACAGACCTGTAGAAGTTACGCACTATAGCTTTAAGTCTGTGTCATCATGAAAAAAGTGGGTCCTGTCTGTGGACAGATATTGTCACTGCCACAGCATCACACCTATGCAAGATACAGTCATGTAATTTAACAGTGAAAATGAGGGCTTAGTTTGAAGATATTTGTGGTCCGAGCAAGGTCACCAGAAGTAGTGGGTTAGGAATTAGAGAAGGGACCATTGGCCTCCCCACTTTACGCCCTGGTCCCACATTTGTTTTAGGTTGTGGATCACTGTATTATGGTTGGAATGATTCTGTCGCAAGATGGTCTCTAGTTTAATTTTTTTAACATTCTTTATTATTAGTTGCGTTTGAGGTAAACTATACACACAAAAAAGTGTTTTAATGTCTTCTTTTGCCACCAGATTATCTAGCGACATTTGTCTCGTCATACCTTTCTCCACGTCACAATACCAGCTCAACCCTGTCCTTGAAAACTATCTGCAGGAGAAAACAGATGTGGAATAGGCTCAGTGTTATAACATCTATTCTTGTGGCCCTCACACATTAAAATTTATTTATGCATCCAAACATTTTCGGTTATATTTTGGCTGGTAAAAGTTCAGCCATGATGACAAATGTGATGATATTTTTTATACCAACCAAAAAACAAACAAGAGAACCTTGTGTCTTTTGAAAGGTTAAATAATTTACCTTCTCCATGTGTGTGTGTTTGTGGTGTGTGTGTGTGTAATGTGTGTATTCTGCACCTGAGGTCCTGCTACTGTAGCTAATGAAAGCTCCATCTCCTCATGCAAATGAGGCTGCTGTTAACCCCAATCAGAGAGGTCGCTGAGTGCGCATCAATCCCACATCTCCCTGAGTGCTACACAGGCAGCACACAATGGTTCCCACCCCTCCATAGGCCCACAGGTAATTACTGGGAGCCAGAAAGGGAGAGGGCCAGGGGAGTCAGGGTCTCAGGTAGGGTGCACCCAGCCGCCGGTGCTTTTTTCATGTCATTTATGGGAAACACAGGGTTGGTTTGCATGTCGGGTCAAGTGCAAGTGCTGTCTCCTACCACACCCTTTCCTCCAAAACACACGCAGATACACACCTGCTCACAGTGTGACAGGTAATTACAGTGTGAGAGTGGCTGCGCTGTATGTAAGACTGGGAGGTCAGGCCTGCTGTCTGCTCCCTGGGGACCACAGAGCGTCACCTCTCTGACTACATCCACAATAGCTCCATTAGCACCCTGTCGGCCCGTCCTTCCACCTGTTGTCTGTTTGTGCCTACCTGTCATTTAACCGCCTTATGTTCGGCCTGTTTCCTGTCTGACAGCTCTGCATTGTACGTGTTTGAGCAGCAATGCGAAATGGCAATAAGATGACAGTAAAATAACCACACAGCATTGAGTGTTTCTCCCACTTAATACCAACCTTCACATGGCTTCACGTCAGCAGCTGCCATCAAGTTGACTTTAAAAGTGAGGAGTGTGTATGAATTATGTTCATTCTTTTAGTCCCCATTAAAAAACACAACTTTCTCACAAAACGATTGTTGTCGTGAAAGTTAAGCACGATATAATGTGTCTGTTAAAGTAATGATTTAAACCAAGAATTACTTAAACCAATTTGCCTGCAAATCCATTAAGAGTTTAAAATGAGAATCATCCATCGGGGAATTCCTGGTTGCAATTCCTCCAAACGTTCGGAATCATATGACTTTGAATATGGCAGTACTCTTATTAAAATATTCAATAATAAACGTGTGTTGAAGTATGTGTAGTTTGGACAAATTTGTCTTTTGTTCATTTGCTCTGCATTATCATAATCATAATCATTTTGCTCTGCAATGATTATGTTTGACTTGTTGTTAATGTTCTCCTCTGGGGAACTATGTTGCATGTCATGTTCGTTGCTCTCCCCCACATTTCCTGTCTGGCTCTGTCAAATAAGGCAGAAACATTACCTAAAAATGTATGAAAAACCCCCACATTTGTCACATTTTGCATTGTAAATATACAGTTAAAATTGTCATGAAGGCTGGATCAAATATAGATATTCAGTATTACGTTGTATCATTCAGTGATGGACAGATGCAAGGTCATTAATTTACATAATAATATAAATTATAACATATACTGTTGTTTGCACAAGTAGGTTGCTGGAATGAACAGTACCATGACAAAACTTGAGACTTACTTGAGGTCTAAAACCATATTTAGACCGACATTAGCCATGCACTAAAAATGTAGCCCTCTCATTCATGTAATAATTCATGTAATTCATGTAATGTGAGTAATAATAATAATGATGATCTTTATTTATAGAGCACTTCAAAAACAGTGTTACGAAGTGCTTCACAGGGCAGCAAAATAACATTATAAAAATTTGGGGTATATAGTTAAGTTTAGTTTAGTTTATTTGCATGTACATGTATAGAAAATACAGGGAAATAAAGTTAAAGTTAAGATAGATGCCAAAAATGATTTATGAAGACACCTTCCCTATTAAATAACCAAAATCACACATAAAAAAAAAAGGATAAAAACAAAGATTGCATAACTGAATAAAAGCGCCAGCCTGAGATGTGTTACAAAATTGTTAAAGATGTATAATTTATAACAACAAAAACACAAATTACAAATAAATCAATGAAGTGTAAAGAGTCTTTGCAAATAAGCGTCCTTTTCAGATTTTTTTTTGAATATCGAGAGATATCGTAGATGATGATTGTAGAGATGGAAGAAGGTCGCTCTAAAGAGATGGTCCTCTGTATTTCAATGAATATTGATTAAGAGAAGTCCGACAATATGGAAGATAAAGGTCCCTTTATTACGGAAATAGAAGTCAGTATTAGGGAACTTAAAGCAAAAGTAAAATCAGAAAAGTCTCACTGATTAAAGTTTTCAAAAGAAACAGATCACTGACACAGCTGATCTGATTTCCTTGGGCAGATCGTTCTTGAGTCTTGGGGCTTTGACTGCAGCTAGTTTTCAGCCGGGCCTCTGGAGCGGACCAAAGAGCTTTGCCTGAGGATCTCAAAGTAAGTGCCCCTGTCTGACACCCGCTAAAAAGGAAAGTGTCGTGTTCAGATATTAAAGCCCTCTGAGGCAAATCTGTGCTATGATTTTAAGATATACAGTATAAAAAATGGATTTGACTCGGCCTGAAAAAACAGCGGTGGAAAAATTCCCACTACGGTCGAAATTCCTTGAAATTAGAAACTGCTCAGTCGCTCCGAGTAAACTGTTCAGTTACAGACAGTACGAGATGTGGTTGTACGGTAATGTACTGTATACATACAAAGGATACCTCAGTGCGTTGCTATGTGACTTCTCCCTTGTGACTTTAACGTAAATGAAAGCCAGTTTTCAGACTGCCTCACATATTGAGGGGTAACAGACAACCAATAAGGTGCAGCCTTTGACCGCTGCCCTGTGGTCTGGTCTGGGCTCTCCTCTTATTAGTATTCATTGTCTATACTCTAAATATATTCTCTCACACATCTCCTCTCCACTTGACTCCAGGCGTGATGTGTGTGTGAGTATCTGCAGGTCTCCTCTATATTGTTGTTTGTTTTTCTGTGTGTTTGTGCAGGTTTAACACTGTATACCATTGTATGTGTATGCAATGTCTTCCACTGGAGAGCACTTGACCATCAAAAGAGCATCAGAGCAGTCTTTTCCAGTGGGGCAACAATGGTCACCTTAACATCATCACGCGCTCAACCCTGCAGGCAATTGACGTCCTTCTGCTTAAATGTGATTGGATGACAACAATTTTTCTGTGGTTTGAATAACAATGCCAATCCCTGTTTCCCACTTGTCTCGCAATAAACCGGTTAAAGGCCTCCAGTAGACTCTGTATTCGATCCATTTTGAACGATTAGGTTTGCCAAGCCAAATTAGGTTTGTGGATCGTCAGCCTTTGTGACCCAAGTAGCCCGAAGGTGCTTTTGCCCTCTTCACTTATTAACTTATTTCTGTGCAGAGGCATTCCGAGATTTTTGTCTCTGTGTGAGACAGTGAATTCCACGGATCCATTCATTGGCAAAAGGGAACATATTTTACCGTTCATGCCTCTTGTTTTCTTTACAAGGAGTCTATATGATATGTGACGGAGTGAATGAGACATCTGTGTATCGTTTGCAAAACAGAGCCCGCTCTATATGAGAGTGAAGCTTTCTCTTGTAACAGCTGGTCTAAATTGATGTTAAAATCGTTATACAATTTTGTAAAAAACAAAATGAATGCATTTGACATACCTGTGCTGTTATCACAAAGTATTTTGGATACTATTTTCCTGATAAGGTCAATTCAGGAAAAGAAAAACTGTCAATTGATAGCCACATGAATCAGTCACAAAGTAGGAAAAAGATTTACACACAAACTAAATGTTATCCTCGCAACACAAAAACTCACTGTCTTATACATGAAATATATCAGATATATGGCAAGCACACAAAACAAGCAAGTTTTTAATTTGATAAGTATCAGTGAAACATAAATCTTAATAAACATTTCATCTCTATCAAATAAGTCTGTCTCCTCCCCTCAACTGAAACACTTTAAATGACTAGATTCTGACCTCAATCTTACATTAGTTTTTATTTCTTTTTACTTTATAGTAAGGAAATATCAACTCCGATGCAGCTGTTGTGCAAAATCTTTTTCATCTTTCAAAAGAGTATAAATTGTTTTTGACATATTTAGAGAACAGCATGCAAGCTTAAAGCCTCGGGGTGGATGTTTCCCTTGGTAGCACTTGATTGACATTTGAGAGTGAGAGTCGCTAAAAGAATCACTGTCAAAGCCTGTGGTGTGCTACTGACTGGAGCTCAGCCAAGAAACATTGATACAAGACCTTCTTCTGCTTTTTTCAACAAACCCACTAGCCCACATTAACACATAGCCCAGTGTTAATGATTTCAGACGTCTGTGTCTTAACAACATTCAACATGATCTTGGGGGCCAAAACAAGATTTTCTTGTAGGGCCCCCAAAAAGCTAGAAACGGCTTTGCTAGCTGGTGTGTCTGCTGCACAACATGCACTTGTCATTGAGAGATGCAGCATATTGCCAAGGACAAAATGTGATGGAGAGATCTCATTGCAGCCTGAAGCCCAGTTCAGACCAAAGATTTGTGAGGAGAGTTGAAACATGCAGCTACTTGCATTGGTGTACTTGGTACACCAATGCAACTAGATGAGATGGTGTATCATGTCTATGCAACAATTTATATACTTACGTCCTGATTTCCAGATTTTCAGGTTTGTTTTGTGGCTGAATATAATATGTAGCTTTTTAAAATATAGGGATGCACTGAATATTCGGTAACCGAATATATTCGGCTGAATATTGCAAAAAAACACACATTTGGTATTCGGTGGAATAAGTGAAAAGCAAGGCCGAATAATACCTGGACAGCCGAGCCGTGGCAGCACACAGGTATGTGACGTGTCAGAGGAGAAACAAGCCCTTGACATTACTCTTTGTGGCAGCTAATGGTCCACAAACCTCACCGCACTTAAGGGACTGTTCTTAACTTGTTAGGGGAGGAGAGTGGCTGGTTGATTTTTGGTTGATTTTTATTTTATTTATTTATTTTATTTTGATCCCCCCTATGTTAATCACTCATTGATGCCGTTTTTGAAGTATGAATAAGTCAATAAGTAATTTATTCCTTTGAAATATCATTGATGTATTATAGAAAAGTGATTTATCTTTTTATAAATGACAAAAGGCACATCTGCCTCATTTTTGCTGTGGTATCATGATACTACTCAGAACCATGATATTTTCACTGGTATCGTACCGTGGGTCCCAAGTGTGGTACCGTGACAACACTAATCTGGGGGGGTTTCATCTAAAAAAATGAATGAAAAATCGGCTTTGACCACAAATTTTCATTTCGGTGCATCCCTATTAAGATATGAATGAGGATAATGATAGTGAGATACTGGCTACAGCTGCATTTGTAGTAGTGATGAAACGACAACAAACAAAACACGCCACATGCCACAATAATATAAGTAAGCAGCACCAATTAATCAGTCAATGAGAATTTGTGTGTGTGTGTGAGAGGGGCATAAGCACATACAGCAACCCACCATCCGACACTGGCACAACGTAAGGAAGGAAACAGATGGCTCGTTGTGGGTGGAGAACCTGCTGCAGCTAGCAACCACGCCGCCTGTGGTCATTTTGACTTGACCAGCGGACTTCACTACAAACTGATTAGCTATTGAAACATGTGACGTGCTTTTCGTTCCAAAATCAGCCGCCGGCAATTTGACCAGCGGAGTTGCAGGTGACACAATCAGCTGGCTTGAGTCGAGCTCAGACAGCCAGTTCACAACACTGCAACCTTTATCTTCAACGTTCTTAATTGGTTTTGTCTCATTGCGAGTCATTGGTCTGAAGTGGGCTTTAGGTTCCAAGGGGGATGAAGAGGAGTAAGTAACTTGTGGTTACATAGTAGTCAACATGATTTGAACTGTTGCAGAGTTTGTTGCTGAGTCATGAGCTAGCGTTAACTGTAGTGTTACGTTAGACTTTTTTGTCTATTACTGTTTTGTGTAAAGCGAGATTGGTAATCAAGAATTTCATTGTATGGTGTAAACTGCAGTGTTTTTACTGTGCAAATGACGATAAACCTTCTTAGCATTATACTAACAAGCTTACCTCATTGACTTGAGTTGAATTCCCCTTTGCAGCTGCAGCTGTTGTAAGGTCAGAGGCTGGCAGTTCAGGGTCTGGCTCTGTGCTGTGTGTGTGTGTGCTTGTGTGTGTGTCATCAGCACCTACCGCAGTTCTGTGTTCATCCTGCATTATAGAAAGATGGGGACCTAGCTGGTGTCAGCGGTCTCTCCTTCATGAGCCCAGATGTGGTGATGCCAAATGACAATACTGTCAAAACTCACAGCAACGAGCAGTCCTCTGACCTCAGCCCTCCTAACGTTACCCAGTGATTCAAAGTACAACACAACGTAACATCTGAGTCACAGAGAAAGATGGAATAATTCCCCCTGTGATACTTTCAAGAGCTGTAGGATCCTGTCTCAGGATATACAGTATTAACTGTCATGAAGTATTTTGGCATCTGATAAGCTTTCACATGCTTTCATCTGGTACTGCACTTCCTGTCTCACAGGTACCTGAAGCAGAAAGCCCCCGCCGACATAGTCCCTTGTGTTGTTTTAATGAAGAGGTAGATGTGGTCAGAAAAAGTGATGTTAGGCGCTATTGTTAGTGCCCTCCCACACAGATATACACCAATTTAAGTACATGTGTGACCAAATTTGTGCACAATTCAAAGCAAATAATACAAATATTGATTTAAGTTTGTTTTTTTGTAATACAATTCATCAAAAATGAATCACCCAGCTCCTCAGATACCTCACTGTCACAAACAGACCACTAAGGACTGCTCAGAATAAGTTGATACAGGGCCCTGTTCCTAAACAAACCACTTCCTGTTGAACTATACATTCTCCCTCCAAAACAAAAGCGGAGGGAGGAGCTGGTTTAGGGTGTTGAACAGAGAAGATGAGAAGGTGCCCAATGAGAAGAGAAAGAGAGAGAAAGAGCTCCTCTTCTCTGAAACGGGCCCCAGAACAGCCTGGGTGAGCCGGGGGTTTCATTATCCCCCATCCCTCTGTGATGAGGGAGAAGAAAGGCGGACGTGAGAGAAAGAAAGAGAAAGAACAGAACAGAGGAGGGGAAGAAGAAAAGAAAGAGGCGTTTGATAGAGCTGTGTGGAGACCGTGTGTGAATGAGCCAGTGAAGGGCAGCCATTGTCTTGCTGCGACCTCAATTTGGTACTGTACGCTCCTCTTTTTACTGCACTGTCTCGAGCCACAATGCCTCCTTTCTCCTCTGCTCTACTCCCTCTCTCTCTTAAAGAAATAGGGGGATTAGGGCCCACTGAGGGGAACTGCGTGTCTAGATTGCCAACTATCATGACTCCTCGCAATGTGACGAGAAGGCAGCAGGATATTCTACATTTGTCAACTGTTTGCTCGCGCATCTCACTTGTTCCTCTTTCTCTTCTTTTTAACTTTTGTCCGTTATTACTCTCTCAGGTTAGCAGAGATTAAAAAAAGTGGATTAATGCAACATGTTTTTGGAAGGAGGGAGGTGCAGGAGCTAAAAAAGAGAGTGAAATAGAGAGTCAGGGACAGAGACAGAGAGCGCAGCTGTACTTCCTGTTTACCCAGGCCTTGTTTGAGACAGTGGGAAGGAACAGGGGCTGCATTCATCTCTTCTTTTCTACCTCCGCTGACCCCCTCCCTCTTCCCTCCCTCTCCTCCCGCTCTATTCTCCTTCAGTTCCTCATTTTCTCTCTTTCCTTGCAGCTCCATCTTTTTCTCCCCTCTTGTCTCTCACTGATAAACTGTATTGAACTCAGGAGGATGAGCTAGATTAGGCAAGCGTGTAGCACTATTTGGTAGGCATGGGTTTAGTACTAAGGATTGATTAGGAGGCAGAAATTATTATTACACATTCAGAGATAGGGAGCACAGTAGATAGTGAGTCCAGATATGACAGGGGAAGAGATAAATAGACGAAGAAGAAACAGAAAGAGGATGTAGTGGTGTGACAGATACAGTAGAAGGAAGTTTTTTAAGCAAGTTGGTAAACTTTCTCGCGGCGCAGCTGAGTTATTAGGAAGTTACAGAACCCCCCATCATTCATTCATTTTTTTCCAATGCCAAAAATTGAAGCACACACACACACACAAAAATATATACTGGAAAATTCAGAAGTTTGGGTTTGCTTTGATGGCGAGTAAACTAACTGTAACTGTACGCCAAAGGAGACCTTGAAGCCTCACTGAGAGAGAGAGCTGTGAGATAGAGGGAGAGGGAACAAGAGAGAGAAAGAGAGCAAATCCCAGTTGTTTGTTCCACCCACCCGAGCCGAGTCCTCCCTGACCTTTCTTTGTGCAGTCGGACATCAGACTGAGACGCTGCGAAAGATGCACTAGATTAAAAGGATTGTTTCTGTTGCTGCTGTGGTCCCTATTGTACAGAGGGGCAGCCATAGACAAGGCTACAGTCAATTCATCACACGTGCATTTATGCACAAACACACTCACACACACACACCCACACACGGACGCAAACAGGCCTGCTTATATATGCACAGATAGAGTGTCAAAATGTCGGCCCGACACGGCGGGACCTCTTTCAACTGCATATGCTGTTTGGTGTATTGACAGTCCATCTGTTTGCAGTCAATCATTAGGCGGCCGTAGAAAACTGGCTGAATGTCACTGAAAGAAAAATCGAGGAAACGGGTGCCGGGTGTTAACAGGGAGCAAAGTATTATAACTTTACCAATTTTTTTTTGTAATGCGCTTAACTTGGAAACTCTGTCAGTCGGCATTTTTTTAATGAGTATGATAAATAGCATACAACTCCTTACCGTTTTTAAACTTTTTTTCTGGTGCTACTTTGAGGCTCTGTGTACATGCTGGGCTTTGATGTTAGTTTTGTACATTTTTACATGTAGATGGGAAACTTTTTATCCTAACTCCTATTGTGGACTCTGACAAAGTAGTCTTTTATTTAAGGTTCAGTAGAATTTTCCTTTTGTTGGATGTGATCTCAAAGGGTCTTGTACGCTCGTCCAGGGTTCCTGTGGATTCTTAAAAAAGTCCTATATGCATTGAATTCTTTAATCTTAAAATAAGGCCTTAGTCTATATTAAAATGTCTTAAATCAAACTGTAAATTCTTACTAAAATGCTAAGACACGACAGAGGGATTTTATTAAATCCTTTTTTAAGGTTGCATTGTAAAATCTAAAAAATAATTGGTGACATCTATTTTTTAATCATTATTTACTGGATGCCTCTCACATTTTGTCACACTGATCAGGGTAGCGGAACCAACAGCACTCATATTTTGTTTCCAGCCAGGATGCTCTACTGTCTAGCTAGCTGTCACTGTACCCTGGAGGACATAGGGAAAAGCGGATTTAACAGAAATTGGTGTGTAACCAAGATTCTGCGGCATTGGTACAAGGTGATGCATACAAGGCTCTGTGTACGCTATGCAGATTTTTTTTTTAAACCCAGCATGATCCCACATGCAGAGTGAGAAGTTATTTAGTTTTTTTTTTTTAAATTAAATTGGTCCTAAATTTAATTTCGAGTGGCATTAAAAAAGCCTTCAAATTTAACTTGCTTTGAGCCGTAGGAACCCTGTCATCATTAAACCTTGTTTCTCTCCAAATACATACAACCCCCATGTTTAATGTGTGCTTTAGAATTCAAATTATTCTGATTCTTTGAGTGCAGCAGGGTGTTGCGGTGAGCGAGGGCCCCGCCCTTGAACTGTAGGAACCCAACTGCATCTCAGCGAGCGTCCCCCCTTTGCTGAAGTGTCCTTGAGCAAGACACTGAATCCCTGTCAGCTCTGAGAGTGCTGCTCTCCAGCTGACCCTGTGTTCTGACCTCCCCGTGCTGTAGGAGCGAATAGCCGAGGCTGCATCTATCGCCTTTTTTATTGCTGTATTGATCACCCAAAGGAGGAATTTCATGTTCGCTTGCCGCTCTCCACCAGGAGGTCAGTGTACAGGGTCAGCTTTGGAACAGCGCCTCTGGAAAAGGGTAGGGGTTCACTGGTTTACTCAAGGACACTCCATCCACCACAAGAGAAAGAATCAAACCTGTGCCCCTTGAAAACCCATTTTTGTTTTACCCACGAAGGGAACCTTCCTGCAACAGTGTGGTCTTTCTCATCCCACAATGGAGAGGTTATAAGTCAGTTCTCCTAACAGCACGTAAACTTTGTTGTCCAACTACTCCCAAACAAGTCCGAAACCTTCTGGGGAAAATGTAAATAGCTGCTGTCTTTTGACAACTTTCTATCTCTGAAACCGAACTTTGTTGAGAAAAAGCAACTTTATTTTTCTAATTTGTCATCATTCTTTTGAAGAAGTAACTTTTGAAAGGGTTTCTACCACTCCAAGGTCATGTCAACAAGCTAAATCCATAAGTCTGTAAATCATCAGCAAAATGAAAATCACATCAGTTAGAGTTTCATGATTGTGTTCCTAATTACGCTCGGGCTAAATTGCAGTCAAATTCTCTTAATTCCAAAAAAAAAAAAAAACATCCTCTAAAAGAATTACCTTCAAATTTCTAAACAATCTTTTTTTTTCAGCCCACACTTTCCTGCATTCCCAAACCCTCCTTTGGACTTTCAATTACAATTCATTTTGATTAAACATGAAAATACGCCATCCTTGATGGTGTCCTTTGTTAAGCATGGCCTTCTTTTTGGCTAAAAACCATACTCTCTTGAGCCTCCCCCATGTAATGAAGATTGAAGATTAAACAACAGGAAGAAGCCATTATTTTTGTCAGGGAATTAAAGTACCATCAATCTCACTTAATCACCTTCCTAATATCTCCTCAGACGCCAGCAGAAAGCTGTTTCACAGCTCAAGGTTAACATGCTTTGTTCTGTAGAAGCAAATGGAGAGGGGAAAGGGATAGACGGAGAAAATGGATGTGCGAAGCTTCTCTGGCATGCTTCAGATCTGTCTGCCGCCGAGTGGACACAGATTACGGCAAACAGTGCTGTGTCGGTGAGAGGGCAGGGCCAGGAGGTCGGTGTAGAAAGAAATGACAGCTATTGTTTGGTCTGTAATTATCTCTGTCTGCTTATTCGCCCGCTCATTTCCTGCAGAGACAGAGACGAGGACTGAGGGGAGAAGTGCCAGTGGTTTTGCTGCGGCAGCCTTGTAACAGGTGGTACAGTTTGTCCTTGATGACCAACAAAAGCTGCTCTGCTACTATGTGTGTGCTTTAATCCATTAATTGATGCATTATGGCAAACAGTGGCCAAAATCATACCGATGTGTCACATGACTAAATAGATGTTCTTTATCACATATACAGAGTGTGTGAGTGTATTCATGACAGGATGAGCAACAGTTGCTTCAGAGTGTTGAAGAATAACCCAACAAAGCAGCTGGCACAAAGGAAGGGCCATTTAAATTGTGTGTATCAGTCTGAACGTCTGGATTTACAGTTTGACAATAGGCTGTATAAAGTTTACTTTGCTCTTGATCAGAACGAAATGTGCACTGGATTGAGTTAGAATAGCAAGCTGTTGTTTAGAGCTGCGACTAACAATTGTTTTCATTGTGGATTAATGTGATTATTTACTCGAATAATCATTTGGTCCGTGAAACTTAAGAAAATACTGGAAAGTGCCCATCGCAGTCTCCCAGGATTATCCAAAACCCATAGATATTCAGTTTACAATTATGTCAAACAAAGAAAAGCAGCAAAACAACATTTTGGGTTGCTAGCAGAGATGGCTGTTGACTAAGAGACTCCACAGCTGTGGCAGATGGGAATATCTGGTGGGATTAGTTGCTGAAAATTTCACTAAAAACAGAACTTTGCAGATATAAACCAAAGTATTAGCAAAATTAAATCTTGACCGAATGGTGTATTGTTTCCCACTCATAGACTTTACTTTGGCGGGCCACCCATGTATACTGATGGCTGCCAAAGTGTATTTCAGTCAGGAGAGACAAGAATATTTATTTACATGTGCACATAAGTATGAGAAATGTGGGAAGTCTTTGGCGATTAGATCCTATTGTGATGACATCTTTTCCAGGAGGATGGTGAAGACGTGGTAGATTAGGAAGCTCCCCCGTATGGAGTCTAGATGCTGGTGGTGGTGATGAGATGAGATGAAGAGAACGCATTTAAAGTGTGACAGCGGCGACATGAACGCCTGAAGGAGATCGTGGCAGAGTTTGATCGGCTAACCAGGAGAGTGAACACCTACAGTCAGCTGATTGGTGGAAGTTGTGGGATTGGGATAGAGAGAGAACTGTGAATGGATATAGCATGAAGAAATCCTGCATGGTATATCTTTAACTAGTGGACGTCTCCACTCCCTTTACCCCTCCTGTACCTGTTTGTCATGCTAGCATGGCCGATATGGAACCCAAAGAGCTGGTGTTGTGTTATTGTCTGTTTCCCCATCGAATAGTGTTTTCCTTCTGTTAAAATGATTGCTTGAATGCTTCCCATAACCTCCCCCTCTGTGGTCGATACAAGTCTAGGAGAAACACGTCAGCAGGGAAACAGTCAGACACAACACTTGCTCGCGATCTGCAGCAAAAGTTTCGACAACTGGTCTATTTTCCCTGCGAGCTGTGAGCGAACTTGGCAAAAAAAAAAAACACACATTGATAATCTATTATGAATTATATAAAGGATATATTATATATGATATAAATGATCTGATTATGATAAATGATAAAATATTCATCCGGCCCCTCTCTCTGCAGTTCTCCTGGAGTTTCAATTCTCCTGATTTCCCCTCCCCACATGATGAAATTTCAAACAAAGCTATATTTGTTAGAAGTAGCATACTGTCACTGCTGTTTGTGATAGTGTGTTTTAAATTAAGTGGGCCTACTTATTCCGCATATTTGTCAATTTTGTCTAAAGCAGAGAGCAAGAGAGACAAACGAGAACGAGAGACAAGCGCACACACACACAGGCAGACAGACAGAGATGATAAAGATTAGCCCTATGTGTGATTGGAAAGAAGCATAAAGAGAGGTGTTTATGAAAAATAGTGTGTTAAAAGTCACACCTGTTGTTTGTCACATGTAGTGGACCATTTATTGTGTCGGAAGGTAATGACCGCCCTTTCCCCCGGCTGCTGCTATAAGTATATTTCAGATCTGTGGGAAAACTGTCTGATGCCGTCAGATGTGAAGTCAAGGCATCACCAAAGAGATTACTATACATCTTCAAGGGGATGTGAATGTCTGTATCAAAACTGTGCAAAGAAAGGCCAGGGTATCACCAGTATCTTATCTTAGAGGGTCTGCCTCATCACTACAAGTAACCAGTTTCAGCAGTTGAAAGACCGTAGAACAACTGGAAGGCAGGAGACGGCCGACACTCGATAATCAACTTTGATGGTGTCTACATGAGCCGGAGATGGTCTGACTGAAACCTGTGATTCTCCAGCATAAGAGCCACTTCCTCTCCGCAGAGGGAACTCATGTAACCACGGAAACCATCTCTAAAGCTGCACAAAAGAAGCAAGTGAAAACGGATGGGGATCGAACGCTCCAGTTGACTACCATTGATTTACTGCTTTAGAGGGAGAGAGAGACAGTGAGGGCGATGTGGGCAGAGGTTAGATTGAGTGTTTCTGTGCTCAGTTCATCTCCACTGACCAAACTCTCTCCTCTCCGACTCTGCCTGCTGTCAAACAAACACACACACACAGACACACACAGGCACAGTTACAGACAGGTGCGTGCTAGTTCATAGGTAGGATGATGTCTTTATACTCATAGTGTCTGTTGTAGCACTATCACTGTAACTGCTGTTGCTTAAACCAGACTTTTTTCCCACATTTTGTGCCATCATTCTCTTAAGTCTCATCAAAACCTCATCAGCTGCTTCTCTATGGTGAGAATCTCTTCCAATATAGTTCTGCTGGACCACTGTAGTTATTTGAAAAGATAAAAAACACACTGATGACACACACAATGAGTCTAATATCTGAACTAAAATTATTTTAGGTCAGGAAGAAAGTACACCTTAAAAAGTCTAAGCCCAGTTTCTGAGGACTTACTTTCATATTGGACAAATCTGCACCTTATGATTTATGTCCAGATCCAATTTTCTGTACCATCACAGGAAGTAGAGTAATAGTGCCCTGGTTTTGTTACACCTATCATTCATCTTTGCTCTAAGTCTCTTTGGTAGATAACCATGCTCTAAATTTTAGAACTGCGGTTTTAATAAAGCTTTATGACGGGTACACACTACCCAAGAATCAAACTGAATATGAGCCTGATTACCCCCTTCTTTTTGATAGTTATAAAATGATCTTGGCAGACTTTCCTGTGGTGTGAGGTCCGTCTTGCCTACACTGATTTCAAAACACAAATATTCAATATGTCCAATGTTTTACCAACTAATATTCTTTTATGGGTGGGGGACCCATCCAGTGGATCTGAGAGGTATGTAATGTTGTATCAAATGGGATTCAACTCAGAACTTCTTACCTCGAACACGTGTTGTAACGTGAACAGTCTGTGTTCATGTCATTATGTCATTGGGTGGTCCAACCCGGTCTCACGCCGAAGCTACCGAAATCTAGCGCTTGGACAGTGACTTCTGGCATCAGACACTGACGAAAAAGCCGTCCTTAAATGTCTGCATTATACGCTGCCAGTCACCGTCATAGTTTAACGGCACTTGGCGGCATCAGGGGGAAATGCGACGGGATACGAACGAAAGTTAAGGCGAGTAGGGCGGATGGAAGGGTGGTGGATGGGTCCAACAAACACCAATTTTCAACCGGGAGAGCGGTGTTCATGTCCCATAAGATTATAAAGCCAAGGCCTGTTCTTTTTTCCTAAACCCAACCACATGTGTTTGTTGTTGAAGGCCAAAAAAATAGCTATTCGCTATGTTTTACCGAAGTAGTGCATTTATTTTAAAAGAGACTGTATGTAAATGGTAAATTTCCTGTGAAAACATGAGGGTTTTTTGAAGGAAGACGATGCATGTAACAGGCAGGACTTGACACAGCATCCCAAAAAGTCAACTTCCAGCGCACTCAGGGTACCTTTTATGTCGTATCTGGATGTGGAAAGTCAAGCTGTTAGTTATATTCAGGAGGTGCCACCACAACGCAGTTATGCTTATGGCACCCAAATGGCCAGCAGCGACCTCACTCTCACATTCTCAACATCTATCAAGATGGAACAGGAACTAGACTGTTGCCTTGGAATTTCTCTTTTTTTTGCCTGTATTTGTTAACATTTTGGCAAATTGGCACCGTAAGAATTAAGTGAATTAGCTATTCCTGTTTAGAGCGTACCCACAGACCTAAAGACATCTATCACTCATTACTGATTGCTCTTTTCACCTTACACAGTGGCTTTACCTCACGTCTCTCCCTCCATCTTACTTCAGCTCTGGGCTGGTGGCATTACAGGCTTGTAAGGTGCACCCTGTATGTACAGTGCAAAGTTACCTGCCAGTGCCAAAGTTTCATCACATTGGCATTGTGACCCTTCCAGTAACTGAATAAGTTATGAATCTGAGAAATCTGTAATATGCATAAACAAATTCCATCACAAATTTTTATCATCATTTTGATAAATTGGCCAATTGAGTTCTCGTGATTATACACATTCGAATCAGTTTGATCAGTTTAACATGTTAGATTGAGACTTTGTGGTATGTTTTGGCTTCTTTTTTGTTCCCTAGATACACAATAATACCCTCTTGGTGTCAAAGCTTTCTTTTTCTAATTCAGAGACAAACTTTTCTGGGGCACTACTTCTTCCAGCTAAATTTATTATGTGATGGTTCTTGGGATTATTCATTGATTGCAATCTTTCCTGGTGATGCTCTCTACAGTCAGTTACCCAAAAAAATACCCAGAATATTAAGGAACTGACAAAAATCCAACCAAACAAAGCTCCATGACCAGGTCTCTTTAGGGCCTGTCTCTGATACAAAACACAGACAAGCATTGTCTTTGAAACATTAATATTTGTGCTGCTTTGTTTGTGCTAAAACCAGAAGCCTGAAATGACCCGAGTTCTTGTTTGTGCACTAGCTTATGCAATACTAATTATACACATCTGACCAGTAACACGTGATTATGAGAAGAATTGACTTCAGATTTCCCCCAATAAAGCCTTTTATTAACACAGACAGGCAGCCTTTTCTTTTGCTGTTTATTAGGTTTGTATTTTAAAGCTTGTGTCTTCTGGGGTGAACAGTTTGCAAGGCAGGAATAATAAGAAATGGTATTGTGAAAGGAACCCATCTGATTTGGCGTTTGCTTGTACACGATGTAACACACACACACGCCAGACATGGACGCACATGCCTGAGGACATGGCTGCAGGCTCTCGTCATTTTTGCTCTCCCCCCTGTGTAGCTTTAAGTGTCTTGGAAATCTTGTGTTGGGGCCATCAAAGCAGCGCCCTAACCGTTAATGGCTTTACGGCTTGTTAGTTAGTTTTAGCCCGCTCAGGAGGAGGCTGTGCGTGCATGTGTGTGTATGCATGTGTGTGTATGTGTGCTGAGGGAGGTGTTGTTTGGGCTAAAGAATAAGGGGGACAGTGCTGTGTCAGTGGGAATTTACATGCACACAAATGCCTAAAATACACACATTCGTGAACATAGGACACGCACGCACACACTCACATCCAAGCAGGGGATGATTGTATTTAGTGCAGATTGACTCATATACACAAACACACACAAATAGTGAACCAGCATGTCGATAGTCATCTCTCTTTCTGCCTCTCTCTGGGAGTCCGGTGAGGCCTGGCCTAATTGAGCTGGCCTCAGGAAGCCCATCATTAGCCCTGCTGCTCCGGTCACACATGGCCACCAGATGTGAGTCCAGCCACAATGGAACGCAGAGTGCCACTCTTTCTCTCCGTCTTCCTCTTTCCCCTTTCCATCTCTCCCTCTCTCTCAGTCTGTCTCTCTGTCACAGTCCAGCCTAATAAACTGGCTTTTGTTTCCGCGCAGCCATTGTTCGCTAAGCCTACCGCTGCCTGCCATAAGAGAAGTCATCGGGGCCTGAATGGGATGCTTTGTGCCGACAATGGACAGAAATAGGAGAGGGAGACAGCATATTGAGAGAGGGAGAGAAAGAGGGATGGCGAGGGAGAAGGAGGGGTGGGTGCCTAGCGAGGATTTCAGTGCACCCTCTGGAATTTTTATGGCTTGTTTTTGCACTTTTGGGATTCAGTGTCGTGGGGCCATGAAATATACACTGCACCTTTCTCACCTCCCTGTACCTGGCTGTCGGATGCAAGATGCTGCTCATGACTTGATAACAGTGTGTGTGTATGCTCTTGTATTGCTATTCTTGTAAGGGCCAAGTGACCTCACAAGGATAAAGAGACTTCTTTAAGAGGGGAGTTTATTGTCAGGGCCCACCTCAGGTTTAAGGTGAAGGTTAGAGTTAGGTTTAGGCTTCTGACTTTGCTCTGCTTTAACAGCCTTCACATTTCTAGGAAGGCTTTCCACAAGATCCTGGTAGCAGGGATTTGCTCTCATTTAGCCACAAGAGCATTAGTGAGGTCAGCCACTGATGCTGGATGATAACCCTAATGTCCATCAGCCCCTGCTGTGTCGTGTTCTGGCTCATCCAAGGCCTTGTCACGGTTCTGACATCCACTGGAAACATTTCAGAAGCAGAGCGTCTGTTCTTCAGAAGCCCCATTTCTGATATAGTTTGGAATATTTTGCAGACTTGTTTTGTGTTTTACAAGCACATTGAGTACACATTTGCAGTTCATTCAGAATGGACAACAGATGTGTTGTGGCTTTGTGTCTGAAGCCTACTTAAGTAACCTTTTGTCACCTCCAACTCTCTCTGCGTTCACTCACTTTAAGTGTTAATATCGCAGATTACACAGCACAGCTGTTGTCATCGGAAAGCTGCAGACAATTTATTTTTGACGTCACAATCATAAAATAATGATACTATCAGCAGTACAGCACATGAGCCTATAAGCTGCAACAACATCTCTATTTCACTCTCATTCTGTTGTCTGACAACGTAAATGGCAAAATATGTAAAAAACATTAATTTCTCAGTAATTACAAACACGAAAACCTAGTTTTGCTATATTTTTTTTATCTTACAAAGTCAGTGTGTCGTAAATATTCATTTGGAGTCAATTGCCCATTAGTATATGGATTGAT
This sequence comes from Epinephelus lanceolatus, assembly GCF_041903045.1. Taxonomy (NCBI): domain Eukaryota; kingdom Metazoa; phylum Chordata; class Actinopteri; order Perciformes; family Serranidae; genus Epinephelus; species Epinephelus lanceolatus. The sequence goes on from NC_135756.1 coordinate 21,864,490, forward strand.
ATACATTCAAATGTGAATTTCTTGCTGCAGAAATGTGAGCTACTCCCAGAAAAATGAGCATATAAAGATAAAGCAGCTGGTCATTCAGCCAGTGGACTCACTAGCTAGAATGGCAGCACATTATCTCTCTTATCTATCTACTCTTCAACCAATCGATTGGTCAATCTGCATGTTATCTCTAAATTAACTAAATTGGTCACAGTGCACAGAGTGTACTCTTCCTTAGAGCTTTGATTCAAATGGGCCAAGTGAAATTTTAGGCTGGGTTGGGCTATAATTTCTCAAAATTCCCCCAAATTCCCTCCAATTTCCCAGTGTTTCTTTCTTGTTTATTTAAATGCAGACCTCACAGTCTGCCATCAGACCATCTTGACATCCGCCTTTTATTATTGAAGAGAACCATTCAGTGTGTATGGCATATTTGCAAACTGCTGCCATGAATGGGTTGGGCTTGGACAGAAAGTATGCAGACTTGCGTAGGGTCAGACCTGATTTTGTTGGGCCCAATAACAGCTCTACCTGGTAGTGTTGTGTGTTCACCAAAGCAATTTTCTCCAGCAGGGTACCCGCGGGGTCTTAAAAACTTGAAAAAGTCTTAAATTTGATAACCGTAAATTAAGGCCTTGAAAAGGTCTTAAATTTTGTTTACAAGTCTTAAATTTCATTCTCAAAGGTCTTAATTTTTCCCTTTCTTATCTGCATGATACAGCTCAACAACATAACTGTATACTTAGTAAACTAACAAAAAAAAATCTTGGAACGTTGCGTTGTAAAATGATTTTTTTCTGCGACTTTATCGATCTCCGACATGAGGTGGCGTTCCAATGCACTGTTTCAACTAGGAGGTCGGAAAATCCTGATTTCCGAGTTTTCTAGAACGCAGCATTACGTTGGAGCGTGCACAGTCAGCCGCTGACCCACCGAGGTCGTCGCTCGCGCAGCAGCTTTGGGATGGGCAAGTGCAGATTTAATCCATCATGGCTAAGTGACTCAAAATATGACTGGGTTCAGGCTGTACCAGGGAATGAGTGGGTGGCTCAGTGCAGCCTGTGCCGTAAAAAATTCAAGCTCGGCACAATGGGACATATGGCCTTGGAGTCGCACATGAAGAGTGCTAAACATTTAGCATGCTCAGCAGCTGCACGGAGGCAGGCACCCATATCCCAGTTCTGCGCAGCAAACCCGACGCTAACCTCAACAGTCACCTCGGCTGCCAGCAGCACCGAGCCCACACAGCCAGGTAACATACGAGCTCTTTGTGGCTCGACGCCAACGCTTAAGGCAGAGGTGACGTGGACACTAAAGACGATATCGGACCACCACTCGTATACGTCAAATGAAAATATAAGCGAGCTCTTCAAAGTCATGTTCCCCGACTCAGAGATCGCGGCTACTTTCACATGTGGGAGCAACAAGACTGCCTATATTACTAAGTTTGGTCTGGCCCCTTTCATCACCAAACAACTGACCGAGCAGGTCAATAAGGCGTCTGGATTTGTGGTCATGCTTGACGAAAGTCTAAACAAAAGTACAAAAACTAAACAGCTGGACATTCATCTGCGTTACTGGGTTGGTGACCGCGTCCACTCAAGATATTTTGGCTGAACTTATTAACCTGGATGAACAGATTGCAGCCAAAAGGGCAGAGCTCCAAAAGCTGTAGGCTCTATTACGTCCGCAAACAGGCACACTCAGAGATATATGCATACACACGCACACACACACACACACATACACACACACACACACACACACACACAGAGTCACACTCCTTGCACAGTTACTGTTTAATATATGATTGTGTCTGATGAAGAAATGGTTCTTTTGTGTAATGCATTCACACACAGGTGCATGCACACACTTCTCACACTGTAGTTGTGTTGTTTTTATGGTTTTGATTGTTAATACAGTGTTGACACTGTTCCAGCTCCATTGTAATACATGCACACACAGACGTTCACTCACTCACACACACTCACACATTCCTTGCAGTTATTGTGTTTTGTATATGATTGTGTCTAATATGTTAAGACATTGTTCTTTTGTGTAATGTATCTGCACACACACACTCCTCACACAGTTGTTTTGTTTCTTACAGTGTTGAGAGATTGCAGCAGAGTTTTATATTCACACACTGTATTGTTTATTAAAATAAGTGATTGTTATTTGTCCCTGTGTTATGCTGTTATTCTTAGTTATTCTGACAGATTTTTTTTGCATTATTTCATAAATGTATGCCAGAATAGGTGCGAGGTTGGTCTTAAATTTCATTGGTTGTGGTCTTAAAAAGTCTTAAATTTGAGTGGAAAAATCCTGGGGGGACCCTGTCCAGAGACCAGCAAATGCTTTTGAACTCTTGCAATGGTAGCGCTGTGTATTTACACTATGCTTCAAATGCCAGCAGCGTCACAAGGTGCTGAGCGTCAGCTTTGGGCAAAACATTGCGTTCGTCACTGTCACTTTTTATGCTGCTGTCCCATCACAGTGAAGGAGGGAATAGGACAAATACTACAAAGACAAACCGTCACATTGTAAATGTAGATGTGCTGAACGACAACAACAATTTGACTTCATCCAACTCATCAAACACACTCTCATGATCCCACATAGACCAGCGGGTTCGTCCTCTCCCTACAAGCTTCAGCCTTCCTGTCACTACAAGGGTCAGAACAAATACTCTACCTTGAGCCGATATTATTGTTTCCACAGATATACATAGCAACCAGATGCAACCAAAGCATCTTAGGATGTTTTCAGAAGAACGCCAGGCATTTTCAGCTGGGGAAAGAAAAGCTTTAGTGCACACAGAGCCTTATGAAAGTAACACCAGTGAGTATCCAACCAATGAGAATTTGGTCAGACAAGATTAAATAGTCCACCCAATTGAAAAACCGACCAGAAAGTGTCAGGCCTACTAAAATACCTCTGTGTGCTGCACTAAGATGTTGCTTAATTGTAACGAAGCCCTAGTCCAAACCATACAAAAACAGCCACAGACCAAAAATACACAAGTGTAAGTGGACATATAACTGTAGAAGACTTTATTTTGTGTTAACTGGGAAAATTCCAAAACCAGTTTTGGGGTCAGGGAATGATTTTTAAGATTTTCACATCCACTTTGGACGTGCACACATAAGCTTAAAAGCAGTGTTTCCATCACGTTTCCACTGTGTGTTCCAACTCTAAAAATGTCTTTATCTCTCAGCCACTCAGGGGTGGTGTCTGTGTCTGTGTGTGTGCATGCGAGCGTGTGGGTTAAACTGTGGACGCATGGCAATGCGTGATACATTTAGACGGCCGCCCTCATTTGAGACAAATGTAATTATCACGCGTGGCTGAGTTTTTTCTTATTATTGAAAAGTTAAGTCGCTAATCTGTGAAGTTGTTCCCCAGCTGAATTAATTCAATTATCTGGCAGCATGAGTAGATATCGAGGTTTGACGTTTGTGTCTCTGTGCCTATTTGTGTGTGTGTGTGTGTGTGTGTGTGTGTGTGTGTGTGTGTGTGCAGTTGTATAATATGCATATGTGTGTGCATGTGTTTTTATATTAATGTGTATTAATGCGTGAGTGTCTCTGACATACTGTACTGTACGGCCATGTGCATGGATTTGCGTATGAATGTATTTGTGTGTATGCCTGTGTGTGAAAATGTGTGAGAATAGAAGCCATGTTTTTCAACTCCCACTGGATCAAGGCCTTTATAATCCACTGAGCCGACATAATTCCACCTCACTTACAATGGATTTGTCTCTGCTTTGTCTCCTCATTATTGTTCTCATTCACATGATAAGCTCCTTCATGATTCCATTAGCATTCGCTCTTAGCCACAATGCTATAGGCACCGACGTTTCAACTTCAGCGCTGTGGAATTACAACTTTTTACTCAGTTAATCTTGGCTCGACTGGCTGAAGGACGGTTATGAAAAATCCAATTGTTGTTCTTATAAAGACACAATACTGTTTACTGACTGTTTTTATGCTGCTGTCACACTTTAGAGCAAATGATAAAGACGTCTGTGAATGTACATTCAGTCAGTAACAATAAGAAAATGTTAAAATGTATTTTCATAAATGATATACCTGTATAGATGATACCTTTTAAAGCCACACTAATCATGTTTATGTTCACAGTGTAATCTGTACTCAGACAACTCTTTTGTAAATGCATCAGTGCTTACAGTCAAGTTAACAGTGATCACATTATTAGAGACCCTAATCAGAGGAAATGGCCAACTATGACAATGCCATACAAACGCAGTTAGTTTGGGTTGCACACAGTCATGTATACGTCCACTGTATGTGTCCATTTTGGGATATATTCAGCCATTTACAGCGAGTCCACTGACCTGGGTACTGGTTTGCTGCACAGCTTGTCAGCTCTTAAGTGTTGGCTTCCAGCAGCTAGACAGGCCTCACTCATTTTTTCCTGTACTATACACTAAATGCCCAGCCCGGTCTCATAGAAAATACTGAAGTGTGCACAAACTCTTAACAGCAGGTTATGTGGTGATGGGCACAAATTGGGCAACACAAAAACAATGCCAATGCAAAGGTAATGAGTAAGTTTTTGTGGTATCAAAGTATTATGGTACTCAGGGTATTCAGAAATTCAGACTGTAGGATTTCAATACTGTCATAAATACGAATGCTCAATTTTGTCCCCTCACAGCAAGAGTGTTCCTGGTTTGAACCCAGGGGTGGGGGAGCCCTTCTGTGCAAATTTTGCATGTTTCCTGCAGGTACTCCAGCTTCGTCCCACAGTCCAAACACATGCAGGTTAATTGGTGTCTCTAAATTTCCCGTAGGTGTGAATGTGAGTGTGAATCATTGTATGTCTCTATGTGTCAGCCCTGTGACAGTCTGGCGACCTGTCCAGGGTGTACCCTGCCTCTCGCCCAATGTCAACTGTGATAGGCTCCAGACCCCCCTCCCCCCCCATCCACCCCCCCCCCCCCCCGACCCCGAACAGGATAAGCGGTAACAGAAAATGAATGAATGATTTCAACACTGTCAAATATACAGACACTCATTTTTCTATTAACCTCATACTGGAGAGACTGTAATGAGAATGTTTTGTAGAGCACATTACACACCACCAGAGGTCAGTCTGATGCAACAGTGGTGGGCATAACGTTACAGGACTGTAAACAGCTGGCCCACAGCAGCAGAGAGAGACTGCAGGGGTGGATGGGGAAGGGGTAACGCCGAACACAAATGCTGTCCTCTACTGTATACCCAGGATAAATTTTGGGAAGATATGAAAGTATAAAAAATAGATACCTGCCAGAGTGAGAGAAAGTCGAAAGTAGGCCAAACAAACATGGACTTTCAACCAAGAGACAACCGTTGGAGCCCCGAGTAAAACCAAAGTCAACGTAGTTAAGTGACTGTATGGACTTTATGTACCTAGCAAAGTACCTAAGTTTACACCACTTAATGTCCTTTTTCTTTCCCTAAACCTAATCAAAGTGTTGATATGCCAGAATCAATTTAGGGTTATTTGCTACACTATCTGAAAGGTGTATTCAGGTGTGTATCAAATGGAAGAAATATTAATCCCTCACATATTTCTGGCATGATCTGATGTTTACAGTAAGACGGCCAAAGGTCAGTAGCTGCAGCAAACATCCCTGTCCATCTCTCTTTCTGTCTTTATCTCTCCTTCTCTGTCTCTCCCTCTCTCCCTCAGTCAGACATGCTAATGCTATTGATCCTTATTGGAAACAGGACAGAACCATCTACAGATAAGAAGACAATGCTTGCAGCAGCCCATAGATTTCTTCCTGGTGCTCTCTGAGAGGTGTGTTGCAGGCTGTATTGGAGTTCACGGGGTTCTCACAATCTGTTGTCTCACGGATTGTATTGACAGTCTCCTCTGGGCTCTGCCTAACAGTCTGTTTTTATCAAAGGGTATGGCAAATTGTAGTGTGTGAGCTCAATGTGTGTGTGTGTGGGTGTGTGTAGATGACTGAGATTGTGTTGCATTTCTTGTACATTCATTTTAGAATTTAAGGTCCCACAATATATTATTGTTGTTGTTTTTTTTGCATTCGTGTTTGTGACAAAGGTTGTGTAATTTATTTATCTAATGTCAGGATCCCAGACAATAGAACTCCAGTGTCAAGGTTGGCAGAGACGGTTGCCATGACGATGCTGGCAAACAATCTCTCAGATCTGGGCTCTCTCCTCACTAAGAGGAAGGGAGGCTTTTGGAGACTGAAGAGCAGAGAGGCGTCTTTTTTGTTGTTGTTGTTGTCATTCGCCAGTAGAGTGGTGGATATTGATCGAGAATCGAACCCATGTCGCTCTGTACAGAGGCCTAATGCACTTACAACCCAAACTAGAAAGAGATGGAAAGCGAGGGAGGAAGGGAAAAAAAAGAGATGACCAGCTACAGTGTATCATGGTGGAGGAAAAAACCTAAAGTAATTGAGGTGAGAAGAAAAGGAGATAGGAGTGGAGGAGGAAAGAGCAAACATGTTTCTTAGAAATCAATTAGGTCCTCACACTCCACTGCTACTGTATGACTGTGAAGGAGCATCTACATAATAACACCTGCACATGCAACAAAGCAAATGCACACATCTGGTATATGCTCATAGGTGCTTGCATGCGCGCACACACACACACACAGTGTGAGCCCTACCTGCTCCGAGTAGGTCTGTCATGCAGGAGGGAGAGTAGTTAAGTGAAACGTGTTGAGCCCTCTCAGGTAATTACATCTCCATGCTAATGTCTAATTAGACAGCTCCGAGGGGACTCATCTGCACTGCATTAATTAATGCAGTCAATCCAGAACTTACATGCGCACACACACGCACACACATACAATAACACACTACACATGCACACATCCCACTCCATCGACCTGCATTAGACGACAGGTGGGCATGTATGTGTTTTTGTGTGAGGGAAATCAATCAGGCCTTCACACTGCTACTACTTGTGTGATTGTTTGCGTGTCTGGTCAGGGCTCTAACATGAACTTTGACAAAGAAATGAGCTCATACACACCTTGAATGAGGATAATTAGTTTGCTAATCCTGTCCGTTGCGGCTGTTTTGTGTCAATAGTTGTGGGTAAAACGTGTGGGCGAAGACATCTGACAACTGAATGGGAAGACATGAGATGACCAAATATTTGCAATACATCATGGAATGTATGCTCACTAGCCTCTAATTATGGGTTGAAGTAGGTTCTACAGAAAAGTATTGTTTGTCAATTGTAATAAATAAATCAATTTTCCCAGAGTAATGCCAAAAATAGCTCAATTTAACTTCTCAGATGTGAGCATTTACTGTTTTCGGTCATCTTGTGTAAAAGTAGTGTTGTAAAGATAATGGAATTTCTAGCTTTGACACAATAATGTGAAAAATATCAATATTTGATACCATTTTCAGTACAACTAGGAAAAATTGACATTGAAGGCATAAAGATTTTTATGAAAGGATATAGGGCTGGGCAATATATGACCAAAATCTCATATCCCGATATAGGTCATTTCATATCCCGATAACGATACCTATCCCGATATATAGCACATTTTAATCCAATGAATAAAAAGTTGTCTTCCAAAACGAAAAATATTGCAGTAAAAAGTGTAATTTGCGTCACAACGATATAAACGATAGAGCAAAATATGAAACGATAGACATTTTTCTCTCGTCACACGATATATATCATCATATCGCACAGCCCTAAAAGGATACATATAACAACACTACAACATGATAACGACGACTTTTTCACATTAGTGGAGGACAACAAATGACTGTAGTGAAGATTTACAATCATTAAAACCTTTTTACACTATTTAAAACTATATTCTAAGGCCTCTGAGGCTGTCACACACTCAAAAGGCCATAACGTGCAAGTAAAAAACAAAACTGTTGCGAGAGCCTTTACGAAATCGGAGTGAATGAAACTAGTGACGAGAAGACAGACCTCTGAGTGAGGAAGATGAAGTGGTCTATGGGGGCAATGCAACAGAGAGAGAAGAGAAGAGAGAACGAGAAAGTACTACCCTTAGTATTATTTCAAATATTCAGAATTGATGTATATTGATAAATTCATACGTTTGACAATTGTTTTTGGCAGTCATCTTTGGTTCAGGTTCGTGTCCTTGACATTTAATGACGTTCTTTTTCCAGACATTTCTCGTCGTGAAATACTGGATAATTTTTCCTGTCTAGGCCTCCAACTAGGGGTGTGCAATATGGACAAAAAATAATATCTCGATATTTTGGGGGATTTTGAAGATAACGATAATTAGATCATATTCTTTTAAATATGTGTTTTTAACAGCCTGAGTTATAGCTCATTAATTGTTTCTCATGGATGATATTAATGGAAAAATGTTCTTAACATTTCTTGCTGCTTTTTTACCTGCTCTCTCTGTTTGACTCTGGTGACGGCCTTTTGTAGCATCAATTCCGGGTCCATTTGCAACTGTTCAGATAGGCGTTTGTCCCGCAGACTCACCACAAGCCTGTCCCTCACCATCTCATCATGTAGAGCCCCGTAACCGCAGTGCTCTGCCAGGCAGTGCAGCGCCGTAATGAAACTGTCGGCCGTCTCGCCCGTTTCTTGAAGCCGCTGATTAAACTTTACTCTCTCAAAGATCACATTCCTGCGATTCTCTTCTGCTTGGGTCTCCAATCCAGAAGCAATGTGGAATCTGTTGAAGCGTTTAATCCATTTAGGCCAGTCTTCAGCTTTGAAGGTGAACTTTTCTGGCGGGGAGACTTTAAACTGTGCCATGTTGCCGCTTTGTTCAGCTGACTGTGGCTAGGCTAGGTAGCTCCGTAGACGGTCTTCCGGTATTGCGAACTTTAGCCTGACAGGCTGGGACCTATCACTACAGTTGACCCACGTCTTCCGAAGCCGCTGGAGCATCCGTGGGCGGTGTTGCTATGTTGTCTCGCTGATGTTTGTTTAGCAGCAGGCTGACCTGCCGGGAAGGTGCTAGTGACAGATCATGTGACCACCTAGGCGTACTGCGGCGTGCTGCTGCACGCAAGTTACGTAACTCTTGTTCAGTGAATATGTGGGGTTTCAACCTTTCAACGTGTGTTTTCAGTTGTTTTTGTGAAGTAATTTGCATACTCGATAACGTAAATTTGCACATCGTTAAAACAACAATGACGATATTATCATTAACGATATATATCGCCCACCCGTACCTCCAACAATCGTTAAACTGAAACAAGCTGAGATGTTTAAAGGGGAATTCACTCTTTGGCAGAAATGTTTACAACCACTGTTGGCAGATAGGGCAGTTTTACGCCCAATTTAGATACTTTTTTAATGTAACTTCAACAAAATGTCAATTTACTTTATTTACAGCTAAGTTTATTCCCATCATTAAAACTTACATTTAATTAATTTCAATTATACATTTGTCAAGATTGTAACGGTGTTTTTTTATGAAGACTGGGTGAGTTCTAGGATCTGATTGGGCTACTTTTTCTCAGTCCAATCTGGAAACACTGCGTACAACTCATAGACTTAATCAGTCTGAGGCAAAAGGTTGCAAGTACACACTGCTTTAAATTGGTCACACACTAGGAGGTTGTCCATTTCCTGACTGACCAGGAGGGAATCCTCTCTGCTTCAAACACAAGCACATTTAACAGCCAGCGTGAAAAGACTCAATTATTCAGCCTCTGACCCAAAATATATTTTCACTCGCTGAGCCATCAGGACACCCCCAGTCTCCTAATGACACTGTTTGGTACACTAACTTGTTCGGCACGGAGATTAACTTTGACCCTAATTTCACCCCCGCGTCACCCAGGAAGCTGCTAAGATCGCCTGACGGCACCCTGCGTCGTGTGTTTGCATGTGTCTGCACAGTACGTGTGTGTGAGGTAATCTACTGACCCCGGGGTTGTACAGTAGTCATGAGAGGTAACTGCACTAATTCACTGTCCGACTGTGAGCGTCGGCTGTAATTAAGGCCAACTTGTCAGACGGGTCGTGACTCTGTGTTGCCTTTTCATTCTCGTTCTCCCTCTACAACTTACTCGCATCAGCTGTGAGCACTCGTGTATTCAGAACTTTGAAGTGTGTGTGGGTGTGTGTGTGTGTGTGTGTGTGCGTGTGTGTGTGTGTGTGGGTGTTAATCTGAAAGAATTTTGCCAGCTGAGATTTGCGGTTCTACCTTTGGGACTCAAACATACACACAGATAAAATACTTTGTGTATACCGTATGTTTCTGGGCGTTATATGTTCATTATATTTATATATTCATTTTTTACCCGTGTAGTGAATTCAGTCGTCAAAATATGTGTAGAAATTGTGTGTGTGCGTGTGCAGGCCTCTTTGACGTACCGTGAGGGAATCTCCTCTCCAGCTTCCTCCTCAGCAGCAGCGTATCTCCATCAGACCACAACATGCAGAAAATGTGCTCGCTAATTACAGCCGTATAAATCAGCAGTCGTAATTATGCTAATTAGACTGCTAACTTCCTCTCAGAAGCCTACACAAACAAAGGCGACGGTATCGGATGATGCGGCGTGTTAACGAGCTTGTCAACTTATCTGACACACGCTAATTACTCCGCGGGACTCCTCTGCGTTTGGGAGGAGGGAGCAGTGTGTGAGTCGCTGGTTTTAAAGGTTGCAGCAGGTTGTTTTCTGCGGGATCTTGCCCTGTGACCTCCATCACCCCCCACATTAATACCCATGTCTCGTAATGAGATTACACTCAAGTTTTTAACTGCATCGCTAACTTCACACAGCTTGATCATTTCCGTTGTGATGCAGGTGTCTCCTCCCTTGGATACAAGCCTGACTGTTCATGCACAAACAAATCAAACAAATGGAGCTTTTCTTCAAAGTCCTTTCATCAGTGAAGTAGAGTTGAAAAAAGCATTTATATTAAAACACCACTCTAGTTGTGATCAGGTTGTAATTAAAATGTTTAAGCTGTAGCGTCCTTCATACAGGACTCAATATAGAGCCCCGTAAATACATCACAGATCAGATGTGATGCAGGAATAAAAACTCCAACGTTTCAATTAAAGCGTCACGTTACGCACCACCTGGGCAGACCTTTCAAATCAAGCCAGACTTTCAAATACATTACCTCACAGCTATAGTGAACCAGGGGGTCCAGTTACCTGATGAAAATCGGAACTTTGGAACAAAAAAATCAAAGCAGCCACATTTGTTTACAATGTATAGACGTAAGCAGAAGTAATCCCTCTCAGTCATCACTTATGACCCACTAGAAGTGTGTGGCGGTGTATTTTTCTGCTGAGGCTCTGCCCTCTGCCTGGGTTTTCTTATTTTCTTCTTAATATCTGTGTTTGGGACGTTCATGGGTCTTTACCCCCACAGCGCTCTGGTGAAGTTGGGGCTTTTTGAAAGGGTAGCAACCAGGTGTCAGGCTGTAAGCAGCACGTATCCAAAAGACACAGTGCCGAATAATACAAGTAGAGCAAGGCGAAACGCCAAATGAAAGTGAATCTGGGGTTGGTTTTTAACTTTCACTTTCTCTGGTGAGCACATTTACAAACCGTAACTGACAATCCTGCATAGTATACCTTTATTTTACACACAATTACATAACATGTTTCTCAAAAACTGTTTGCATTTACTACAGTTACAGTGAGACACACACGCACACACACACACACACACACAGTCACAGTCACAGACACCCAAACATTCATGTGCAGATTCACACACTCTCAGAATCTCTCCTGAATATCAACCTTTGGTTTTCTGTCCGTCTGCCTGTCTGACTGTCCGTCTGTCCGTATGTCTGTTTGTCTCTCTGCGCGTCTGCGTGATCTGTCCAACAATATGTCGGTCTGGCTGTGTGTTTGTGTGTCAGATAGACTGCTTCAGAGCAACGGAGCTGCAAGGAGGGAAAAAGTGACAGAGTGAGCCCCCTAAGGTTACGAACTCTACCTTTACTGCTGTTTGAATGTGATTGACAGTTGAAAGAGTCACCTGGTCATCTGATCAGCTGATGGCAGGCAGGGCTTCACATATTCCGGGGTGAACAATCAGGAGAGGCAAACCAGGCAAATGTTTGGGCCCCCCGCCTGTGTATTCCAAGTTCACTAATGTTTTCAGACCACATCTTCCTCTTTTCATCCACACACAACTTGCTTAGTGAAGGTGTCTCCTAGTCCCTCGTTGGCGATCAGAGTTGCTAAAAATGTTGCTCTGTGCATGACTACCACCTGCTGTCTACCTCCGTCTCCTCCCTCCATCCTCCTCCCCTCCCTCTCCTCCTCCCCATGTCTCTCCCCTCCTCTAACTGCCTCGCTCACAGTCGCTTTTGATTTCATAAAGTCCCGTTGTCTTGTACTGTGACAACTCTTGCATGTGATCTAACGACACCAGATGAAAACAACTGTGCAGAGGCAGCAATTCATCGCTGGTACCCAGACACTCCCTGTTATTTTGCTTCTGATTTTCAGGCTTCTTTCGGGATACGTGACGATAAGGCCTTTCCTAACCTCGTCGTAATTATTTCACTCTCTTGTTACGTGATTAGCTCCTCTGCTCTTTCCTGTTGTTTTCTCCTCCTCTCCTCTTCTATCCTCTCCTCTCCTTCCTCTCCTCTCTCTGCCTCAATCCGTCTCTCTGTTCAGTATGCTGTGCTGAGAGGGCATCATTACGGAGCCCGTATTTGAGTCATTTTGATTTAAGCAGCCAGACAATGGCCTGTTGATTGAAGCAACCAGAAGGCAGACAATAGGGTTCAATGCTACATAATGCGCCACCATTTTTTCTGAGCTCCCCATTTTCAGAAAAGGGCCCCGGCTCTCCATTGTGCCTCTCCCGGAGGGAAAAAATGGTGCTTGGGGAGGAGGAATATTTTCCCGTGGTATGTCATTATTTTGCAAATTTCTATTATCTCATCATGTTGTCTTCATTGTAATTGCAGCTAATTAGGAGGCTAGTTAGGAGCCTGGGCTTTGAGGCTGGCTCGGCTGCTGAAAGGAGCCCACCGATTATGGCCCCGACAAGAGAGGAAGCAGGAGAAAAGGGGAGATTAATGCTGTTACCCAGGAGACACTGGCTTCCATCTGCGGGGAACAATGCAGTTTTGTTTTCTCCGGGATCCTGCTCAGATCAACAGAATGGGCTAGCTCTGCTCTGCTCTGCTTGGCGACAATGCCCAATTCTGTCTTACCGGGGCTCAGGCAAAACCCCCCTCTCCTCTCCACTCCTCTCCTCACCTACCCTGCCCCCCCGCCCAACACTCCAGTCCCCTTTACCTTCCCCTCCCCTCCGTCATTCTCGCCACCTTTCCCTGCGCTCATCAGGCCCTGACTAAAAAGCTTAGCGCCCTCCGCGAGCCAGCCAGCGCCAGTGACTGAGAGCTCTCACACACCCCCAGTATCAGATGAAAGCAGCGCGATGTGTGGATAGAGTTCCCAGGTTGCAGGAGGTCGTGCCCTTGTCACACACAGAGCTGCAAGGTTTTACTCCCCAGTCCCTGCCGAGCTCCAAAGCACTTAATGAAATAATATACTCTGTCGCTTTTGCTCTTTCTTCTTCCCCTCGTTCCCTCACTCACCGCACCAACCCCCACCCACCTCCCAAACCGGGGCTGAGGCAGGCCCCTTGTCTCAGAGCAGGGGCCCCGGGGCCCCTAGACACCTTCTTTGGAAAGAGAAGGAGGGAATACAATGAGAGAAGGAGCCTAGTTTGGTACAGTACAAACACAGAGAGGCACAAGCAGGCTAGGAGAAATGAAAGGCCTTTGTCTGCCTTTGTCAGGGGGAAAAGGACACTGAAAAAGAGGGAGAGCAAGCGCTTATGGACAGAAAGAGACAAAGAGGAAAGAGACAGAGAGAGGGAGGAGATAGCAGGCTGGATCACATGACTCAGAGCATTGTGATCCGGAGCGAGAAAGGTTTGGAGTGGAGCATCTCTCCATCTGGTCAAAAAATGGGAGAGACGGGTAGGAAAGCAGGCACGGAGACGGAGAGAGAGCGCGAGGGAGCAACACAGCGAGGGAGCAAACAGAGAGAGAATGAGAGAAAGTATTGAGCAAGTGCCAGCGACATCTGCTCCCGTGGGCACAACAATAAAACTCCCTCTAGATCAGCCTCACACCATATATGCTCGCACAATGCATCGGTCTCAAAGGCGCAAATAAATATGTGTGTGCTCGTGTTCATGAAGTCTGCCCACTGATCTGTTAAACATTCACCTACACACAATCTAAATTAGCTCAATGCATAGATGGTCTCCTTGTCTTCAGAGTTTTTGGGCTCTTATAGGATATTTTGACTCTCTTTTTATGTACACTCCTGAATGTTTCCTCTTTGCTGCACTGAGAAATAAGTTGCGGTGGATGATGCCTCAAAGGACAACAGGATTCAAGCATTATTGTATTCCCCGCTTCTACTTAGGACTCCAGATGCTTATTTAATACTTCCATGTGCTCTCGCTTTATTAATGTTGTTCTCATTATTCACATATTCTGTTTTCATGCAATCTGCACTGTTTTTTTAATAGCCAGAAAGTCCAAACAGAGGAAAGTGTTGCGTGGTATTGTAGGAAACAGCCTACTTAAGCATCTTGTTTGGAAGTAATTACCGCCGAAGTTGTCTTGGTGATTTGACCCCTGTTAAATGCATACCATAATAAATTGTAAATACCAGTTGTTTCTTTGCAAAGAATAAGAAAAGCGTATGGCTCTGATACGGTGCCATGGAGTACCATATGAAGCTGAACAGACAAGACATATAGGATCTGAACATCTCTACATAGCGGCCACACATCCTGTGATTAGGAGCCAAAAACAAACACTATTAGTACAATTAAACATTTTCCCTGTGAGATAGTATACAATGAAAGAAATCCCTGTATAAATCCTGGCCATGTTATTCGTTCAGATATCTTGCCTTTTGTACACAACAAATGCTTTGTGTATATTTTGTCTGTTAAGTGTGTTTGTCTGTTTGGCCAAGCACCTGTTTTTGATTGGCTGAAACATGATTGTAGAAAAAAAGGATGTGGTTTTTTTTTTTGTTTTTTTGTTTTTTTTTCAATTGGACTTTTGAAAAGTTGGAACTGAATAGTTGGAAAGTTGCGTGTACCTGCATCTGAAAAAAGCAACAAAACTTTAATCAAACAGCTTGAAATCCTAACAGATTCTGAAAGCGCGCAGACAAGGTAATCTGTGTTGTTTAGGGACCGCGGCGTGCCCCACTCGCCATTTATCTTTGTGGGGAAAAATTTCTCCCTGTTGCGTTTAATGTGTAGTCAAAGTGGAGAGGGCGAAACGCTACTCTCTAATTTTGCATGTCATCTCTCTCCAAATCACTTCAAAGATGAGGCCCTTGCCAAAGATTTCCTCCCTTTTTCTCCTTGCCTTTTTCCTTTTCTCTCCCCTCTTTCTTTTCCGCCTTTTCTTGTTCCCCGAGTTGCAGTTGTCACCATCGCTTGGCGCCAGGAAATCGCGGGCATCTAAACAGCAGCACACAATGTCGTAAAAAGGCTCTAGAGTTTTACTTTCAGATGTCACTCCAATAGCACACATCTGCTACGTGCCGTGCATCTGCTAGGCTCTCCCGTCTCAGAGAGCCGGGAGCGCTGATTGAACTGAAGACAGAAAACATCCTCATTATCGCGGGCAGTGAGTGAGCTGGGCTCCCCAACAACCCTTTTAATGCATTCACTCACTTAACTGCAGCCCGGTGTTGTGGATACACACATGTACACGCACATGCAGATACACGCATGTGTGCACGCATGTTGACAAAGGTAAATGGCCTACACATGAGCACATGCATGTGAACACACACGCACGCGCGCTGCTTCAGTGCCAATCACCCCTGTGTCATAGACAATACTATTACACAGCCATTGTGTCAGTGCTTACTGAGAGCCTGTCTCTTTGGATATCTCTCCATGCTGCAGAAGTCACATCTGACATAAACAAAACAGAAAATTAAATGGCAATTAACCGTTTTTATACGCATGTTTTCAACCATAATATAGCATGAAATGTATGAAAGAACCAAAAAGTGAGTACCTATGATCAACAGTGTGCAATAGTGTTTGATCTGACACAACAGTCTATAAGACCTTCTCATGTGCAATTACTTTTTTTAGTGATTGTTGTCTGCAACATATAAAACAATAGAGCCAAGATCAAAAGAGCCAAGAGCCAAAATCACTGTGTCCTTATATTCATCTAAGGCTACATTCACATTATAGGGACTTCATGCTCAATACCAATTATTTCCCCTGATCTGATCTTACTGCCTAGACTGATCACATTCATGTATGATATGACCCATATCTGACTTAAGCATGACCGAATCTCTGCCCCCAACTGTCCAACACCAAACCAGTAATGTCCCACACATGACAACAAAAAAACCCCTCACATTCTGAGAGAAGCATTGGGCAATGAATGATTATCTGCAGAGGTTGGGTGACAATTCGTCATATGTTAAAGGTGAGGGTGAGGAGACGAAGGAGCACAAAAGCCGTAGCTATAGCTTTATTAGCAGCTATTGCTGGTGGTTCTGTGGAGAGAGAGGAGTGGGTGCTGGAGAGGAGTCAGGAGTGGCAGGGCTGAGATGTGGAAGGCTTCATGGAAGAACAGTTCCTCCAAAAGTCTAGAATGTCCATTTTTGTTCTTCTTCTTCTTCTGTAGTTTCAACAGACAGCATGCTGGGACGAGAAAAAAACATGAATGTGTGGGAAAAAAACACACATGATTGAATAGTCACATGACCAGTGGGACATGAATCAGATTTAGGAGCACATATGAAAGTGGCTCAGATCTGATTTCAGTGTCCACACTACTCTGAAAAAATCTGATCTTTGTCACTTCAGAGCCAAAAAGTTCGATTGTGGTCACATTGGCTTGTAATGTAAACATAGCCAAAGAGATGTTCAAAGACAACTGAACAAGTACGAGATGTGTTGGGAATCTGTCGTACAAGCAATTCTGCTGGCAGCTTAAACAAGATCAGTATGAATCTCAAGGGTTTCCTTTGAGAAATGAATAATCACCAGGTTGATTGACACATTTTTTCAGATAAAGATCTTGTCTGCTCATTGAGATTTATGTACAGGTGCTAATTCCTTCCAGGTCAGCTTAACTGAAAATAACCTTATTGCATGAATTTGTGAAGAAAACTTGAAAGAAGAATCCAAAAACGGAGAACATTGTTGATGAATTGAAGTCATAGGGGACTATATCAAAACGTTGGGTTACAAACTCTCACATTCAAGTGCCCTCTATTGAGCTGTGTGCTCAATACTTCCCAAAAACATATATTTTTGCAAAAATCTTTATATTTAAAACTGAGCTGAAGGTGAAACGTATCTAAGCTGTCTTCAAAGCCAGACTCCAGTGACAAAAAACAGTCATTTTACTTTGCTGAACACAGGAGCTGCTGGTTTGCCACTGCTGCAGTCAGTAGTTAGTTTGTGTTATTGTGTAACTTTGGTGTTTTAAAGGATTAGTTCGGATTTATCGAAGTCACACAATGACATAAACAAACCACTGATTGAGGCAGTGGTAAACCAGCAGCTCCCGTGTTCAGCAAGGTAAATTAGTGTATTTTTCAATGGAGTCTGGCTTTGAAGAGAGCATAGATAAGTTTCACTTTCAGATCAGTTCCCCTGCCAGAAAGGGCTGTGTGTTTGGGAAGTACTGAGCATACGACTGGAAAAATGAGACTTGGATTATACTGCACGAGTTGTGTGAGTATGTAAACGGATTTAATGTTATGGTTTTGCTGTTGTTAAAGGCGGACCCCCTTTTACTCGACTTGATCGAGAATTTTGACTGTCTTTGGATCCTTTTTCACATGAAGTCACACAGAAAACTCAACGCTTTCTTCAAAAATTCAACGTTACACATGATAATATACAAATGGTCATTTAGGGGGTGAACTATTCCTTTAAGCAGTGTGTTCTGTGAAAAAAGGCAACCAGGTAACATGCACCACACTTGTCCTTTTGAGGTGACGTCATTTTCTGGCTCCAAGCTGAGCAATCAGTGGCTGTCAAGGAAATCTGGAGTGGCACTGAGGGGTGGCCAATCAGATTTCACCACACGACTGCCTCCCAGTCTCCGCCCCCGCTATATCCCGTCACCACTTTCTACTATCACGAATCAGTCCGCCGGCTCTCATCCTGCCTGGTCCATCACAGAGCAGTGCTCCGTAGATGACCGGAGCCTTGGCTTCTCACCCTCACCTACTGACGCAGTGGTGATTAGTGGTAACTGTGGCAACCGCTACTAGTGTCACACTTTAATGGCCACATTTCCAGGCCTGTTGCCAGTTTCAAACAAAGCCTGTCCACGTTCTCTGCTAATAGCTGCCCCTTCCCTGACTCAGTGTCACTATTTAAAAGATACCTTCACTTGTACCAAGATCTGGGGATTTTGTATCATGTCTTATAATCAGAGGTTCTGTAATAAGTATGCTTTTGTTGAAATTCAGATGCTTATTTGTTGATTTGTTTATTTATCTCTGATCCCCTATCACTTTGTGTGCTCGATCTTGATGACACAGCCCTATGCCCTCTGTGTGCCTGTATGCAGAAGTGTGCCAGTACTTCCACTACTTCCTCCCCACAAAAAAAGTCACTGTCGAGCTTCCACCGAGGCCGATTAGGAAGGATTTATAAAACGAGGGTTAGGGATGGCAGAAGTGAGCGGGGAAGTGTGCCAATGCAGCCAGCTGAGTTTGAATGTGTGTAAGCTGTATTAGCCGGCTGGGGTCAGCAGGGGTGAGGCTGTTCAGCAGGTTAATAGCTACAGAATGAACTGAGGACGTAGTAATAGAGTGATAACAGGACTGGGATTGGGCAGAAGAGGGAGGGGAGGAAGGAAAGGACGGGTTGAGAGGAGGGGAGGGATTAGGGAAGGATGAAACAATAGGGAAAAGAAGGAGACGGCAAGGAGATGAGTGTAATGTATCCGTCTAAGGTGCAGTGGGGACTGTGAATATAGGGATAGTAGAAAGAGAGGAAGAGAGATGGTGGAGAAAAAGGGAAGGAAATAAATCAATAGGCAATGACAGAGGGGAGACACAGTAATAGAGGTAAAGGAGGGCAACTGATAAGGAAGGAATGATAAGGAAATGTAGGAGAGGGAATAATCAGAGGAAGGAATTTTCTCACAGCTCTGCATTAAACTGAGCCTCTCATGACAGATTTTCACCTGCAACCATTTGTACTACATGTCTTGTATCTTTGTGCTTTTAGTAAGTACTATTCAGCCTGTAAGAGTCTTGTATAATTTCTATTGATGCTCTGGAGGAGCTTTGTCAAGTCTGAGAGAATTACTTAAGTGACATCTCAGTTTGGGCTTTTAATTCACAACAGAAAGCCTGCGCTGTGCCGAACAGTTTGAACCTTTGTCGATTCATTCAAAACGCTTGCGTTCGGATTCTAAACCAACCTTTTTTTTGTGTTTCTATTCATTCCAGTTGAACCCAGTATTTCTGCACAGTTACAGGAAGGGGGAAGTTCATGAACTACAAGTCAAAATATCATGACCTCTGCTGCTTCAAATTTGACCTTTTTCTTTCTTTTTTCCTTAAAAATCTGACGCTCCCAAGTGACTCGATTTCACAGATTTGTAACAATCATTCCCTGCCCTTTTGAATGGGTTTTAGTAGGGCTGCAACAAACAGTTTTACTCATTATTATTAACCTGTGGAAATGTGAAAAAAAAAACAAAAACACAACCTGTTGTTTTGTCTGTCCAACAGTCTGCAAACTAACGATTTTTAATTTACTGTTACACAACAATTTAAAGCAGCACATTCTGTCATCTCGAAACTTGAGACCGGAGAGTATTATTTGCTTAAAAAAATAACTGATGCAATGAATCCATTCACAAAATAGTTACTGATTACATTTCTGTTAGATAGGTTTTCGATTATAGATGAATTACCCATATCACAGGACCACTTCTGTCAGTCTTTAGCAGAGGGAGACTGACACACTTAAATGAATTGTTGAGCATGTGTAATGCATGTTTTAGTGTAAAGCTTAGCAAATTTGCATAATTTTAAAGGAATATGTCACCCACAAAATTACCATTTATATGTCAGTCAGTCATGCCGTGTTACCTTGAGATCATGAAGAACACTACGCAGAAAATGACAAACATTGATTTATTGATTGAGTGGGGACTACATTTAACAGCTGTATCAAAACATCTGTTTACAAACTCTCACACAACTCGTGCAGCATAATCCAAGTCTCATTGATCCAGTCGTATGCTCAGTACTTTCCAAAGAAATGCATTTTTACTGAAACCTTACTATTAACAACTGTTTCTTTAGCTGAAATGCATGTGTTTGGGAAATACTGAGCATATGACTAGATAAATGAGACTTGGATTATACTGCATGAGTTGTGTGAGAGTTGGTTAACAGTTGTTTTGATATAGCCTTACTGTTAAACATGGTCCCCAATCAATCAATAAATCACATTTTTTGTTGTTTTCTGTGGAGGCCTGAGAGAAAAACAAAGTTGTTTTCACAAATTCAAGGTAACATGACATGATTAATTGATATACAAATGGTCATTTTGTAGGTGAAGCATTCCTTCAATCTTTTGGTAATGTAACTTAAATGTAAATCCACCTTGCTCTGTTAATACCTGAGGACATTTGGTGAGGTCAACAGAGTCTGGTGTGCTGGGGGAGAGCTGAGTTTAATTCAAATTAAAATGCTTTGCTGATTGGCGTAAATAATTCACTTACACATTAAAAAACATGGAGCCTTTCTCAAGCTGCGGTGATGAAAGCAGGAAGCCAGGTGTAAAAGATTGATGATATAATATGATGCAAAAAAACATAAGGAACATATATCCACGCACAATATCACACAGTATCATAAAACATCTCGTTTGTGTCTGTTATTGTGGCATTGATGTTTGCACCAAGCAGCCAATACTTCCCACAAAAGCACTTAACAATATGTGTTTGTTGATGTTGTACAGAGACACATTGAAACGCTATAATATCCTGTTTCTATATTCACACTCTGGAAGGTCCAGACGAGACCATTTAGTTTGAATGAGAACTTTTTTGTGGCCTTTACACCCACAAAGGCAGCTGCTTGGATTGCAGCGCCGAGCGCACACTGTTTGTCCTCACTTTTAAAAAGTAGGTACATTTGAATGTTTGGATTTCTCTGCCTCATTACAGCATGAGATTGATGTCAGAATAACTTATGCATACAAGACAAACAGTGCAATGAGCAAATTAGGCTTCACCTTATTGCCTTAAAGAGCATTCCACATCAAGAAAAGCCATTTTTAATGATAAATTCAAATGTTTTTATGTAAATATCGTTCCATTTACATCACAAGTGAGGGGAGCGAGTCCCCCGGTAGATGATTCCTAACGTAAGGTGAAGACAGATGAGAATCAGAACCTCTGGACGGGTTAAATGATTAGATTCCTGCTCAAACACAACTGTGTGTGTATGTGTGTGTCCTTGTCCGTAGTCTAATGACTGCTCTGTCTGCAGAGAGTGGAACACAGGAGGGAATTAGTCGTCATTGCATATCAAAGGCTTAACCATTAGAGACATAGGGTAGGGTCTTCCTAATGAGAGGGGGTACCGGTGTTTTTGCTGGTGTGTGTGTGTGTGTGTGTGTGTGTGTGTGTGTGGGAGTGTGTAGTGTTTGGTTGGGTCACAGCATATGCATACTTAAGCGCACACCTTCAAAAGCAGCCAGCTTTACACATATTGCACTCTGTCACACAGATTCAGCGAAAAGGTACCGATCACCAATGCACACACACACACACACACACACACACACACAACGTAATTCATAGAAACACGCAGCATTTATATATATGTAGACAAAGTCGGAGGCACACACACTGTGTTGCCAGGGCCCTCTGGCAGGCCTCGCCGTGCCTCTCAGTGTGGCATGGCGTGGGCAGAGGTGCCAGCGAGATGCCAGAGCTTTGTGTGCCACGCTAGATCAACGCCAGCCATTGCATGTACACAGCACACAACGCGCCCGGGGGTACAGGACTCACCCACCTACACCTTCCATCCATACATACATCCATCTCCTACTATCTCTTCCCCCTATGTGTTCACCTCATTCTCTCCTCTGCTTTATTTCTCCCTGTGTTTTTGTGTGTGTGTGTGTGTGTGCGTGCGTTCATGTAGGCTGATTGGCGATGCCCTCTGTGCCATCTGCAGCAACCCCCCCACCTCACCCACCTCCCACCCTTCCCACTCATCACAAGGGTGGGCTTAACCATCTGTGTGCCAGTGTGTTCCCACAGTGAGAAAAGGGGGACTTGGGGGGGGGTCATAGTGGTGGTGACGGGGGTTGCCACAACAGACACACACATTATAAAACAAAACAGCACACTTTACTGTGTGTCGAGATAAAAATGAAGAATTGACATACGAGTGCCCGACGACATAAGGTGGCCCTGCATGCAGAATAATGTAATGTCACCTAATGTTCGGCTTGTAAAACCATTCTCCTCTATTAAAACAAATATAGGAGCATATTGTGCACAGTGTATTCCGCCGCATATTTTATCATTTAGGCTCGAAGCTGCGGCCCAGAGGGATTCAAAGAGAGCAGCAGCTGGGTAAGTGTCAACAACTCCACAAGCGCCAACATTATAAGAAGCCAATAGTAAGAGTCAACGGTCAGAGCCACAGTGCCCTGATAGTATTCCCGTGGGCAAAGATGGAAGATGGATCACGGGTGGAAGTAGGATGGATGAATTGAATCGAAACGAAGGCTGGATTTATCACTACTATTCTATTTATCCACTGCAGAAGCACATACAGGATTGGAGTTACTGTAGTTTAAGTGATAATCTCAGAGATTGTAATTTAAAAGGATAGTCCAAATCTTTTGAAGTGAGGTTGTGTGAAGTATTTATCCTTAGTAAGTGTAATATATGCAGTAGATGTCAGTCAGATTGCCCCCAATTTGGAAAAGCAGTGCCGACACAGAAGCTAAGCAATGTACTGCTGTGGAGGGGTCAGCAGCAAAAAAACATTTTAGCCACCTAAGGTCATTATCAGTTTAAGTGTACGCTTCGTTAAGAGTATTTTCACTGCTTTAACTTGCCGTCACACAGCGATTTCCAACAGGGAACTGTAGCTCTCTTCAAAGCCAGACTCCATTGAGAAAAACAGCAATTTAACAGTGCTGAACACAGGAGCTGCTGGTCTACCACTGCTTCAATCAGTTAGTTGGTTTATGGTTCTCACTATTGTAATGTTAAGTATGTGAAATATTTCTAATTTAGAAGTACATAATATATGCTGAGATGATAAGGCTTTAGGCACAACCACAGTTTTGGAAATATATTCAGACATATGTAGTGCACTTGCAGATTTGCATATCATAGAAGCTTGGACTGTTGGCCTTGGTGGAGGTCAGTGCTCTCCGAGTTTCTTCCAGCTTCTGCCTGGTTGACATTATTCAAGAAATAAGATTGAGATGCAGATTGAACTAATAATACCCATTATCAGTTATTTCTTCATCAACTTCTGACAACTGAGGACATTAAATTGCCATATGATGCCATAAAGAGCAACATGACTTGGTGTCAGTCACCAGAATACAGGCTCATGTAGTGACCATAACCATCCAATCAGTTAGTTAGCTGTCAGTACAAGACTTTATGTTTACGGCTCTGGGTTCATTTCTTAAGTGCCACCAGTGCATCTCCATCCACCTGTCACATATTCTTTGTTTTTTTTTTTGGTTTGTGCATGAAAAAAACCTGAGTGGATACAAGAAAAATGTAAAAAAAAAAAAAAAAAAAAAAGCATTGCACTTCAATGAGGAAAAAAAGTTGGTGATTTGATATAAGTGCAGTGGAAACAGGCAAACTCTTGCTTGGGTCAAGACCTTTGAATCGGCTCTCTCCACTGAGTTCCAGTTGACAGATTCGCTGCTATTGAAGTTTTTCTAAATCAACATGTCTTCTTAATATTGCCCAACATCATGGTTTGTTTTACTTCATTCTTGTCCACTCTTAAAACCCATAACTGTGGGCCTAAAATTACTTTACATTCAGACTGATATGTTGGTCTCTAGTGACTGTTAGGGAAAAGGAATCCCCCTCCCCACAGAAATCAGTTAGAGTGGACGCACATGTCACACTAAAGCCCAGTTCAGCCCAATGATTCACAAGCTTTTAGAATGTTGCAGAGAAAAGTTGCAGCAATGCGAATTGGCTGTCTGAGCTCGACTCAGGCCGGCTCATTGTGTCACCTGCAACTCCGCTGGTCAAATCGCTGGCGGCAGGTTGTAGAACATAAAGCTCGTCACCTGTTTTGACAGCCAATCAGCTTGTAGTGAAGTCCAATGGTCAAGTCAAAATGACCGCAGATGGCGTGTTCGCCTGCTGTGGCAGGTGCTCCATCCCTGCTGAGCCCTCTGTTTCTGTCCTCACAGTGTGCCAAGGTCGGACAGTGGGTCATTGCTGCTGCTCGCTGTATGTGCTTATGCCCCCCACACACATTCTCATTGACAAACCAATTGGTGCTGCTTACTTATATCATTGTGACATATCTATGACAGTCCATCTGATGCTCGTTTTGTTCTGTTTTGCACCGTTTAATCACTACTGCGAATGCAACTGTAGCCAGTATCTCACTATCACTATCCCCAGTCATATTTTAAGAAGCTACAAATTATATTCAGCCACAAAGCAAACCTGAAAAGCTGGAAAGCGGAATGCAAGGACAGAGAGTTGTTGCATAGAGATGATACACCATCTCATCTAGCTGCATTGGTGTGAACCGGCAGGTTTTTAGATCGTTGCAGAACAGCATGTTGCCAGTAGTTGCATGTTTCAAATCGTCTCGTCGTGAATCTGCGGTCTGAACTGGGCTTAAAGATGAAATGGAGTGTAAAAATTTGACAATTCTGTCTAATATGAGGCAAATGCTAAATCATGATGTACTTAAAGCGTGTGAAACGTCCACTCAAGGTGTGAAAGTGACCCTGGTCACTTACTAAGGTGTGAAATGACTGTTCTGCCAAGTCTTTATTTTTAAATACAACTAATGATTGAATCAGTATACACCAAAATAATAATTAATATGATGGAAAATAACATTTTTTAAAGAAGTTACTAAGTGTGCCACATGCCCGTGGTGGTGTTTTATGGTCTTGGGTCGGATTAGTCGCACACAAACGGAGGCTTCTGCACTGGCTACACATTGAACCAATATTGAAATCTGATGTAAATGGCTTCTATAAAAACGTGGTGAGTTGTGGTTGGGTAATGATGATGTGTGGGTTTAGGCTGCATGCTTCTTTAACAGAGGCTGCTGGGTTTAAAGATGTTTAGGAAGCTGGCCGCATCTGGAGTGGCCACG
The DNA here is from genome assembly GCF_041903045.1 of Epinephelus lanceolatus. Taxonomy (NCBI): domain Eukaryota; kingdom Metazoa; phylum Chordata; class Actinopteri; order Perciformes; family Serranidae; genus Epinephelus; species Epinephelus lanceolatus. The sequence goes on from NC_135756.1 coordinate 21,889,840, forward strand.
GGCCAGCTGGCTAGTAGCCTTAAACCTCAAGCAGCACTGTTTTCTTTTCCCTTTCTGTCAGAATCCTCAACTAGTTTTACTCATCTTTCCCACTCTTTATTCACTCTGTCACTGTCTTACTTTGGCATCTTGTTTAGCTTTGTATGTCTCAAGTCACGCTCCTCCCACCACCAAACAAACGCGCATATCACAAACACGCACGGTTGCACACGTACAAAAATACTACGGGCATATTGTCAACGCTTCCATGCATGTCCCGTGCACTACCTTGCCCCTCTGTAAACTACACACACACACTCACACACACTTTTGTCTCTATTGTTCTTTATCACACATGGCCTTGAAGATGAAAAAGAGGGAAAAAAATAGGAAAGAAAAACTCTTAAGTGTCAAACCTCACACCCAGTCTGCCGTGCGATAAGATTAGATTTATTTCTCCAGCTGTGACATAGAAAATGGAAGTGGATTATTTAGTAAAAAAAATATGACAGAATTAAATTAAAACTAGTAGGCGTTATTGTTAAGCATGGAACAGAGGGGGCTTAAATATATAGGCTCAGCATAGCCCTCAGGCATTGGATAGCACAATCTCCTCTCCTCTTGTTCTCACCAATGGACTTAAAAAACACACATATAAACAGCCTTCCAGGACCACAAAGCCTGTGTAGAAAATCAGAAAATCATTTCCTCTTCACTCTAGATTCCCTCATGCTCCCTCTCTCTCCCTCTCTTTTCTTCTGTTCTCTCTGTCATCCCCCTTCTCCCTCAGAGCAAGTCCACAGGGGGCTGCCTGGGCGCATCAATCCAGGGTTGAGCTTGTGCCTTGACGTGGAGAAACACAAAGTGCAGAGATTTGGTGCATAAACATGTGTGCTCTTAAAAAAAAAAAAAAAAAAAAAAAGAAACGGCTGCAGCGAGAGGGGAATGGTGCCAAATCCCCCCATTCAGCCTCAGACCGAAGGAGGCAACATCCTGACAGCTTTGAGGTGGAGGGGGGACTGGAGGGGGAGGTTAGGGATGGAAAGAAGGGGAAGAATGAAAAAGAGGGAGAGAGATGGCAACTGTGATGGAGGAGGAGGGAGATGAAGAGGTAGAGAGAGAACATCAGCTCCTGGGGATAAGAACAAAGCTCAGGGAGTCTCAAAGTGATAATCCGCTGTGTTTTTCATATTTAAAAATGTTTTGCTGTTCCCTATCTCTGATATAAGCAGGCTGGAAATCAACTTTAAGTTTCTTCTCTCAGGGAAAATAAACATCTGTGTTGCCCAGGAAATTATACATCTATTGTTTTGGTGGGCAGAGAGATCAAAACCTTTCAAACTTGCCTCCTTCTCCTCCCTCACCCCACTCAGTATGTGCACAAAATAACTCGATTACCAAGAATATCTAGATTAATATAATAGTTCAATTATAGGTTTGGCATAGTTTGTGGTAGGAGTAGCTGTTCTGGAGCTTTTGATCGTATCACATGATATTTGTCAGCAATAATAGATTTCAAGATCTTCAAATTTCCTTTTTTCATTTAATTTTTTTATGAGCACCTACTTCAAGGATCTTTTGGACATGTTGGCTCCAGACTTGAGGACCAAAAGTCACCCTTTGCTTTCAAAACAGACAAGACTTGATGGATGGTCGGGTTTATGTCAGGGTAATTCAGATTTATTGCAATCTGGGTTTTATTTGTTGCTATCTTTTGTGATAACTTTGTACAAACCAAAGTAATTGCTAAACAGCAACACTGATAAGACAAGAAAGAGAAGTGGTCGAATTGCTGTAAATTAGACATCGTTGTAGGCGGATTTTCTCAAGCACTTTATTTAGAGGGAAAATAAGGACCTGAAATATTAGTAATGATTCCTCATAGCAAAGGAAAACAATACTTGTGAACCAAGTTGAACCAGGAAGTTGGTGTGTAGATTTTGATAGATGTTCAGATAGGACAGTTGTTGTAAGGATTTTGGCCTTTTTCCTTCATTTTGTCTTCCAAATGAATTTTTGCTAACCTGGTAGCTGGTTGAAAACCTGTAAATTCTTGTCACTGCTCATGATTCTTATCCAGTCAGACTGTATTTCAGCAATGTTGCCATGCTTTCCAATCTTAATAATTACTCTGGTGAATCCAGTGTTGTATGGTAATAAAGCTTTTAAGCTGCAAAAGGCAGCTTTATTTTGGCGTCACTGGACAAAAAACCCATATTAACCTTATTGTAATGTAAGTTACTGAGAGAAAACTAAACTTTTGCACCACTTCTTGGCTCTGTTTCCGGCTTTTTTATGTTATGTTATGTTAGCTAGAGCCTAGGATCACAGTGTGTCCTCCGCCTCACTCCCTCGCCGCTACAGACCACAGGAGGAGAGTGAGCAGCAGTTCTGAAGACTGATCCCCAGCTCAGTGACCGCAACAACCCAAATCCAGCGAGTGCCCCGGGAGACCAGCCCCGGCCTGACTCCCAGCTGGAGCAGCAAACTTTCTGTTGCTGCCATTACACGTTAGTGCCATACTACTGCTGGCCACCAGCTTGCTGTGACACTGGCACTGGGAGGTTTGTACTGTCTGAATTTGAGCCACCACAGCAGCTGTCTGATGGTGCATTTTTGAAGTTGCTGTACACTCTCTTCCCTACGAAGCTGTCCACAGCAGCAGGGAGTAAGGCAGGTGGCTAGCTAATTCTTGTCTCACTTGTGGTCTGATAAACAGACAGAGGTAGAACAGGGCAAGGAGGGGCAGAGCACATGAGCTGTGCTCAACTGTGCAATAAAATAAGACAAAACAAATCAGTGTATGGGAAACACTGGGTTACTGTATGGAGCTTGCTGATATGCTTGTGGTCGTCTGGTGGGAGGAGCTTAGGACAGAGAGGGGAGAGCTGCAGAAGAAGGGTGAATTTCAAATTCTTCCTTTTTTTTTTGTCTTTTTCAGATTTCTACCCACCCCAACTTTGACTTTAAATAGTTAATTGAATTCAGCGCACTTAAGTTTAGTTCTGTCAGTACTTAGTTGTACTATACCTTTAATTTCTCCAGTTTTCCCCACCATAACTTTAAGCAATCCAAGCAAGCAGATATTCATGCAGCAAGACATTTATCATTCTAGTTTGTCATCACTTTGGAGCTCCACTTCTCAATTATCATCCAATGATTTCCCTCAGATTTTATCCAAAGATCAGCTTAAGTGATTAAACGTTAAAAACATCTTTCCGGTTTCTTCTCCCTGCTGTCATAGCACTCTATGCTTCAACCCTTTCTCACCCTACCACCACCACTGCCAGTGTGATGACCCTGACTATGGCCACCTTGGGGAATCTCCATTTGGCTGCTATTTCTAGGGCTCTGTCCCTGTTAATCTATCACATCGATGAGGTCAACACCAAAGCCTTCTTCAATTTAAGTTGCTGCTTTCTCACTCACTTGTGCTTTCCTCCTTGAACAAGACACTGAGCAGTGTCAGGTTCAGTGGGAGCATTACTTTAATCTCGTTATGTGGACATATCAGGCTGCGTCTCAGCACACTGACCATCTTCTTCACCGTCATGTATGTCTCACACAAGTGCGTTCTTGGTGGATGAAGCCCGTCTCTTTCTGCTGTTCATCCTCGCTGCTTGGAGCGAATAGATTTTTTCCCCCTATATATTTGATTTATTTTCTTTCTTTTCTATCCTTGGTCAGTCAAAGCCTTTAGTTTGCTGTTAATTATAGAGAGAGGTAGAGTTCAAGGGAAAGTCTCAGTCAGGTAGCAGAACAATTACAGTGTATTTGTGAGTGTCTGTGTGAGTTTGTGTGTGTGTGTGTGTGTTTCCAAAACGTCTGGACAGGTCATTTTTTTTCTTCTTCTTTTTTTGTAAATCATTCACTTTTTATTTATCTTCCCAGGCTAGTGTTTCATTAACCCCGCTGTGACACAGACTCCCTTTCATTCACTCCTCGCATTGTCTGCTCCAGCCGCTCGCTCTCTCACAGCACCAAAGATTACTAATAAATAAGTGACACCAGAAACAGTCTATTTTCCCTCAGCCATAATTAACTGACTTGATGTTTTCAAGGAGAGGAGAGAAAACATCCTGCTAATTAGGAATGAGTTAAGATTCGCACAAAGAGTACAGATCGTTAATTAATTTTCAACGCAGCCATTGTCGGGGGAAGAAAACAGCTTTGTTTACAGTGCAATGTTTGCCACGGCGGTTTGAGCAGCGCACTTGCTGTGGAGGCATGGTGGGGAGAGGTCCCTGACACATTCACACAAACAGCAGTCCGTATCCAGTAACCTTGAGCAGCAGCTGAGGAAACTTTGATCAGTTAGAGGTGTCGTCTTCATTATATTTGTACCTGGATATCCCACAAGAGTGAATCTGGTGTGCACTTTACCTCACACTACTGACATGACCATACTGGTGGTAAAAGTGGCAGAGAGCAATTTGTGTGTCTGTCTTTTGGTCTCTACCTGTCTACCTGCCCATTTATCTGTACAGCGTTTCTGCCCCGATAGGGATTGATGGGTTTTGGAGGTGGAACAGACTCCAGATAGACACACAGCTACAGAGAGAAAGAGTTGTTCGTGTAAGTGAACGTGCACATGTCTACATCCATGTCACCGCATGTCAGTTCAAGTACCACAGGATTGAAGGTGTGTGTGTGTGTGTGTGGGTGTGTGTGAGGATGAGAGCGGCCTGAGCCCCTGCTTGTATTAAGAGGGCCCTGGCAGCAAGAGATAGCGGCTCTATCTTAATGGCTTCTGCCGCCTGCCACTCAGCCTTCAGACGGGGTCCTCTGCCTGCACGTGTCTCCCCACGATAAAGCCACTTCACAGGGGCTTGCGCCTCTCCACACTGGCCTCTCCTCTCTCCTCCTCTCCGAGGAAAGAAGTGAGAGAGAGAGAAAGAAGAAAAGATGCCAGAGGTATTGATATATGAGCTCACCCTGAGACTGAGACAAGCTGCAAGGGAGAGACTGACGTAAAAAAAGAAGCATTCACACCACAGGCTGTTGATCATATCTGATATTTTTAAAAGACCGTCGTAGGATGTAACCCAGAATATGACATCTGATACAATGTCAAAAACATATGTTTAAAGGTTAACAGTAAGACATCACAACTATTTTTGGATCTACTTTTTCCTGCATGTTTTAAATGCATTCAGTCTCTGTGCATTTCTCGACTGAAGTAAGGCGTCTCTACAGACACCAGTCAAGTTTTCCATCTGGCTTTCTTTCCATTGTTGTGTCTCTCTTTGTCATTAATGTATTAATGCTGGCTCAATGAAGCTGCTGTGGGTGCCAAAGTTATAACTGTCAGGTGACTGATGGGAGTGTTACTCAGTCCACTGTTATTTCACTGGTGCAGCACACACAAATTGTCAGAACAGAAGCAGACTGTCATTTAAAGTGAAGCGATACAATAACACAGCTGCTGTGTCCCCATCACCAGACAGTTATTTAATGATTATGCAAAACACTGGATTATGATCCATCAATACATTTTTGTATTGTGTTTTTGTATTTGTCAACATCTGCATTGAACGTTGAGAATGACAGTTAATTGTTGGCCAGGGAAGTTGGCAGAACTGTTAATATTGAGAGTATTGCGGGGGCGGCAGTAGCTCAGTCCATAGGGACTTGGGTTGGGATATGATATGCTGTGCTAGCTCATGCTAACTGGGCAGAGGGAGTAGCAGGAGAGCAGCTCACGGGGACGTTCCTAGTGCTGCAACTGCCCTCCTTGCTTGCATGACTTTGCAGATGTATTCTGTTGCACCTTTAATATTTGTTTACTTGTATGAGTTCTTTTCACTTGGACATAAATACACTGTTAAAACATAAAATTTAAAGGACTCATTGGCTGTTTGCAAGATCAAGAATAAACTGTCATCCTAGACTTTGAAGCCAGCATTGACGGAAAAGTCCTATAGGAGTTCAGGATAGTGGAAAGTTTAAACATCTGCATTTCCATGACAACTGAACAAATTAGATTTGCTAATGAGAACTTCGTGATACAGTAAAAAGCCCTTGAATAAGCTTGTTACAGGAACTTTGGCTGAGATCTGTCAACTACTGTTCCCAAGGTCAAGAATGAAATGTGTAACCTAACTATTTATTTCTATTTCTTCTTCTTAATATCGGCATAATGGCAACTACCTTATGATTAGAGTAGGGGAAAGATTGTTGTTACAGGTAAACCAAAGGTAGAAAAAACAACTTAAATTGATCTGTGACCAGACACAACCTGTTGCACACACTCATCCATCACTCCAACTTTCACAGCCTTATTTTCCGCCTTGCTTCATAAAGGGCTCACCTCTTCCTGCAATTATGTGCTGCAGGATTATACAACATGCAGCTAATTCCTTGGGATACTGGGCAGAATAATCAATCACCGATATCAGTCAGTCATTCATAACACAATCGCTGACCGTTTTCATCTTGTAGTGAATGGTTACGATTGAAATTCATAAAAACACTGCCAAATTTTGGGGCTGCTCCGTCCCAGAATTTTGATTCACACAGCATCACAGCACAGTAATATTCAACAAGCCCTAGCGCGCTCATTTCTGTCCGATTTAAATGCAAACTATGTCATTTTCTAGATGTGATCTTGCTCTTCCACAGAAAACCCTCTCAGGTCCATAACTACTGATTTGCCACATTGTGTCCGACGTGTGTGTTTCCACATTTGCATAATATGGTGCGTGAATGTTTGTGAAAATGTGTGGGTGATGTGTGTGACTTTATGTGTGTGTGTGTGTCTTCAGGCTTTGGGATTGTTTACTGCCGGTCTCTCCCTGCTCCTGCACATGGTCGGCCCCTAATGCACTACAGCTGTTAGGGTCCCGACACAGGGGCCTCCCATCAACGGTTTCATTGTAATGGACTCTGTGTGTGCATGTGTGTACGTGCTTGCTTCTCTGTGTGTTTTTTCCTGTGTTTGTGAATGAGTGTGTTTTATTGAACATGAATGTGTGTTTGTTCTTGCAGCATTGTGAATTTTTGCTGTTCCTTCTGGGTATTTTTTGTTCCTGTCTCTCTGTGATAGTGCATTTTTGTGTGTGTGTGTGTGTGTGTGTGTGTGTGTTGCATATCCTGTCGTTATACTGGCGGTTTTGTGATACCTTCTCCCTCCGTCTCTCTCATGTCACCTCCCTCTTGTCCTCCCAGATTATGAACCTATGTATCGCTTAACAGGCCCTCTTTTGTTTCCAGCCCAGGTGAAACAGTCCCTTTTCATTTTCTTGTCACTTGTTCTCTCACCCAATACAATACACTCCGGTGGCCTTGCTTATTCATATTCCTCAGCAACATGTTTTAACTGCAGACAATGGTTTACACCTGAGAGGCTGGTTACTCCAAGAACACTTGAGCTTGTTTACATACCTTCCTTTACATCCTGTTTCTTAAAGCACTCTTTCTTTACAGCGTGGCTCCATGAGAAACCCTGACACTGGGCAGATTATTATTAGCTCATTAAAAACTTTTCTCTTCATGAACACCTAGGTGCATTCATTGTTGCATTATCCCCTGTGTCGCCTGTATCTCCTATATAACCCATTGTCAAGTCAAAATGAATCACAGCCAAGCTCACGGCAAAGTCTGAAAGCTGCTATTTGCCATACCCATTGTGTGCATGTTAATAACATAAACATCTATTCCATGACAAACACAAGGCTCATTCCCATTCTCTCAACTGTCTGTAGCAAGAGGGGCGCAGAACAAGGGGTGTGCCCAGGTCAGCGCTGCTCCGTTATGTTGACCAATTGCCGCAGAGTCAGCCGCATAATGGAGAAATTAAGTTTCGTAATGCACAAATGAGGTTATCATTGGTTTCGCAGCTGTTTACGGGGTCAAGGAGAGATGCCGTTTCCAATCGGGGCTCAATTTAGTCGGGGAATGTGATTAGATTTAGCCTTCTCAGTGTATTCTCTCCATTTGACCATGAATTAGATTAGGTAAATAGAAAACTAATGCTGCCCATTGTTGTTGACATTGACATATTCATATTGCTGTCTTATAGAGAGCAGCGGGGCGGGGGCTTGCATGAATGTGTGCTTCCCATGTGTGTGTGAGTACATATACATATGAATTCTAGTAGGAGAAAGGTGGAAATTGATATCTTTGTTAACAAACTCTGCTTAATGGCTGCGTATGAATGTATAGTGGAGAGACTATGAGAGAAACACAGAGAAACAGATGTTTTCTTCTGATTAATATAATTACGATTGGGTCACTCCAATGCATGTTGATTTCCCAATAGTGATGGGCAAAGCAGTTCTTTAGATGTTACTGAATTACTAGAATCAGTTCATTAAAAAGATTTGTTCAAAAGATTTGTTCACCGAATCATTCAGTGCTTGGTGGGAGGAGCCCTGACTGTGTACTGCGTAGTCCGACTCACTGAACTGATACACGGCTGAGCTGTTGCTGCGTCTACCCTGCACTGGTGAGTCTCATTACTGGCCAGCCTAACGTTTTAAGTTTGTTTATCTGGAAACTAAGTCTGTTAAAACAATGGGGAGGTGTGTGATTGTGTTCATGTGGCTTGACTCCTGGCTACATTAGCCGTTAGCTTGGAGAAAACGGTCTCTATTCGTCACGTGGGAGGCAGTCCCTCCCTGCACCCTGGCTCCCTCGCGACTCACGAGTGATTCATCGTTCGCACGGACCGAATTGGCAGTTCCACTCCCGGTCTGCGCGCTCGCTGCTGAGCTCAACTGAACTGAAAAATGAACGAATCAGTTCCAGAAGTATTTCAGTTCAGTACGTTCACTAAACAGATTTGTTCTTTTGAACGATTCGTTTGTGAATGACACAACACTATTTCCCAAGGTACTCCTAGCCTCAGTTTCACAACCTGTTGCTTTTGAAAAAATGTCTCATTTTAAAACAAAACCAGCAGGCTCTGTGGTCCGAAACTTACATTAAAGTACAATTTATCCCTCCCTGTCAGGTCAGACAATAGTTAGGGTCTGAGTCTGAAATGTTATCAGATGCTTTAAAAGAATTTATTTTATATAAAGAACTGACACTGGTTCAGATATTACAGTGGGAGACTTTTTAAGCCCGGTTTCCACCAGCCAGTACAGTACAGTTTGCTTCGGTATGCTTTTTTTCCCATTTCCACTGTGAATAGTTGTGGATGGTACCAATAAAACTGTTCTGTACCGTCCCCATTTTTGGTCCCCTTCTGTTGGGGTACCTAGCACACAGATCTGGTACTAAAAGGTGGAGCTGTGAACACTGCAGTCTGTTGACTGGTCGATAGCGGGCGGTCACTGTGCTCAGGGCTGAGCTGTGGCTGGTTTTGAGGCTCATGTAACCACTGTTCATACCGTGGAGAGTTTTATTAGTAAACTGTAACTATAAAATGAAAGGATGTTTTGCTGCCTCTCACAGCAGCTGGAGTCTGAGAAAAAATAACTTAATTCACTGGGCCGACTGCTGGCGACTTTTAAGGTGGATTGTTAACTTGTAATGTTACTCAGTGTATGAGTTGACGACATGAATCCATCAGCACACCTTAAATTTCACAGAATTGTGTAAATATATGTATTAATATGCTTTTAATTTATAAACACTACGCAATGTGTGTATGCTGTGCGTTTGACTGTACAATAGATGTGTGCTTGTCTACAGTAGGTACAGTGACAGGGCTTGCGTTTTCTCCTTCTTTCTGTGTGTGTGTGTGTTTTAAAGTATCACAGAAGTGGCAGTCTGTCAGCTCTACTTTTCTCTGCGCTCTCCAGAACAATAGCTGGATTGGCCGTATGTGTGACACGTAGACCACACACCCCTAATAGTGACTGACAGCACTAAGGGCTGAAAGCAGCATGCACTCACACACACACACTCACACTCACACACACAGTGTATAGTGCGTACACCTGAGGACACAATGGATGTGGGTGATCGGTGAAGGTTTCAGTCAGTTTGTATATGTGTATTTTGTGAGTGCGTCTGTGTCTGTGTGTGTGTGTGTGTGTGTGTGTGTGTGTGTGTTTGTGCGTGCGCTCATTCATGCATGTGAGCTTCAGCATATGTTCTGTTGAAAGTGTTCAGCTGCTTTCTTGTAACAAAACTGTTCCGTGTTTGAGAATCAAATGCCTGCCTCTCACCACATCAAAACAAAGGAAGCAAATGAAAGGAAATGAAGTCTGTTAAACATTTTATTGCATCTCATTTGTTGTATTATGGCCATGGGGGAAAAATGTGATTCCGATTGGCTGGAGGATGTGCATAATACCCACAAGGCTCATCCTTGTCATTGTTCTGTGTAAATGCCTACAGAAAAGGCATAGAAAAATTGGATTAACACTCTTTTTTATTAAAAATAATGGCTATAAATATTGAAATAACTGTATGTAAACATATGAGTGGGAGGGAGTGGAAGAAAGGGTGAACATTGTATAGATATATAGAGATGAATGAATCCATATAGGCAGACGTTACTGCTTTCACTTGTTGGAGTAAAGTGACACTTATTAAAGGGCTAACGAAGATAGAACAAAAGAAAGTTTCTCTTTTTCTCTTTTCTCTTAAAAGCATTAATTTAAGTTGACTAAAATTTAATATTTGGCAAGTAAATAGTAATATGTAGAAAGGCATTATTAAGACCATTTTAATGCATCAGAAATCCTTTGTGGACTGTGTCGCACAGAGAATGTAATCCCTCTATGCTCGGGATACCATAAAATAATCTCAATTTAAGGCTTGATTTATGTCCACTGTTCTGTTAGTGTCGCCAGTCATGTAAAAAGCATGATATGTGACTAAGTGGACCACTAAACAGCTTCACTTAGAAACAAAGGGACAGTAAAAGAGGCTGGAACAACACAAGTTAACCAATTAAGCATGGGAGAGTCCAAGGCATTTTACATATATCGTAAAAAGTATAACCTTTAGCTTCTCTTTGCTTTGTTCAGACCATATAAGCTGTAATGTAGATTATCACTTTGAACAGAGGTGTCCAGGCTGCAGGTGAAATTATATCTTTATACAGAGCCATGATACTGTACAGCAGTGATACTCTACTTCCGGCCTTTGGGCTAAACCTGGCTCGCGATAGGGTGCGTGTTGGTTTGCCAACCATTTTCTATTTACAGTGCAAATAAATTGGTTTACACTGGAGATTTTTTTTCTACTTTAAATGTAATTAAGATTCAAGAATGCATTAAAAGCATCAAAATAGAGTGTGTGTATTTAAAAAAAAATGCCAGTTAAGGATTTGGGATCAGGGCTAAGTCCTGAATGTCCTCAAATCCTACGAACACCCCTGTTACCTGACATGTGCAGGGCTGCTGTGACTGGATTTGCTTCAGTCTTTCATTTTTTCCTGATAAATAATGTTAATATCTGTTTAAGTGGCCCCTGGGCTCCTGTCATTTGCAAAAGTGGCCCCTTGGCAAAGCAAGTTGAGTATCCCTGCTGTACATGTACATTAGATGTCTGTCAGTATTGTAATATAGAGTTCATCCAAGTACAAAGAGTACTTCAAGTACACATAGCTGTCTTTTCTTATTACTTTTGATTTTGGAATAAGAGGCAATAACATAGGAACATATTAAACCTTAAAATGTGTTTATCTAATAAGAGAATTTTGGTGTGTTTATATGTTAAAGTGTTACTCTGCAAGCCTTGGTTAATTACAGTAGACAGTGTGCATGTGAACTAACTTTGGAACCACATTAATGACTCATAGAATAGACAATACACGCAATTTTTCTTTAAGTGTTTTGACAAATTGAAATAAATCAGCCACAAAGCAAAATAACGGCAATCAAAACAAGTTAATTGAGAAAAAAAAAAAATCCAAACTTTTGCATGTTCGAGCATCTTACAGTGGAGAATTTGCTGCTCCTCCCTCTTATGTTATGACTGTAAGTTCAGCGTCTTTGGGTTTTGAACAGCTTGTCCGACAAATCGATTTCACGTCGCCCATTTGCAGCCTTAAAGAAATACCTTATCATCAATATGACAAGTTGTATACCAATTATTCATGACGCGTTACCTTGAATTTGTGACGGAAACTTTGTTTTGTCGCACACAGAAAACGGCAAACATATTGATTTACTGATTGACTGGGAACCACGTTTAACTACAGAAAACTGTATCAAAAATGCATCAGTATAATCCAGGTCTCATTGATCCTGCTGTATGCTCAGTACCTCCCAGACACATGCATTTTCACAAAATAAAGATTAGTATTAGTATTGGAGTCTGGCTTTGAAGAGAGTGTAGATCAGTAAGGGGCTTTTTTTAAAAAAAGAAACAAAAAATTGCATGTGAATAGGAAGCACTGAGGATACAACTGAATACATGAGACTCTGATTAAACAGCACAAGTGATGTCACAGTTTGTGATGGGGGTTTTGATATAGTTTTGCTGTTGGTAAACATGGTCCCCAATGTTACCGGCTCACCCTTTTTCCCCTTTAAGGGTGGTGGCCTTGCTGTGTGTGGAGGGAAGCATCCTTCCCTCTGCAGAGTGGCCCAGACCGCTCTTCACTTACAATGGCTTTAGTGCAGTCTTCACCACAAACAACAAACATGGCCTTCTCATGAGGTTTAACAGCAGTCATGAACTTATCTAGACACTTAATTCTGCTGGCTATCATCACTCTTTGCCACATGTGGTCTTCACCATGACACCTCGACAGAGCTGCTTCCCTCCATAAACAATGAAGTCCTCATCACACCCTCACAGGTTACCCACAAAGCCACAGCCCTTAAAGGAGAAAAAGGGTGAACCTGTAACACCAATCAACCAAAAGTGTTAAAGTTAACATCCCATGTAGACCAGCCATGTGGTGTAAAAGTATAGTAACAGAGACAATAGAAAGGAGCGTGTGCTTGTTTGTGTTTCATATAGCTCATATTAATTGCCTTCTTGTTGCATAATAAAGTTCATGAGTGCTTCCAGAGGTCTTATCACTCTAAAGTGTGTATACATGATCTGTGACTGTTGTCTGAGTGTGTGAAAACCAAGTGTGTGTGTGTGTGTGTGTGTGTGTGTGTGTGTGTGTGAGAGGGAGAGACGGACTTGAGGAAGGGGGCAGCACTGCTGTGCATTTGCACTGAGAGACTGATGAGCCCTATGGTCAAATGGCCCCTCCTCTTTGCTCTCTCACACACACACACACACACACACACACACACACACACACACACACACTGAGCACAGGAGACAGAGGCTCTGCTGCTGGCCCTTTAAGAGCTGAGCCTAGATCTCACAGCTTACAGCGAGGGAGGGAGAAGAGGAGGGACAGAGGCAGTGAGAGAGGGAGAGAGAGCGAGTGAGGGAGGGTGTAAGGCTGAAAGTGTGTGAGTAGAGAGACAGAGAGGAACACAGGGAGAGAGAGAGAGAGAGAGAGAGAGAGAGAGAATCAGCAGTGTGTGTGAGAGGTTGAAGGATCACTTCTATCCTGTCTTGTTTTGGGGAGACTAACCTTGTTCATCTGAGCATTGTGGGACTGTTTTATGTTGTTGTTGACGAGAGAGACGGACCCTTACTCCAGCATGCTCACTGAGCCTGAGCTACCTCAGGAGTGTAACAGGTACGTGACGCTTTCTCTCTCTCTCTCACACACACACACACACACACACACACACACACACACACACACACACGCATAGACACACACATTCATGTAGAGATGACAGAGACGGAGGACAGGACGGAGCGGGACAGAGATAGGGAGGGCAGGGGAGGATAGGAGTATAAAGTAGAAAGGCATGTGTGTGAAGAGAGAGGAGTCCGTCTGTGTGTGTGCGTGTGTGTGTGTGTAAAGCATGTGAAGTGTCTCAGCGCTGAGTTTGGAAGCGGAGAGTGTGACAGAGTCAGAGATGGGAAAGGAGAGTTGATGATTGACTCGTATTCTTTTGGGAGAGATATCATATGCAAAGCCAGATGAAAGCAGCCAATATGTATACATGTATGTGTGTGTGCGTGCGTGTGTGTGTGTGTGTGTGTGTGTGAGTGTGTGTGCGCAAAGTAACATAACTGTCCCTCTTTCCCTCCTCGGTCCCCCCTGACTGAAGTTGTGTCAATTCAATTCAATACCTCCATAGACAAACTGCTTAAAACTGTGTTGGCGTGTGTGTGTGGGAAAGAGAGGCACTTAGACAAGTGTGTATGTGTGTATGTGTGTGTGTGTGTGTGTGTGTGTCAAAGTCAGAATGTGTGAGCCTCTCCTTTCATCTCCACTGCTCACCACAACTTTATTTACTTCTGCTTTACCCCACCAGCTATTAATACGTCTCTTTCTGTAAGCGCCTCACATATTTAGGTGCTCTCTGCAAAGTCAAAAATACACAGATAATTCCTTTATTTTTAACCATGACAAAATAGTAACTAAAATTAGGAATGTTTTCGACCCCAATTTGAAGTGTTTACACCCTGCCCTCCCGCTCAACCTCGCCTTTTTTATTTTTAAATTAACTTACTTGTGATTTATTTTTCACTTAATCCAAATGCAATACATGCAAACCCCTCAGTAATCCTATTGTCAATCTGCATGGTGTTGTTGTTGTTGTTGTTTTTTCTTTCTTGCCTTATGCTAATGTTAATCTCACTGTGCCCCCTTCTGATGTTTGTGCGGGGCCCGCTTCAATTTTAGAGGTGCGAACCCTCTAACCTTGCCCTTTTCCCCAACACTGTCAACACAAGGGGCTTTTTTTTTCCGCCTGTGGAATAATGGTTGTTTGATGCTAATGCTGTGAGAGACAGATTATGTTATAATACCCGGCGTTTTAATACTAACACACGTACGCACAAACACACACACGCCTCTCTTCCCTCTCTTCCCTCTCCTGCTTGACTTTTATTGCATTAAAGTGGCGCTCTGTTTTGCCCGATGAAACTAATCTTTTGTTCCGAGATAAACTGGGGTCGGTGGGGTTGGGGTAGGGGTAGGTGGTGGGGGGGATTTCAGGGGCCCCTTGAATTAAGAACACATTTAGATGTAGCAAAAACGTGTTTTTAATAAACCGTCCAATCCGACAAAGTGGTTGAGGAGAGAGAGGGAGGAAAAAAAAAAGATAACAACAGCTAGGAGGAATTAAAAATTTAAAGGATTACACCGAAAAGCAGAATGTATGGAGATAAATGCAGGGATTACAATGACTTAGGAGGAGAGCGCTTAAAACTCTTGCTTTCCAGTAATGCACTCCATCACTGTGGCTCCGGCCGTGTGTGTGTGTGTGCATGTGTGTACGTATGTGGATGTATGTGTGTGTGTGTGTGTGTGTGTGTGTGTGTGTGTTTGTGAGCGACAGAGGGGTATCTTCCACTCTGTGTGTGTTTCCTGTGTGTGTGCGTCGAGCGCTAGTCTCTCTGCGGAGCGGAGTGTGTGTGAGTTGCCAGTGTGTGTGCACTCCAGCCTCGGTGGTCGCGATGCTCTCGGTTCCTGCGTCTCTGTAAGTGTCCGCTCGCCTCCTTCACCCATGCTTCTTCTTCATCCTCTCATCACACTTCCTTCTTCTTCTCGTTTTTGACGCTTCTTCCCCTTTTTCTTCTTCTTCTGTTCTTCTTAAATTATATTGTTGTTAAAATTCACTTTTACTTTTGAGTGGAAATAGCAGATGGAGAAGAGTTTGAGTTTCTAAAGGAGTGTTTGTCTGAAAGGAAATTGTTCTTTTAAACATGACAAATCACTACTGGAATTTTATTTAAATTTGTTGCTTTACATCTACGTCAAAGCTTAAAAACACAATTTTTTATTCTTATTTTATTTCAGCCAGCAAAAGTCTTGTGATATGGTTTTTAATCTCTACTTGCTCAGCTGTTGAAAACACGCGTCATGCCTTGACAAAGCATGAGCACTCTGTGATTTATATTATTTGATATTCTAATTTTACATTCTAATTACGCCTTTCATGATTTGAACTATTTTTTGGTTTCTCTGAGCGCTCGGCTGTGTATCAAAATTTCCAGTCGAGGCTGAAAATAGTGGAAACAGACTGCCTTCGCTAACACGGCCTCATCTGTTCGCACAAACAGAACAGAAATATACACATAGGGAGAAACGGAGGAAAGCCAAAGCAACCAAAACACTGAGGAAACACAGAGACATTTCGGAGGAGCTGGTGTGACAGCGGATGGAGAGATGAAGGGAAGATGTGGTCACGCTGACACATTCCTCCCCGGTGAACACAACAAGGAGAAGAAGATGAAGAAGCAGGGTTACAGAAAAGTGAGAGTGCCAGAGATTAAGGGGGGGGGGGGGGGGATGTTGGAGGGGAGGAGGAGGGGTAGTTGAGGAGGTGAAGGAGGAGGGAGGAGAGGAAGAGGTCTCTGTCGGTGTGGTGTTAAGGCAGTGGTGGATTTTCACACCCTTCCATTTGTCCCCCTCCGTTTATTGGGGTGTTTGTGTGTGTGTGTGTGTGTGTGTGTGTGTGTGTGTGTGCGTGTGTGTGAGCGGTCATGTCAACACTTTGAACGGTTTTAAGTGGGACACACTCAGATGCAATTTGACATCGCACTCAGCAGCAAGCCTGAAGGATTTTACTTTATATCCTTTTATTACTATAAGTAAATCTGATTTATTTCCAGCGGTGGAAAGTAAATAAGTACATTTAGTCAAGTAGTGTACTTCAGTTTGATTTTAAGGGGCAGTAGTTGAGTATTCCCGTCTACTCCAGTACACTTCATCGGAAAATATTGCATCTGTTTACTGGAACACATTTATCTGACAGCTATAATAAGCACAGTAACCAATGTATAAAATATGACGTATCATCATAGATTAAATTACCTATCAGTTTAAGAAGTAGCTGAAATTGCCTCCACAGTGATCACCTAAAACAGTAAGATGCCGTGTACCCATTATGGCCTCAGTATTCATGATAATCTATATTTTTAATATATTAATATAACAAGAAAACAAAGTGGAAAAAGGCCCCTCTGCTTACTAAGTTTTACTGTTAAAGCCTACATATTTTGTGCTGATGATACGCTTAATAAAGTAAATTTTTGAATGCAGGAATGTGCATTTTTATTTTACGTGTATTTTACGTTTATTTTTGCCACTTAAACTAAATTTCTCCCACTGCTGTTTATTAGTATTTATTTGCATAATTATTGACTTTTATTTTGTAATTACAAGGGTACGGGGCAGTTTTTAAAGGGAGGAAATTCTCGCGGCCGATGATAAAAACTTCCAATTTTTAAGTGAGCAGTGCTGTTTCCAGTGTGGGTGTCTCTGTACTTCATTTAAAAGAGCGAGATTAAAGTGGTGTGTGTGTTTGAGGAAGAGGAGAATGTGTGTGTCTGTGAAGGAGAGAGAGAGAGAGAGAGAGCGAGTGGAGTAATTGAGTAGAGTGTCCGTGCTCTGCAAACTAATGCGCCATTCTGCCCCTCTCTTCCCCTGTGGCCCTGTCCCGGCCCTGTCCCAGCCTCCCTCTCTCTCTCTCTCTCTCTTTCTCTCTGTCTCTCTGTCTCTCTTTCTCCCCCCTTCCCTCTCCCACCACCACCACCACCTCGGACTAGAGGCCATTGTCTGGGCCATATTGTCTGTCCCCAGAGAGTCTTGATAACCGTGTCTCCATCCACGGAGCGAGAGAGGGGGGCAAAAAAGAAAGAAAAGGGGAAAGAAAGAACAACAGACAGAAAAATACCAGAGGAGAATGCTAAAGTTCCCCCACCTCCTCCCCCTCCCTACTTCCTCCCCTCTCTCAGCACACTCCCACCCTCCCCCCTCTCCAACTCTCTCCCACCACAGCCTCCCACCCCAGTGTGATCAGCTGACCCTCTCTGATAGCCAATAAAAGAAAGGGAGGGGGGAATGTTTTGATTGCATTTGTTCTTGTTCTTGTTGTTGTTGTTGTTTACGGATGGGGGAGGAGGAGAGGGAGGAGGAGGAGGTGGTGGAGAGGGGTCAGGGATAAAGCGGAGAAAGTGATGGAGTCTCAGGAGTGACTGGGAGCGAAAGTGTGTGGACAACACAGACAGAGACAGACAGAGGTGTCCCTCCAGGCTAACTAGGAGTCTGGTCATATGACATGAGGTCACAGGGTAGGGGTCAAAGGTCAGGCGGCGGTATTGCATTGTCAACAGAGCAGGAAAACTTCAGCGATGTGCATGCACTCGTGTGTGTGTGTGTGTGTGTGTGTGTGTGTGTGTGTGGATTTCACACCTCACATCCCTCCTTCACTCTCCATCTCTTCTTCTTCTACTTCTTGAGGCATCCATCAATTCAGGCAGCTTGTCTTACACTAATCCCACTCTGTTGCTCCCTCTCTCTCTCTCTCCCTAACACACACACACACACACACACACACACACACACACACACACACACACACACACCATTTACCATCCCTCCAATCTACAATAGAAGACAGTGTTAGAAGCTCGGAGCTCCCTCCCAGTGTGCTACAATGAAACCTCTGTCTTTCCAGGTAGTGAGGGAAGGAGAGAGGGGGAAGATGGAGTGGGAGAGAAAGAGGGAGGAAGGGAAAGACTAGGGGGGGGGGTCAGAGGAAAAAGGAGGAGACCATTTGGGCCGAGGTGGGAGAGTTTCAAAGTGTGGGACGAAAGAAAGAGGCCAGCTGGGAGTGTGTGCGCGGGTATTCGTGTGTTCGTCATTTATGCGAGAGAATGAGCTCCCATTTGTGTGTGTGTGTGTGTGTGTGTGTGTTTCTGGTTTACAGGGGCAGGCCAAGTCGCTGACAGTGAGACAAATGTTGTGACTCCTTTATGGATTGCTTAACAAATGCAGCACAAATAGTGGCCCTGGCACAACAATGGAAAAACACTGTCCCTCGCTCAATAAACATTATGCAGCGTCTCCCCCTCGCAAAACACCGGGGGAGCGGGGCCGCCGTCCACCGGATGCACTTTCCCTCTCTCTCTCTCTGTCTCTCCTCACCCCCCCCCACTCTCTCCTCCTGCCTCTCTTCTTCCGTCTTCTATAGAAACACTCGAGATTTTCCCACGAGCTGTCGCAGCTCGGCCTCAAACTGATGACGAGTTTTTAGGTATATAGACAACTCTACAAACTTTCTTCCCCTTCTCTCATCCCTCCCTCCTTTACGCTCTCCTTCATCTTTTCTCCAACCTTTCTTATGCTCTAAAATGTCACTGACGATCACGTTGTCTGGTGACTCAGTGTTAAGACATAAATAAGGTTTTAAAGAGGGAGAAAAAAGGGTTGAAAACATGACAAGGAAAGTATGTGGAGCGATGCCTTGCTGGTGACTAAACCCTTGGGTGAATGAGAGGCAGACAGAAAAAGAGAAAGAGAGGTAGTCCCAGAGGCCACATGAGTTAGCCCACGTCTTTAGCGCCCACCCCCTTTGCTCTCTCTCCTCTCTCCCTGTCCGCACACATACACACAACACATGACTGTCTCTCCAGCGTGTGTGTGTGATTAACAGCGGTGACATTAGGGTTGTGTGTTATTGCCTTTTGTGGTTAAGCTGGACAGGAAACAGGGTTTGGGCTGTCGGCCGCCGATTTAGGGCACCTCACAGAGGATGCTTTGTGAGCGTGAGGCTGAGTGTGTGTCTGCGCCTTTGTGTGTGTGTGAGGGTGTGTCTGTGTGTATATGAGTGTGTGAGCATATACAGGCAGGAGCTGTGTTCACATTTTCTCCCGGTTACACACTGTTTACAGTGGAGAAAGTCATCAGGGAAAATCCAGCGAGCATTTTACATCAGTCCGAACAAGCAGAGAATTTGTACTCGGTGGAGTCACATTATATGTTGAGACATCTTTAGAGATAGTTTTTTAATTTGGCATTTTGCCTTTGCACTCTGGACATTTGATTTTGCTTTTTCACGCTCACTTTCTACACGTGAAACACCTGCTTTTAAAGTCCAGTAAACAAACTTATCAAGGATATCAAAACCTGACAGAGTCACACTAAGGGAAAAGGAATATCACTGACTCCCTCCTCCAGGTCCTCCCTCCCTTAATCTTTATCCCTCCATCATAGCCTTTCCTCTATGTTGCTGCCCCACTCTTCCCACTGTTCAAAAGGACAGCCTATAAATAGATATTAGGCAATATCCTTAAGAGTCTGCACAGAGAAGGAGGGAGAGAAGGAGGGAGGGAGGGCAGGGATGGAGCGACATTCTTACAAACAGCTGATTGTGTAAAGAGGGAACAGTAAGTAAGACAACACCGGGTGGAGGGAGAGAGAGAGACAGAGAGAGAGGCAGGAAGAGCAGGAGGAGAGATGATGTTAAAAAAAGTTCAAGTGTGTGACGGAGAGATAGAGACAGAAAGAGAAGGAGGAATCGTTTTGAAAGCCGAGACAGGGAACAGCAAATACAGCGAGAGAGAAAAAGAGAGAGAGAGGAGGAGGGAAAAAAGAGATGACAATAAAGCGAGTGATAGCGCGACACAGGGGGAAACATTTGTTTAAATTCCCGCCTGAGGTGTCACACGGATGTAAATGTTGCGGTCGGCTCCTCCGAGGCAAAACGCCCTGGGTGCCTTATCTAAAAGGCACATTCCGCTCAACTATTTTGATATGCCCTTCCATTCCCACAGAGAACAATTTCAAAGATAGCTCGCATTTCCACGCAAATAGGCCCACACCTGAGTGACAGGCAGGCTGAGTTCTGAGCAGTCACAAGGTGGCGGGAAAAAAAGAAAAACCCCTCAAATGTCACTTTGACTCTTGACAGCACTTTGGAGTTAGTCGCCGTGCTCGTTTTTACTGTAGACGATGGATTCGACTGACTGTATGGCGTGTGTTTGTGTAGTGGTTGAAATAATGGGTCGTAATTTAAAGAGAGGCTGAGCGCACACACACACACACATACATGCAGTAGCACACACACTTTACTGTGGAATTCTCCAGAGGAGGCTCCCACGCTCCCTGAAAGCTTGTTCTGAGTAGAGGAGTTAACAAGAGCAGTTAGCACCATGATTATGTTAGCAGCCAGACACACAGAGCGAGAGAGCCGGGCGTGTGTGTGTGTGTGTGTGTGTGTGTGTGTGTGTGTCTGTGTGTGTGTGATAGCCTGTGACATTTCTGCGATGGCTGCTTTGTCTTTCTCTCACTCTTCATTAAAGCTGAAACAAATCTTTGCCCCCATTTTGCTTAATACATTTCGATGCATGTGTGTGTGTGAACATCAGCCCCTCTCGCGTGTTCATAAGCTCACTGCCTGTATTTAAACATGCTTGTGTGTGCGCAAACTTGCCGCTGCTGACGTGCCAACATGAAATGGATGCGTTGATTACAGTAAGCCAAGGCCAGGAGACGGTTAACCACCGTCCGTGGCGATTATTCGGCCTGTTAATGGACGTGCGTTGCTGTCCGATTAGTGACTTAGCAGCAGTGGACATATGTGATATGAGAGGGACTTAACCGAGGAGCCGCTAATCATCAAAAAGCCAAGGGGAAGTGGCACTCTAATCTCAGCTTAGCGCTCTCACCGTGTGCATGGTTGTGTGTGTGTGTGTGTGTGTGTGTGTGTGTGTGTGTGGTTACTGCATGGGAGATGAGAGTTTGGGGGGCAGAAGAGACAAACAGCACATTAGAAATGTGTTTCTTTAGAGTTTACTTATTAATTTTTATTTGTAAGTGAAAGAAATACACTGCAATATTGTTGCACTGCTGTTATGTCATTTGAAATATCATCCCCGTGCTGTATGGAAAAGGCGAGCACCGTGTGTGTATTAAGCGTGTTAATGACTGCGTTTGTTGTGAGGAGTTTGATGTTTGGCGTTGCGGGACGGGGGCAAAATTATGCTAATATTCTCTTATTGTGACCTGAACAAGGCAGCCAATTTATCTGCTTAATAAAACCTCATCTTTTTTTAATCCTCGCATCACTCCTCGCTTTCAAGCAGCTTCCTCCAGGTCTCCGCCGGCATGACAGCCCCTGCCAAACTTTAAATGAAGTAGCCCGGCGCAACCTGCACACCCGCCGTGCCCAATTGTATAGTAATTCGACTTCAAAGAACGGGAGGGAGAGAGGGATTTTATAGCCGGAGAGGAGCTGTGAACGGCCCTTCCCATTCATAGGCACCCACCTCTGAGGAAGTAGTAGCAGAGTAAGGGGAGGGGGTGGATGGGTGTGAAGAAGAGTGGAGGGAGAATAAGAAGAAGAGGCATGATGAAATGTTATTTTCTTAAAAAGGGAGAAGTGCTCTCTTTGGCCCGCAGAGTTTTGGGATATCTGCGTTAATGTGTAACTGCTCTTGTCTGCGGACTTCCCGTCCATCTAGATATGTCAGCGTGGCTACTGTGGTTAAATGATGCACAATAAAATAGTAAAAACAAAACTACAAATCCCTCACATGCACATCGACGTCTTTGTAGCCGAGCCAAAGTTCAACGCTAGTGAGGCGAGAGAACGTAAAGCTGACCCCAGGTCTGTGTGTGGGTTATGGCTTAGGCAGAGGTGTGCACAGGACACAAGGGGAGGTGTGTGTGTGTGTGTGTGTGTGTGTGTGTCTGAAACAAAAGGCCTCAGTGTGAGAGAGTGAAAGGACGTAAAGTAAACAGGCAGTGATGAAGACAGACCTGCAGTGTTGGGGCCTCTGCTCTGTGTGTGTGTATGTGTGTGTGCGCGCACTACGTGGCTCAAAGCCCTGTAGTTTGTACAGCTGGGCCTGCCGCTCACATTGGAAGGTGTGCGGAAACACACACACACACACACACACACACACACACACACTCACTCCTCAGTCATTCTATCATAAATATTATCACAAGCCAATTTCAGCGATGATATGAATTGGATTTAATGATTGCAGTTTTATCTGTAAAGTCTTTTGTCACTGAAACAAATACAAAATCTTTACTGGTCATTTATGGCGTCAGTATTTGCTGAGCAAGTTCATGAAGATCCAGGAGAAACAGATAAAGAAGATATGTACGCGTGGGTGTTTATGGATTTGTCTTCTGGGCACATTGTCCTACGTGAAAACAGCGATCCTATCTTGTTATTTAGACAGATAGACTGTGATTGACATTGATGAAAGAGCATTAAATTAATAGCCAAAGCTGTACATTTCTGTTGTGGTGATTCAGTAGTTTTAAGACATGAGTCCCTCATAAGAAAGTAGAATTGTCCACCCTTTCAAAGCCCTGTGGAGCCCATCCAAACTCGAAAACGCATTTAATTGCTTATCTGTGTTCCTGAAAACTTGACATTTTGGAGATAAACAGCTTCTCAGCAATATGCAAATGATAACGATTTGAAAATTGCCTTCAATCATTAGATTATCTCTAAGGTTTGTGAATCTTGCAGGCGAAATCTTCCCAAAACAATTAAAGGTAATTAAATTACATCACCATGTTGGAGTTTTTTTTTTTTTTTACAGTATCATGGGAGTGGAGTTTATTTGATTTTGACTGTAACCTTCCCCGCGATGTGATAACTCCGCATGTTGCGTTTCGTGGTGTGGCGCCCTCCTCGTCGCCTCCAGTGAGCAGCACTCAATACTGTTTGTCTTTTCACTGTCATAAGGTAAATAAGCAATGAATTAGTGGCGGTTCTGCTCCTCGGAACAATGCCAGATGTACAGTCCGGAGGAAATCCAATAGAGTCAGGAGTGTGATCAGTTTACCGGGAAGAATTTGAGAGAGAAAGGAGAGGAAGATCAGATAAGATGAAGTATGGATGGAGGGTAACGATATGAGGATGTAGGTGAAAGAGAGAGAGATCAGAAGAGTTGAAAAACAGATTGACCAATCGAAAGGGGGAGAAAGAACGATCAGACTTAGAGAGTCAGTCGCCTGTTGCTTCTCTCACCGCTTCCCATCGCACACCCCTCCCCACAAGTTTTCACAGTCCCTCCATCCACACCTCCATCCACGCCTCCATCCCTCCATCCCTGTCATGCGCTGCCTCTTGTGCGACTGAGCTTTAGCAGCCTATTACCCAGGGTCATAGTCGCAGTGGCTTCAAGGCTGACAAGTGCATCTGAAAGCACTCAGGCGATGCTGAGAACCACATTAAATTCTATTATTGTTGCATAGTCACTGCATCCCTATTCAGCTGAAGTACAGGGAGGCAAATTTACCTTGTGAGAGACAGAGTTCACCTAATAGATGTGGCTTTATATCCTTTCCTTCTTTTCAAGGGAACAAAGCCACGGTAACAAATGCAAACAGCGGGGCCCTCGTGTTGCTACGCTATTTTCCTCCAGTTCCTCCATTGTCCAGAGGTTTCCATAAACACATATTATTGTCACCGTGCATACTGCTCTTTCTTTTTTTTTTTTTTTTCCTCTTTCCCACTCTGTGTCTCTCTCTGAAAGCCCATTGTCAAGACATGGTCATTTCCTCCACAATGCCGGTGCAAGCGGGCTCCATTTGCAGTAATGGCCCCGTCTTTTGGAAATGTGAACGCTGAATGGCCCCCATGGTAAACATACTGTAAGACCTGAGAGTGTGTTTGAAGGTCTGCCAAGGAGCTGGATGCTCACAAACCCACTGAAGGGGATATTGTGTGGACTTGCACTGCAAGAGCTCTGTCGACTGAACGAGCTGAATGTGCGACGTTAGAAAAAGAAACTAATCCAGAGAAAAAGGAGGAAAGACAATCGGTGCAGGTTGATGAGCTGAATGGGATTTGGTGAATACCTGCTGGGGGGTGGGTTTAAAGATGTCTTCATGCAAGGCTCATCTACAGTAAAGTTGGATCCAACTATCTAGGACTTTACAGAACTAGCTTCCTGTTTTCCACTGTCGTATACCTCCAGTCGTCCACCTATTATATCACCCTTTGAATATTGCTCACTCTTCCTGTTGTTTTTCCTTCTCTCTCTGTCTTTCTATCTCCCTTCTTTTTTTCTTTTTTTTTCCAGGATGTCTTCCAAGCGACCAGCCTCTCCATATGGGGGGACAGATGGAGAGGTAACCATGGCAACCAGCAGACAGCGAATGGAGGATGAGGATAGCGAGGGACTGGGCGGTGTCATCCACCTCCCTCTGGCCTCCTACTGCGGCAAGGTGTCCCCTCGCTCGCCCCCCAACCGCAACTTGGACAGCCCCCCCAACATGGTAAGGACGGCCACCAGCTTTTGCATGCAAGCTCGCCATTGGGCGACAGCGGCCTTGAGCGCCGACTCAGGGTCGTGCTATGGAACAGGTGCGACATGTGGCGATGTTTCCAATTGGTGTGACCCAACAGTTTGTGTCACTGAGTCAGGGTTTTATTCTGAATTTGACAGAGTTGTCACATCACTTTTGTCTCATTTGGGACTTTGGGAACTTGGGGAAAGTTTCAATACCGTTTTTCACAAAAAACAAAAGACAACGGCTTAAAATAAGTGACACAATCATCCATGTAAAATTGCTTCCCTTCCAAGCAGTCCTTCTGAACTTATTGGTGTCAAAAATTGGACTTTGCCAGTGAAAATCTGAACACACACATTTTTAGATTCAGTGTGACTTACACTTTCTGATGATTTGTGCGTCAAGAGCAAATGTCCTCAAGGTTGCTCAGAAATTATAGGTAAAAATATGCATTGTAAAACTCAAAAACTTGCTTGAGAATCATTGAAAGTTTTCCTCAGTATCAAAGTAATCCAATGATAGACATCAGTGCACCCAAACTGCAAACAGGAAGTGCCAATAGCTAATTCAGCATGACTTTAACTGTGCCAATATCCAGAAATGTAAAGAAATATAAGCTTAAATCCATGGCAGCTTTATGCTTCTACCCCCAAAGCATTATGGGACTCATAGTTCCAAAACAAAAGGCATGATTATGCCCCAACTAGAAGTAAAAAGAATGATAGCAACAGAAGGGGCTAAATCCATTCTCTCTCATAAGAGAATCTGCCTATGTGTGTTTGAGAGGTTTAGATGACCCCTAGGGTGCAGACCCCAGATCAGGTTGTGTTCATGCTAATCCTAGCCTCCAGCATCCCAAAGCGACAGGACAAATGTAGCCCTTTGTCTTTAATAAAGGCTCCTCAAGTCAGTTGGAAAAGTAGTAGCATCTGTGCGACAGTAAATTACAACCTTGACCCTTTTCAAAAAAAAAAAAAAAATGTATGAATTCAGCTAGAAATTAACTTCATTGACCTCGTTCATTTGTCATTTCCTCAGATGGGTCCATAATGTAGTTTGAGGAAAGAAACGTTTTCAAAATAATTAGAATTGTGTTGCTTTCATGGAATTTCCAGTCATGTCAAGACAAGCGAACAGTAATATTTCTGAATATTGAAAACAAAACGAAGGCTTCCTCAGTCTGGATCTCGAACGCGTCTTTGACTTTGGTATGTTGTTTACTCCTCTAATGGTGAGTAAGAGTCACCTTTTAAACCCCCGGCACAAAAAAACTGCACAAATCTCGACAATGAGGAAACAAAATGTATGTTTGGTGATTCAGACATGAAAAGAGAGAGATTTCTAAAGAGGCAGAAATTGACTTTCTCTGCGAGTGAAAAGCAGTTTGGCGCTGGGAGCTGGAGGTTGTTTTTTTTTTTTTTTTCCAGAAATGGGAGGGAAAAAAATGAAGGTTCAAGGCTACTGTTTGGGTGCACACGTGTTTTTGCTTTTATGTGCGCGCCACCAGCCGTTGCCTTGAGCCCATTTGATGCACAGTTGCGTGACTGCAAAATGTGAGCCATTGCAGTGAGTCATTTTCTTCAGGATGAAGTGTGACATTGTGTGGTGGTGCTGTATGTATGGCTCCGTATGTGTATGTGCATTTGTGTGTCTATTTGTACAGTTGAATTGCATCGTCTGTGCGATTCATGTTCAATATTAGTGGAGTCCTCGCGGTATATGGGCTTATTGCAAACTTTGGTCACTTGACGTGTGTGTGTGTGTGTGTGTGTGTGTGTGTGTGTGTGTGTGTGTGTGTTTGAGCGCACAGCTATATGAGCATTTTTGAGATGTTTCCCTGCGTGTGACTCATTCCGCATTCTGTACATGTGGTGTGATTTACAATGCATGTTCAGTACCCAGGTGTGATTATGTGACTGTATAGGGTATCGAGTGTTGCTTGTGTGCTTAATTTAGTTTTTTTAAATCATGTTTGCACAACACAAAGTTGACTATTCAATGTGAGAAACGTGTTATTAACATTTCAGGGCATCTGCTAAAGGATTTTGTCTTCTTTAAAATGTAAATGACTCCCAGGTGAGTTTTCATGCCAGGACACCGCTCGCTTTTACCTTCTCCCGGGCCCTCACCTTGATACACACCTTGTCACAGCAGCGCTCTGATAACCACCGTTGACCTTTCCCCCATACCGACGATAAATGCCTGCATGCTGTAAAACAATGAAGCAGTGCTTAGGAGCTGTAATGGAAAGCTAATTCTGTAATTAGCCCGCTGATTAGCCTGCAGGCCCCTCCCACGGTGGACTCTGCATGTGTGGCAGGTGCTGACTGTAAACCAAAGTCCTGGGACCGTGGGGGGAACACTCAGGCGTGGAAACACACACACGCACACACTGTGGGTTATCTGTTGCTGTTGAGGACAGTGATTAGATTATTTCTTGTTCATTTAGATAGATTTATCTTTTATATTTACACCATATAATATCGGTATGTAAGCAAATTTACAAACATTATTATCACGGACACTTTTACATAATTGGCTTTATTACTGTGCTTCTTAGGTCAATTTGGGGACCCTTCTTCAAGGGAGTAGGTTTCTTTTTAATACTAGGAGGGGGGGACACGGGGTCCGGTGAATTTTCATGCATCAATTTGTGCCTTTTCGGCTCCATTTTTGGGTGTAAACATCTTAATTTTGTCGTCAACACAGAGAAAATACATGTCCTAAATATTGAGGGGGACATGTCCCCTCAAAATCTACACCTATGCCCTTCTTGACAAATTCTTAAATATCCTCAAAATGACACACAACTGCTTTTTAGTCTATTAACTGACAGCAGAAGTGAGACAGCGTGGATGTGTGTGCTTGTGTGTGTTTGTGTGTTGGAAGGACTTGTGTTGTGAGACAGGGGGGTCCTCATACAAAGCATAATAGCTGATGTGGCTTATTAAGTGGCAAGCCAGGGTGTGTGTGTCTGGCGGGCGGGATGGGGGCTTATCCGACTGCCTGCTTGGCATGTTGTAAGATGTGTGTTAAGTTTTTTCTTTTTTTTGGGGGGGGGGGGGGGGGGTTACAGCGCCAATCCCTTTGCCGCTGACTGTCAGTGAAGAGTGGATGAAGAGAGTAATGGAGAGAGGGGAGAAGGAGATTTACAGCGTGGCGGGGGTGTCGGTGGGACTCTGAGGGAGTGATGTGGGGGTCTGTCTCTCTCAGGGCAATTGTCGTAAAGTGATAGGGGGAAGTAAGTAAATGGCTCACGGGCGAGCGGTTGACTTGGAAGCAAGGCAGCAGGGGGGGGTGGGGGGTAGGAGCGAGAGGAGAAGGGGTGGGGGTGGAGGGGGGAGACGAGATTACAGCTTTATCTTGTCATAGTAAATTAACACGGTGGCGGAGAAGCGCTCAGCTACACACTGACCTCTTCATCCCGCCTGCCTCGCGTGCCTGCTCAGCTTTGGCCCCGGCCGCTTTACCTGCCTGCTTCAGCTGCACAGCCACACACAGAACAAACACAACGGCACTCACACACTTTTCAAAAAGCTGAAAGGTGCCACATTATTCCCTTTTTTTAAAAATTTTGTTTTTGTGCAAAACCTCGGCTCCAGTTGAGAATAGTGCTTTTCATAATGGTTTGCAAATGAATGTAGTTTAGCTAAAAGGGTGTTTTTTTTATTTTTTTTTATTGAATGTGAAGTTCTCACCGTGCTGGCTGGCCCTGATTGGCTGAGAGCCGCTCAGTTCAAATGCCTGATGGGAAGGATTTTATAGTGGTAGTTCAGCGAGGTCAGCCAATCAACACGGAATCCGGTGATGCAGTAGAGTTAGTAAAAGGTGGATTATTTTAAACTTTATTTCCAGTAAACCTATCCAAAAAATTCTGAATTATTATAACAGGGTGCCTTTATAACTGTAAGTACTTCTTTTTTTCAGTACCTTTCCTCCTTGCTTGCTTTATTTAAGGTCTTTTCATGTTTGTGTTTTGCCAATGCGTGTCGGGAAAAAAAATGTTTTCACATCAGGCAGAGGCAAGCATCTTCTCTCATAAATGTGTTAATGGACAAACACTAATTATTTCATTAACAGGCGAGATGCACGCTACCACGATAGAAAACTATAAAGATATTTCATCAGGCATTATTTCTTATTCATTTCCCTCCACGAGCCCTCTCTTCTCCCTCTTTTTTTGTGTAATTTGTATGTGTGATTATGTGTGTGTGTGTGTGTGTGTGTGCGTGCGTGCGTGCATGTGAATATGACAGATTTAACACAGTCATTGAGCAGTCTTGAGACACAGTGGTCACACTTAATTTCTCATGCCAGTGATGCACTAATGAATCAACACACGCTTGCCTGTCAACAGCGAGGGGTCGTGGTAAAATATACTGGCGTCACATTTTAGCCAAACTGCTATTTAAAATACAGAAAATACAGCTGCATGTTTTCAGATAAGGAAAGGCCAAGCGTGTCATTCGTGGACAATAAGTTTAAATATACAATTAGAATTAGGACATTAAAATTAAATAACTTTTTTTTTTTTTTTTGTATTTGGGGGTTTCCATGGTTAAAAAAAAAAAAAAAAAAAAGCTCAACCATATTGTTGGAACAGGAGGATAAAAGTAATGTTCTTGCTTGTCCCAGCCTGAGGGACCACGAAGTCAAAACTGACAGTGTCTGTGTTTAGCCATGGCATGTAAAGGGATTTGCTGCATGTGTGTGTGTGCAGTGTAGTCGGAGGTGTGTTAAGTGTATGTCGTGGAGATTGGCAGCCCTGGCAGTCGAGCTAAGTCCTTACCCCCCTGCAGGAGTGATCAGTGACATTCTCTTGGTGTGTATTTGTGTGCGAGTATTTTAGTTGAGCAGCTGTTTCCAGCTCTTCCTACTGCCACATTGTCCATGCCTTGATCCGCAGCGACGCGCCAAGCATCAAATATTGTTTTTCACACATACACCTTGCACAGCCCAAGACATGTCAGGCTATGGTGGAGAGAAGGAGAGAAGGAGAGAGAGAGGGAGAAAGAGAGTTTCTTCTGTCGGGCAACAGAGAAGGAGGAAGGGAAGAAGAAGAAGAAGAAGAAGAAGAAGGAGAAATAAAAAAAAGAACATGAACAGCGGCATCTGTGCTGGCTGTAGGAAAAAAATAGCATTTTTTCCCTCTTTTTCTGGCAAGAGTTACGTGTTTTTAAACCAACCTCCCCTCACAGATGAGCTTAAGAAGACAAAAGTTGTTTAATTCGGTTCCATTGCAGAGGCAGTAAAAGGATAAAGAGAGTGAGGCGCAATTTTTACTTTGTTCCAGTCATTTTGGAAGAGAATTGACATCTGCAAACTAAAGGCAGAACCGCCCACACTGCCAGCCTGCCACATCCAGTGCATATAAATACATATATGCAGGCACTCACACATTAACACACACACACACACACACACACACACACACACACACACACCTACAGGCTATGTGCACTCACAGTGTCACACATATACGCGGAGAAACCTGCTCACACGCATGCACTGAGAGGAGGGCACGAACGTTTACAGTATCCAGAATTTCTGTTTGTACTTATGAATAAATGCATGTTGATGAGAAAAGTTTTCGCAGCCCCGCATTAGCGCAGGAGCGTGTCGCCGACTGAGCGACACCCGTTTACAATAAACTTGTGTCTTGTCTTTTTGATCCCTCTGTCTTGGACTTTGCAAAATCGCCGGGGTAAGGGTGTCAGCAGGGCACATGGATTATATGCTGGGAGGGTGATGGGGGGAGAAAAAGAAAAAATCATAAGCCATTTAAGTTGCCTCCGGGATAATGCTGTCTGTCTGACTTCACACATAAATAATGTCATGGGCCCTAATTTACCAGATCTTTGAAGAAGCCACGGCGCCCCGCTAATTCCCCTTGATTGGGAAATGACCTTCATTGTTGGACGCAGCGAGATGACATCTCCCTGGCAGATTTTTCGACATTGCGGAGAGATCCGACAACCCCTTCAACCCCCCGACTCCATCCCCCCCTCCGTCTCCCTCCCGTATTCTTGTTCTGTTTGTTTTGTTTGCGCGACATCTTTCTCAAAAGAAAGAGTGCGGCTGTTTTAAGTAGGCGCTGGATTAGATAAATGGGATGTGACAGGTGTGACCGCTGCCTTCAAGATGCCTGCCTTCCTCTCTCTCTCTCTCTCCCTCTCCGTCTCCGCGCATCTCTCTGTCAACTCTCTCCCTCTCATTTCCTCTAATAACATCGCCTCTCTCTCTTTCTCTCTGTCGCCTTTCGCTCTTTCTTCCTTTCTTTCTTTGACTTCTACCCACTTACACTCCTCTCCCTCTGTCTCGTTGCATTTGCACATCGTGCCGGCGCTGATGCAACTCGTAATCACAAAGCCGCTCATTTGAAGTCTGAATTTCCCTAATCTGAAGAACAGGAGTGGATGAGGGAAGAAATGAAGCAAAGGGAGAAAGACAGGAGCGGCTCAAGCCATCACTTGGTCAGGTGGTGAGCGGAGAAGAGTAAAGTCTTTCAGAGCTTTCGGATCACAAGACACTTTTTCTCCCAGCGCGGCACAGCCCCAGTGTCAGAAGCCCCGACAGCAACTGGTTAGAGCTTCATCACGGCATCATATACATACGACTCTTACAGCTATATCATCACTGTCACACTCCGTCCCCCCGTTACAATGCATGTGCGAGCACGCCGAGGAGAGAATTAGTGAATTATTGAGCGTGCTGACTTATTCAGAGTGTGGAAACAGACAACGCCAAAGAGAGAGAGTCAGTGAAGTGTAGAAAACGGCAAGTGATAATGGTCTGCTGTACCTCTCTTACACAGTTTGGCCACTGACAATGAAAGCATCTCAATATTGAAAGCTTCTGCCTGCCTTTATTCTCTCAGTAGGACACAGAGGGATGATTTGAAACTTTGTCTTGAGGAGTTTTTCCTCTTCTCCTCAAATGGATGTTTTAATTTTAAACAATGCTTTGCCTTGAGGATAGAAAAGAATAGAATCTGGGGTCATCTGGGGTCAAGATGACTTCATCATGGACTGTGATCTCCATATTAAGTTCCACTTCCACCAGTAGCCTGCGAGTTAATGATTATAAGCTATCTCCGCCTTAAAAACTATAATATCATTAATACAGCAGGAATGTACGGCTGTGTACCACACCAACACTGACTACCAGAGGTACTGTATATGTGTGCCGCTGTCCCAGGTGGCGTGCTCCATATTGTAGTGAGATTAGCCAAAGATTAACCCTGTGGACCATTGACCCTTCTGTCTACAAAGAGCTGAGCTGACAGACTGACTTACTTGTTTCTGTAATTAAAGAGCACAACACCCTCCTTAACACACCTGTGCATGCACGGGGGGGCGCACCCACATATCTGTGGATGCATTTAGCTCACGTTCGTACAGTATAGAGAACGTACACTCCTCTGTACATGTATGTGTGACAAACAGGCAGTGTGTTCTCCCGTTGGAAGCTGACGCCGTCCTCCTTCTCAGTGTCACTGTTAATTGGGCTCAGCCGGCATTAAGTCTATCATGTGGGCTCTCCAAACAAACACAGGTTTTATTAGGTCAAAGATTAAGACAGTGGAAGTTACTTACCAGTCAGCTGCTGTCATTAGGGTTTTTTACTTACTGTTTGTTCGTCTGACTTTGTCAAGCCTTAGGTTTTCAAACAAGTTTGCGTCTGAAATGCTTTTTCGGAAAAAAAAAAAAAAAAAAAGTTCTCCAAATTGATACAGTACAACATGCTTAATTTTGAGTCAGACAAAATATCAACGGTTTGTATGATATCTAGTGAATTAGCGCCCATGATTGGCGTCAAGTTCCATTCTTAAAGTAATGTAAAGTACTTGGTGAGTGACTCTTCCTTCTTCCTGAAGTGCCTGCTGTAGATTAATTGACTAATGGACAGCTACGTCAAGCTAGCTCGACGACATGGCCAAATGCAAATATGACGCTAAATATATTAAACTGTGTGGATCTTGAACTAATGACTAAGGAGAAATCTGGACCCCGTGGCTGGACCAGTTGGGAACTACTGCCTTCAAATAACAAGTTCACTTGTTTTCTGATTTTCGTTGGTTATGTACGAATTCACACGTTACTTTTCGTAGATTAAGGTATGACCATTGTGTACAGAACAACCTGAGTCAAAGATGTCCTTAATTGAAATGTATTAGTCATTGCTAGAATTCATGTCCAGTCAATCAAAATCAAAGAATAAACTAATTTTTCTCATAATTTAGTTGGGTTTCTTAATTTTGATTTATAAGGAACACAGGTCAAATTGTATTCTTCCTGTAAATGCAATCTAATTCATATATTTCCATACATTTATTTTTTATGAGCACTGTGTTCATAAGTGCTAAATCGTAGGCAACTGGACTTGCTTGCGTTTCTCGAAGATGCTTTGCCTCTCATCCAAGAAGCTTGTTCAGTTTTTCGTAACAGTCATTTAGAACTGAAGAAGCTTCTTGGATGAGAGGCGAAATGTCTTCAAGAAACGCAAGCAAGTCCAGTTGCCTACGATATAGCACTTATGATTACCATGACCTGGATGACTGAGAATCTTCACCGACAGGCACTGTGTTAACACCTTATTTTGAAATGTAGACGTAGTCACACAGAGTTGCGAGTGACTCCAATCTTTTACTCGGCCAGCTCCTTTGCTTCTCAGCTGGTCCAGAAGCAGCGCCTGATGTCTCTGCATCACCTCAGCCATCAGGTTGATGGTGTTGGTCTGTACTGAGGAACTTTGATATGGTGCATCTTGCCACAACAACTGCAATATAATGATAGGGGAAACACTGACTAGATACAGGATGAAAATGTCCATTCTCACTGTATGCACATTGAGCAGATGAATGTGAAAACAGCCGTCTGGTGTCAAACTCTGCATAATTTTACTGAATGAAGCTTAAACACATTTTTGGGAAAGAGGCTCTGTAGTCGACCAAAACTCGGAAAAAAGTACAGATTTCAAGATTTAGAAATCAATTTTGTGCATTTTTTAAACTTAGGAGAGGAGTATGATTTCCAAAGGTCATTAAACTTAAGGTGTTAAAGACAGTGTAAACTTTAGACAGGAGACAGTGGGATAATTATTCATCATGACAGCTTGGCAAAAGGCGCCGAGCTTTACTGTGAGCTGTATATATTATACTTTGTATCTGTCATGTTGATTGTTGTTTTGTCAGAGCTTTCATGAATTTATGGAAATGACTTGACACTCCTCCAAAGCTTTGTGTTTTTTTTTTTAAAAAGGGGGGGGTCTATTTTTTTGTGATTTTCCTGTTTGATGGAGTTGCATCCTCAGCATTAATTGTCATGAATCGTGGGACAAAAGTAGCGCAGTAGCACTGAAACTTGGGCTTGGGATTTGGTACAGAAGCGTTGGACGTCCCTCAAAGCTGAGCCGCTGAAGGCTTTGTAATGAAGAGTTAGCGTGACTCTAAGAGTGTGCGGAGTCTTTTTGCTGCTGTTTCATGTGCTTGTTCTGTCAAGTACCTCCAAGTCAGTCAAATGCAGATTCCCGAGGATGTGAGAGGGAGAGAAGAAGAAGAAGTGTGCCCTAACTTGAGATAACTGGCCAGGGATGACAGTTGGTTGCGTTGAGCTATGAGAAGGGGAGATGGAGAGAATAAAGGGAGCGAGAGGAGGAGAGGAGGATGGAGATAATGAAGGGCGTATGCCAGCTCCTCCTCCTCTTCTTTTTCTCCCACAGTTTGTTTACTTATATCTTAAGGTTGAGATAAATCTTACACTTTATTTACTCTTTCTCCTTTCCTCCTTCTCTTCCAGGAGCAGGACGGCACTAAGGGGAGCTCTTTGAGTCCTTACCCCCAGCACAATGCTACCTCACCGGGTAAAGAGGATGGCGGAGGTGGAGGGCGGCCCTGCAGTGACGGGGGCTCGGCCACGGGCACCCTGGGGACTCCCGAGAGACGCAAGGGCAGTCTGGCAGACGTGGTGGACACACTGAAGCAACGCAAGATGGAGGAGCTGATCAAGAACGAGCCAGAAGGTCAGTGATGAAAGGGGACACTTGTGCGGCCAGATGTGTGATCCGCAACTCCCCGCTATCCCCCTGGCTCTGTGCCGCTCTTTTTTGTCACACTCTGTTGTCCCTTGTATCTTCTTCCTTTCGTTCTCTCTTGTTTTCTCTCTATCACTCTCTCCCTCTGTCCCTCTGTTATGAACCCACACACATTCAGATGAGAGGCAAGCCTTTGTTTTTCCAGCACACAGACAGACAGCATCAGCTGTTTGGGCCTATTGTCCACCATGCTTTGCATATCTGTCACCCTCTGACAAATAAGATGTGTGCGTGTTTATGTGTGTGGAGTGTATGCCGGAGTGTGTGAAAAGCCGAACTCTCCAAATGCTTCCCAGCTTTCATTTCAAAGAAGAGACACTTACATTGAGATTTCTTTCTGCTAAATGATCATAGAGGGTTAAATGCATCCTATCACCTTTCCTACTACCTTTTAACCCTTTGAATAATGCTCTCTCAGCCACGAGATAAAAATTTTGTACACTGTTGAAGACA
This sequence comes from Epinephelus lanceolatus, assembly GCF_041903045.1. Lineage (NCBI taxonomy): Eukaryota > Metazoa > Chordata > Actinopteri > Perciformes > Serranidae > Epinephelus > Epinephelus lanceolatus. Next base: position 21,925,349 of record NC_135756.1, read on the forward strand.
ATAAACCAGATTTTTGCCTGGGGCAACATTGCATAGCTCCATTAGCCCCCACATTTCATTCACAAATTTAGCCTTGGGCTAACAGTCGGAGTCAACGGATAAAATTAGCTCATGGCAAGCTCTAATTTCTCATTGGGCACATAAATGGGGGCTTAAGTCACTATGAAATGCATGTGATAGTGCTAATGTGATAAAGAGATTACCAACAGGTGTCCATCTGATGGGATAATATAAATAACATTGTGCTTTATTGGTGAAGATAACTTTCATGCGCTGCACAGGGAGGTCAGCATCAGTTTGAAAAACAGGTACTTGAAGGCAGTAGGGATTCACTGCCTTGCTCAAAGGCCCTTAAAGGTACACTACACAGAATAACCTTTAACCATACATAAGTAATACCTCTCAGTTATCACTTATGACCCACTGGAAGTGTGTGGGGGGGGGGTGTTTTTCTGCAAAGACTGCCCTCTGCCTGGATTTTTATACCTTCTTCTTATTGTCTATGTTCAGGACGTTTATGGATGTGTACTCCCACAGCGCTTAGATGAGGTTCGGGCTTATTAAAAGGTAGCGATCAGGTGAGGGTTGCAGGTTGCAACCAGCTGAAACAGGAGTTGAATTATCCACAGAGGTCTCCTCCTCTCCAAAACAAACAGACCTGGTCATTTAAACCGGTAAAAACACTGAATAAAGCAGTTGCATGTCACAAATCAATGTTATCCTACATACTGGACTTTTAAGCACAGACATCCAAGAGACACAGCGTAGAGAAAACGGAAATATAGCGAGGCAAAATGCTAAACGAGAGTGAATCTGGGGTTGGATTTTCACAATCCTGCGTAGTATACCTTTAAGCAAACTAGATTAGGCGTCTACATGGGCCCAAATTGTTGGACCCAGACCAAAAAGGACCTGTGGTAAACCTGTCCAAACCCAAACACAAGACCTGAAGAGACCTGAGGATAATTGAACCCGATCCACAATGCGGTCAGGACCTCTATAGCAGATGCAACCAGTAGATCTTCTTACACACTTCCATACTTTTCCTCTAGCTTCTAAATCCACCACTGCTGTGCACTGAGATTTCTTTTTCAAACATCTCTGAACTGTATGCAGCCCCGTACAGCACTGTGCTCCGAAAGGTGAAAGAACAGTGCAGCGGTACAGTGTGTGTTTGTCTTTTAAGTGTAGGTGTTCATGTGTTGGTGTGTGTTCCGGCAGTGCATCAACAGGCTTTCATTTCAAGCTGCGATGCGCTAACCTTATTTTTTCCATGCTTTTTTTTGCAAGGTTTTTCAAAGCACCCGAGACTGCCGGTCAGTTCTCGCCGTCTGGTTGTTTTTATTCCAGTCAATAGAGAGGCCTGTTGTGGCACATTTTACAAAAAAAAGAGAGAGAGAGAGAGAAAAAGAAAGAAAATACTGGGCTGTTTGTCGAGCTGAGCTGTAATTGAGGTGTGTTTTGGGTTGTTCGCTGCTTCGCTGGACCTCGTGAACTGGCTGCACAGGGAAAAAAAACAACAATAATGGATCTTTATGAGTCAGCCAGTGCAGAAACAGAGAGAGGGAGAGAAGAGAGAGAGGGAGATGTAAAGACAAGACGGAAGAAGAGAAGGGTGAAGGAGAGAGAGAGAGAGAGAGAGCAGTGTCTTCACAGACCCCATTAGCGGAGTGCCACAGTGGTGCGGCATCCAAACCAACCCGGAGCATTATCTGCCCTACGTTTAAATGAAACGCGCTAACAAAAGGCCCCAGCGCTTGCAAACCCAGCACACACATGCACACACACACACACACACACACAAACTCAGGCCAGGCAAGAGAGAAAGGAAGAAAGAAAAGAGAGTAAAGGAAGAAAAGGGATGCTGAGAAAAGATGAAGAGAGGCAGAGGGAAATGGAGGGGGGGGGATTGGAGAGAAACGACGAGGGGCGGTATTGAACGCGAGATAGAAATCCCTTTTCTGTGCCCGGCTAGCTATTGTTTGGCTGTGTGGCTCACAAAGGCCATTAGCAGCAAACAGCAGGTTGGGATGAAAATTTAATGAAGGCTTTAATCATTATGAAAGGCCTGGAATATTACTGCTCTCTCTGTCTCTCTCTCTCTTACACACACACACACACACACACACACACACATACACACTGCTTCCAGCTGGATCAATGACACACACACACACACACACACATTTAGAGTCTAGGAGCATTAACACTAGGAGGGATGTGAACAAGGGGCCAAAGACATGAAATGGGTCAGAAAACGATAAACATCTCGAAACAGAATGAGAAGCTTGACTTATTGAAGGCAAGCCTGGAGCGAGACATCACACACACACACACACACACACATAGACAATCACGCACACACACACACACACACACAAATATGGCTTAAGTTTGAAAGATATAGTTCTGTGTCTGTGGCTAGTGTTGCTCTACTTAGGCTAGATGAATGGAGAATGGTAGATACTAGGTCAGTGTGTGTGTATGTGTGTGTGCTGTTTAAGCCTTTGGGAGCATGTATACTTGTGTGTGTGTGTGTGTGTATTTGCATATGTATTTGTGACAGAGCATGTGTGTGTGTGTGTTATGGCAAGGATTGCATTTTGCATGCATGCAAGGTGTGTATGTGTGTTGGCCCTCTAATAAATGACTAGCCATGTTGTCCCCCATGGCCTGGCCCAACCATGCTCCACTGCTCCCCTGCTCTCTCCATTCATCTCCTGTCTTACTCCACCGGCCACCTGCTACCCTGGAGATACACACTCACACACACACACCGGTACATGTATGTGCAGACGCACAAACGCCGCCTTCAGTAAATTCTTCAGGAGCGACAGGGAGGAACAGTGAAGATAAGAATGCCATGACACTCACTCGCCCGCGTGTGTGTGTGCTTGTGTGTGTGTTTATGTGTGTGTTTGTTTGGACCCGAGGCGAGGGGCCGCTGGGTGAGCGGCTCGTGCTGCAGCGTGTGTGTGTGTCATTACGTGGAATAATGAGAGCAGAGTGCAGAGCGTCGCGGGAGGCGAGGGGTCGAGAGGAGAGCCGGTGTTAAAGCCCAAGAGAGATGGCTGCACACACACCTGTGCGGCTGAACACACACACACACACACACACACACACACACACCTGGACCATTCCCTTGGACTCGCCGTTTAACCTCTTGTGACCTTTGTGCCACAGAGCAGGGCCTGGTGATAATCTATTAGACCAGCGGTGGGAGAAGACATGCATCTGATAGACAGACAGACAGAGTGAGATGATAAACTGCGAAATAAAAGAAGAAGAAAAACGAGGGGAATTAAAAGGAGGAGAAACATCACTAAATGGGGCACAGATGTTCATCTCGGCCCCTGGAGTGGTGCCTCCGCTGCCCTGGACTTTCACCAGACACTCAGCCTCATTCCTCCTCTCCTCTCCTCTCCTCTCCTCTCCTCTCCTCTCCTCTCCTCTCCTCTCCTCTCCCTCTTCCTCTTCTCCTCTAACTGTAAGTGGCTCACAGTCCTCCTCTAACTGTAAGTGGCTCACAGTCAGTGCCAGCTGAGCTCCATCTCTGGACCTGTCTGTTGACCCTCTGCTACCCAGCTCCAGCTACCCGTCACTGGGGCTCCGTGGCCTCCGGGACTTTTTCTGTTATCTCTTTTTTTTTTTGTAATGTGTAACCTCTGCTGTGAACAGCTCCTCCACTATAATTGTGTTTCCACTATATATCTTTTTAGCTGAATAACCCTTTTGACACTGCATTTTGCCTAAATGATGTGAGTCATCCATCACTTAACGTGCAGAGTTGCCAGTTTTCACTCGATTTTTTTGTTTTTGTTTTGAAAATGAAGTTCTTTGCTTTTTATTCAGCAGCCAGATTTGTCAGTATTCCTCAGTTCTCTGCACTCCCGGTGTCAACACTTCACTTCCTGTGAAAAAAAAAAAACCTGTGATAGAAATTTGTATTGATTCAGCAGCAATTTAATGCCACCATCGTGTTCTAAATTTCAGAATTAAACTTCTTTAAAGGCTGATTTTAACAATTAAGATGTCTTTCCCTAAAAAGGAGAAGAAAAACACACTCAAATTGCCCACTTTCATGTGAGCTGACATCCAGTTTGACACAATGATTGCTACTCTTATGAAAAATAGCTTAGCGCTGTAAATAATTTTGCACTGAGCTTGATTGTGTGGCTTCAGTGGTCACCTCTCTTGGCGGTGACGTCGTCAGGGTCAACAAATGGCAATATCTTGTTGTTTTACTGAGCCATGGCGCAGCTCTGGGGTCAGACCCTGCCCTCTATACAGCGCGGCCTTGACCTGAACACACGTGCGGGGAAACAAGAGGCGCACTCATGCACACACACACACAGCCTCGCCCGTGCACACCCTCACGCACAATGTGCAGGTTTATAGCCACGCCGGCAACCTTGAGGTCAACCAGAATGGTGTTTTTATAGCTGAGTGTAGTCTCTGCTCCGAGGCACTGGTTTCCATACTGAAAATGCCAACTCAATGACAGATGTCACACACACACACACACACACACACAGACACATGCTCACACATGCACGCACAGCACTTCATCTATTTTCAAGGCAGGGAGGGAACCCAGGGCTTGCTTTTAGAGAGCACTGAGGCATTTTATAGGACAGCACTTAGGCAAGGCCATTGTGCCACACAAGCACACAGTGGCTGGAGCTCCCTCACGCCTCCGTACACTCCAATGGGTGACAATGGGAAGGGCGGATACATTCTGCCAAGAAGAAGGAGAGAGGGAGAGAAAGGGAGGAAAAAAAAAGAGCCGGAGAAGTGGAAGGATCGAGGCAGTCTCTGGTTCATCCGTCCATCAGACCACCCCCCTCCTTCACTTTACTTAATCCTTCAACTGCTCCGCTATATGGGGGGTTATGTCACACACACACACACACACACACACACATGCACACACACTATAAACATCAACAATGGCGTATAAAACCTAAGTCATCACATGGACCTGTGACTTTTAGGCACAGATCCCTGAGGGGAATTTGTGGACTGCAACGCACACACACTCGTACAGCAGCAGGTTCACAGCCCTAGCGTGGGAGCGGGCGAATGTCTTTATGTGATTTCCACCCTTTGTCGGTAATTAGTTAGTTGTATAAATTAACATGAAGTGCAGCAGGACTCTTACAGCCATTGTTTGTCGAGATCATTCTTCTCGCGCTGGGAAAAGGAAGGCGAATGAAACGAAACAGAGGGGGAGGTTGAAAGAGGGAATTGTTTTTTCTTTTCTCTAATTCACCACAAGTGAAAAAGAAAGTTCAGGCAAGCCAGGAAAAGTGTGATTTTGTTGTCCTGTTTGCCAGTTAAAGGCCTCTAAATACACAGTCAGCGTTCACTAAAGAGGAGCTGACACTGTGCTTATGAGACTAACTCTGCCTTGAACCTCTAACTAAAGAGATTTGAACTCTATGCGTTGGTTTTTATGCTACGCCTCCAATCCTGTGACCTGGCAAAGAAAAACTAAAACGCCAGTGGTGATATTGAAACGTTCTTTGCACAGATTGAAAAAGAATCTCTCTTTGCACCAATAAAACTCACTTTGAAGCAGACTAAGAGCTCACGCTTCATGTCGTTCATCTAAGAGAACCATTTCCTTTTTATTTATCGCTCTTCCCAGTTATCCGAGTGTCAGTTAACTTCACTGCGTTTTTTAATAGATGGGGGGAAAATCATCGCGGACATGGCTTCCAATTCAAATCGAGTCAATTTGTGTTTTTTTTTGTTTTTTTTTTTTCTTTTGTGGCATGAGAAACAGGCAACATCATGGGGCGAACCTGAGGCCTATTGTGGGGCCGGCCATTGTTGGCTTGATGAAAGCCGCATTCAAGTCACTTTTCTTATTGAATTGTTTTGCGTCTGCTTTTCAACATGGCATTCTCTCTCTCAGCCTTGCACGAGACAATCAGTGAGGATGAAACTCCTTTCTACCATTCTTCCCAGTCCAGATGAGTGATATTAAGGCGATGAATAGCGTGCGTGTGTGTGTGTGTATGTGTGTGTGTGTGTGTGTGAGAGTGTTTTGGGGGAAAAGCAGTGCCCCAGCTTTTGTCCAATACATGAGCATAAAGGGGCTTAGAGAGAGGAGAGAGGGTCCTGTGGTTTTCCTGATGGTGTGTGTGTGTGTGTGTGTGTGTGTGTCTGTGTGTGTTATTGGCCTCCCGGCGTGGCATTAAGTTAAGGACAAAGGCCTGAGGTTCATGAATCAGCCAGGGCTTCCATAGCGTGGCTATTGTGACCCATCCACAATATGACTGTCCTACAGTATTTGTATTTGCATGTGTGTATTCTTGTCTTGTTGGTACCTGGTGATGAAGACGCTAGTGGGAGTGTTTATGTGTTTATTTCTTCGCATTAGGAACATATTTGTGCACTTACTGTTTGTCATGCAATCATATTAATATGTTTGGGTGTCTGTGTGTGTATTATTGTGAGTCAGACTGTCCCACATAAAGGCCTCCTGTCACCAACTCCCAAATGTTAGACAGGCCCCAGTGTTTTGGCATCCGCCCATTGACTTCCATTCAGCGCCATGTCCCATGACCAAATCAGTGGAATTCATGATTTATCTTTTCAGCGTTCTCATAAACTCTCTTTATTTGCACGCCCCGTTGTTGTTTTCTCTTCTATTTCTGCGATCACCCTTTCTCGGGTCTTTTCTCCCATTGCCATGGAGAGACGGAGGAATGTTTTTATGCTGCAAAATGGCTGCAAGATGAATGAGTTTTGTGTAAAGTGCGCCGACTTTTGTCCCTCAATTACTTTATCAAAAGGATATGAAATGCAGCTGAAACATCTTAAAACTTTCACTTTGAAGGCACTTAAGCAACAAATAACGCTCTGAGAAATACTGTGGAAAGGAATTGCTTCTTGGAGTTCAACCAGTTTTCAAAAGGCCAGACGACTGCACCCTCAAACATTTTCACTTAATAGGAAGCGTCATCAAGTGAGCAGATAACTTCAGCAATCTTCCATTAAGTAATTTACTGACATACCAGCAGTCACTTTGTGAGTAGGTGGATGCCGCGATTTGGAATGAAACGCTTGACTTTTCATCTTGACATTGTGCCATGGCGAAATATAAAAAGTTCTCACTCTGCTGTGAGCTTTACAGACAGTTCTGTGAACATGCAAATGCTAAAGTGTGTGTGTGCATGGAGGCATTTCTGAGTTTACTTAACTTAGAAATAGGTAGTTAATGACATCTGTCTTTTCTCATACAGTAGTCTTGTATTGAAGGCTCAATTACAACTATTTGTAACTCTTGAATACACACGTCGGTAGTAGCCTCGAGAGTTTCCTGGAAAGAACTATGTAATTTGATCCTAATCACAAGGAAAACAGAGACAAAGGTCTAACTTTATTTTAGTTTGAGTTTAGTTAGCAAGTGTGTTGAGTTACAGAACAGTCGGTAATTCCCAGTGAGAAAAACATCTTAACCCAAATCAATCGTCATTTATTAATCACTAATTTTTTGAAAAATGATTCCTATATGTTCAATTTTAAGCCTATCTCTGTACAAATTTCACATTTTTGCATGTTCACCTGACTTTCTGTGACCTTAACCTTGACTTAACTTCTTGAAGACACCCTAGATTTGAACTCGTACCTTTTCCACTGGACAAAAAGAACCCTCTAACACCTGCTAACATCTGACTTTTGTATATAATGGGGACAGTTACAGTCTCTGTAGTTGTCACATGTATTTATAGGCTCCTGCTCTGATCGGCTTTGATTGACAGTGATGGAAATAGTACACTCAGGTGGACATGCTAACCTTAACCCCTTTTCCGGCATGGTTCAATGACACACCACTTCAAAATACCCTTCGTCTTCATCCAAACAGTGCTCGAACATCATTCAAAATTTAGTCAGCACACAATGAGTTTGGTTTATAAAAAAGAAGTGACCACTGTAACATTTTCACTAGCCTCCATGCTGCTTTCTATTGTTTACTAACCTGTTTTCTGGCCTGTTCATGACCATGTACATGGCTCTGGTCTACTGGCAGTTGAAAAGCACTCTATCGTCTATTTACAAAAACTCGCGTAGACAAGCTAATTTTGGTGCAGAAAAAAAGGTAAAGGTTAGTAATTGACTGGAATGAAAATATTATGAAATTATGCACCCTTAAAATACGGCATTAATGTTTGTTCCATGAATCATAACACTCAGATGAACTAGAAACCAATACAGGAAGCAGAGCTTTAAATGAGATGCTTTTAAATCAGTAAACCATGAGCAAATCAACCAGAACAAACACACAAAACTGGGATACCAGTCATGGCAAGATGGTCATATTCAAGCAGATAAAAGTGAGATTAACTTTCCTTATTGTGATGCATACATACATGTATGTGCATCTATACTACATGCACGCATGCATCTGCAAGTGTTTATGTGACCTATATAAACAGGTCCTATACTGTAGGTGCACATCTACAATTTTATGGCGCCTTCATGGCAGCACCTAAGCTTACTGTAGGCTATAATGTACTTTTACTGCATACTACTTGTCTATATAAATATATATATATATGTGTGTGTGTGTGTGTGTGTGTAAGTGTGACAGAGGCTACACCCTAGTTTCTTCTTTTTAATCCATGTAGGCTTGTGCGCAAAGTAGCAGAATCTCTTTTTTTTTTTTTTTTACAATTTTTACACATATGGAAGCATCAGAGCCCCCTATCACCCATGTCAGCAGTGTCTGGCGCAGGATTTAAGGCCTGACACGGATGTAAAAGGGGCTTCAACAGCCTGAGTGGAGGCGTGGCATTGGTGTGTATCACCGAGTAGCTCTTGTTAGATTGTCTGCACACACTGCAGTAAAAACACTCATGTACAGTATGTCGCCGCACTTGGGATGACGAACGCACCAGCCTGTGTGACCTGACCGAGGAGCTACCCATGATGCATCAGGGATAGCGAATGGACACATTCCAGCCGTCCACGTAATCGCCACCCACGGGCCACCCTTACCATTTCCGCTCCATCTTATATGACAGATGTCAAGGTGGTGTGCATACTGTTGTGGAGCTTTAGCACTTCAGTTAGTCGCAGAGCAACAAGTCAGTCAGCTAGTTACTCAGTCTTTCAATATGTCAGCCAGTCAGCGAGCAATGGAGGCCAGTCCTGCAGTTGCCAAGAAGTCAGACTCTCAGCTACTCCATCTTGTAGCTACTCAGACATCCATTCACTCAGCCGCTCCGTCAGCCAGTCACTGTGTCAGCTTTTGAAGCCACAGGGTCTATATTAATTAACCCCTGGCTTGCTGGTCAGAGGGTGGGTCCCGCAGATGAAGTGGTGGCGTCTGTGTTGTCAGCCTCAGGGGTCGTGACCCTGAGCCCACAGCAAGGCCCGGGCCTTATTTGAGCCAGATGTTGGGAGACAAGCAGTCCCCTCTCCACCCCCCACCCCTTCACTCACATTCTTTTTCCTTCGCTGCTGCTTGGCCAGCGGAGCGGCTATCACCAGCCACTCATGTCGGAGCTGTGATGCTCCTCTGGATAGATCGCTGCTGCACTTCTCTGTCTGCCCATCTGCTCCCCCCCTCATCCCTCCTCAGCCATCCTTCTCTCTCTCCCTCCCTCCCTCTCTCCCTCCCTGTGGGATCCCTCTATCCATCCATTCACCTCTACCCCTCCCTCTCCTCTATTTTCACCCCTCCCTCCTTGTTTGGCCCACTGCCCCTTTCCGCTTCGCTCAGGGGAAAGAGTGCCGTGTGTGTGTTGCCTGGCAGCGTGCCCGCTCTCATCATCCCCCCCGCCTTCTCCTCCTTTTCTCCTACCTCATCCTTCCCTCTTCTGTCTCTTTCCTCCCTCTTATCCCTTGCTTTCCATCCTTGCCCTACCCTCGCTCCTGTCTCTCCTCCCTGCCACCTTCCCTCCATCCCTCTCCTCCTACCTCCTTTTGTCCCCGTCACTCTCTCCACCTGCTTCTAATCACTCCCCCTCCATCTCTTTCACTCCCTGCCTCCATTCATACTTCGCTCTCTGTCCCCCCCCCCCCTCCTCCCTCCCTCGTCTCTTCCTCGGCTGGGCTCAGGAGCAGTGAACAGGTGTTGTCTCCTTTTGATTTGGGTGCGTTCGGATTAATGCTGTCAGCTCAGCTGTTAAAACAACTGCCACCGCCAGATGCCAGTCAGTTTGGGGCTGGAGCTGTCACCTACACACACACACACACACACAAACATCCAAACATACGCACACTCAGATGCAAAGCGTGCACGCACACAGGGCAACGTGTACATGTACACACACAAACACGGGGTCCTCTTGGCTCATTGTAATACCGACAAAGCAAATCAGCTGCTGTACGCCAGTCTTGTCTGTAACCCAGGTGTGTGTTTCTGTAGCCTCTCCAAAACATCACCGTCAGTGGGTTTAAAAGGGACGTTACGACATGACACCACAGTGATCATTAATACATAGTGAGAGTTGCTCTGAACTCACCAAGACAACTAGAGCCCATCATTTAAAGGCGCCTTATTGTAGGAACGAGGCTTCTCTCTGAATGATGGATTTGCTTCTGTATTCAGCGAGTAAACCTCCAATAAGGCTTGTTTATATTAGCTTGGCCTGTAACTGTGTTTACTTTTGGAGAAACTCTCCATTCTTACGGCGACACATGATTTCTACCTCTCCACCTTCACCTCCCCGCCTTCCTCACGCTCACTTGTTCCTTTCTTTTCTCCAAAACATCACACACACAAATGTACACCTGAGTCTCGTTCATTCCTCACTCCTCTTTGCTTCATTTCAAAGAGTTACCATGAAACTTTCACCTCATACTTCTCTGATCTGTGTCTGCCTGCGTCACCACAGACTCTCCGCCTGCGCTCACAGCCCTTTTCTTTTGGTTGCTTAAATTTAGAATCCTTGTTGTTGAAATTTGTGAGCAAAATGATGAGTAACTATGAATATCAATGATCAGCCGTGTGTAAGTGGTGTGTAACAGCGCTATTTAAGGCTCCTTTAGATGTGGGTGGAGTTTGCGAGCTTTCCTGTCTTTCCATGTGCGTGAGTGTGTGTGTGTCATATGGTGGGTGGTGGGTTTCGAAGCCGTGATGCTGGTATCTGGGTCCACATTCATAGACACAAAGCATTGACGGAAACATTCCACAATCCATCTCTTCCTTCTGGCAGATTTTTGATCTATCTTTATCTCTCCTGCTCTCGATGTCTGTCCTCTCTCTCTCCCTCTCTCTCTCAAATTGAACTCATGTACTGTACTCATGTTTGTTCGCAAGCTTCACACTAGACAGTCTTGTGATGCTGGTTCAAGGAGCTGTCCACGCCGAGACACTGGACACTTGTTTGTTCAGTCATGTCAGTTTGTCCGACACACTCTTACACCCCAAAAGCACACACGCCCAACACACTCCCTAACATTGAGCCCTCTGTCTAGCTCTCCCTGCCCCCCAGTATCAGTTTACTATGTGAAAACACAGGCGAACGCAGGGTTTCTAGCCCACTAAACCGGACTGGATTGTGCCCCAGTTTAGATCACACCCTCCTCGTCCGTTTTGTTGGTTCGTTTAATTACACTAACGAGGTTACGGCCAAGGTTATCATACCCGACTGTAGTCTCCAGTCTCTTCTGAGCCAAACGTTGTTATGACAATTAGCCCACTCAAAGAGTCATGGGTGTCTTGTCGGAGGAACAGCGGGGGGAGGAGGTGAAGAGGGTCAAAGGCAGACAGGAATGTTCAGGAAGAAAAGAAGTACTGATGCAAGATGTCTGAGAGGAGCAGAAGTCAAAGATTGTATGATATTTATCAGTGAAGTCAATGTTAGTGTAAACGAATTGACACAGTTAACTTGTTCTGATAAAGACACAGGATTGGTTTGATAAACATCCTAATCGTTCATTACTTCCTAGTGTTTATGGTAGATATACCAATTAAATTTTACGCCTAAAACATATCAAGTTTGAATGGGTGGTCTGCACATTTGAGCTCCCGTTCTCTCCAATGACTTACATTAGTGGTCTTGAATCTACCAACAAATCGGCATGCAAAAAACATTTTCTAGGCCCACCATCGCTGTAGTTCCCTCGACAAAAAGCCAACAGGATTTTTCTTTCTCCACTGGATTTTGGATTGTTTCAATAAGCTCTGTGGCAGACAAAGTTTGTGATGCTGACACGTTTTGTTCAGCAAGGTTATCTTCACAAATGAACACCGCTTTTATGATTTTTGAAACATCGCCAGAAGTAAACAGCTAAAGTTAGGCAATGAATGAACCAAACCACAGTCGCATGACTTAATGCCATGACCACAGTCAGGCTGTAAAGGTGGTGTTTTACAGGATGTCATTAAATGTCTCCAACAATTTCTGTAGCCTCATTCAGCCACTGCCTTTTTTAAGACACTCAAAGATTCTCAAGTGAGGTATTTACGGGTGTGTTTTATGCCGTAGACAGTCGTGAAAGTCTATTAAGCTTGTGTTATCCGAAATCCCATTCAAAAAACTCATGGACTTCAAGACGAAGGACCCAGAAGTACAAACACGCTAACTCATTTCTGGTCTTAAGGACTCGTTCCTGCATGACTTTATTGACAAATTGACCAGTGCTGGTATTAAATGACAAATGTTAAGACTAATCTTTAAACAAAAAGTTAGTTAATTAAAGGGGGACTCTACCAAATTGATTTTGCACCCCTAGAAAGGTAGGGAACTCAGCAACTGTCAAGACATGCTGACTTTTAGTCCCCAGTACAAAACATTCGAGCCTACATTTCCCATGATGCAACTCAATGGCATCTTTCATTAGACCCTGCCTTCCTCCCAAACACCCCTTACTTTGAAACCCCACACGTCCAGTTTGTATGCGACCCAAAAAAAAGGGTAAAATTTAAGAGAAAAATGATTCACCGTCAACACAATATGTTCTTTCACCAACTCTGTCATTGTCATTTAATTTGTGTGAGTTCTGCCCCTCCTCTTTGTTAGCCACAGATGGCTAAGTGATCTAAATGTGACCTAACCAGCAGCATCAGCCATTATTGACGAGGCAAATCTCATCAACCAATCAAACGATGATGATCTTGCCAGGAAAATTGGGGAGTAGGAAAAGATTTACAGGGGGAGACGTCGACGTGAGCGAATAATTGGAGCTCAGTGTCTCTTAAGGCTCCAACAGGTCAGGCACACACACACACACACACACATACACACATATAAACACACACATGCTAGTCAGCAGAGCATTCCAGTGCTGTTTGGACTGTTGTTGCCATTGGTCTAATGGTTCTCACATGTCTGTCGCCCTATCTTTGAGCAGCACCCAGGACAATGTGGGCTATTCTTAAGGCTTTACAACGCGCTCTGTCTCGGGCCGATCGACGCGCAGATGGAACAAACATTCACACATAGAGAAGAAAGACAGAAAGAGACAGAGACAGATATCAAGACTCAAACAGACACATAAACAGAGGGAGAAGTGTGTGCGTGTGCGTCTGTTTGTGCTTGTCAACAGCGTCCGCGTTAACTGGAATAGGCGGGTCCCGCCTCCGCCGTCCGGCAAAGCAAAGCCACTCTAAAGCCAAGCCAACTGTCAATCAAACAGCCAACACAGGGCCAAAACTATGATAGCATCAGAAATAACAGTCTTTACCCATCAGTCTCACATGCACAAACACACTCGCGCGTACACACACAAGCGCAGGGGAGGTTAAAGTCACAGCTCAGCCTTGTTTGAATAGGCTTCTAACATGCAAAGCAACATTAGTGTGTCAGGAGTGTCTTGCTGTTCTGTCTGTCTCTCTGTCATTGCTTTGACAGGCAGACGAAAAATGTCACGACTCACAAGAGAAAATGCTGTACTCTGTGGGTGTGTGTGTGTGTGTGTGTACTCTCCGTCTGTCTCTCGCGTAGTTAATGCGTGGGTCCGTTCCCCTCCTATACACAGCAGGCCCAATACACAATGTCTTCTTTTGTTGTCACGTTAAAGTGATGCAATAAAGCTGTGCAGTGACAAGGACGGCCCGGGGGCTGCTGCGGTGACAGAGACATTGAGTGTGCGCTCGTGCACGTGTGTGTGTGTGCGCGGAGTGGAGACAAGAGCACTGAAGAGGGGTTATTGCCACGAGACAGATTGCAAGTGTCATTTTCCATTACAGCAGCCCGAGCCACTGTGTACGACACAGTCACACACACACACACACACACACACAGATACACACCGATACACACGCCTTGGCCTACTTCAACAGGATGCTTTTGACAGGGAGAGATGTGCGTGCATTAAAAGAGTGCCGGCCCTGAGTATTTAACCCTCTCCTCGCTCTGACATCGGGTTGAGAAAGCAGAATTTGCAGACACGCTTTTTTTTTTATTATTATTATTTGCAATTTAAGAAAATTGGCTTGTCTTATCGGTTGATTCACAGGTCACTGATATGAATCAGAATTTTTTTTTCCATGAAACTAAAGATTTCAAGAGTCTGCAAATTACATTTCCATCTGCAAGTTGCATAGAAATTGTTGCTGAAAACCTAATTTAAGTGATTTTCATGCTTTAGTTGGCAGATTACATCATGCATTACTATTGGTTGAGAAAACTCTTTGACCTCTTATGCTTTTGAAACACTCTCAAATCATATTGAAAAGCCCCAAAATCCTAAAAGTAATAAAGATGCTTTTCTTACTTTACATTCAGGAGATATACGTTTTTCACCTGACACACAATATACTCGTCACAGCGGCTTTTCAAAGGATCCTCTGTGAATACATTGAGTTTTAAATACAGCATGACCCATTGTTGCGTGTGAAGCTCTATTATCTATTCAAAAGTCTCTCATGAGGGTATGTTTGTTAACCAGGCAATTAGCGGGCAGTATGTGGTGGTTATCAGTACCACAGTTGACACTTGGTCTCTTCAGCCTGTAAAGTATGAGGCAGTAAAATGAAAATGGGATCTGTGTTGGGTCCCATAGCTTGTCCCTAATAAGGTGCAGTGGCAGCGGCTATCAGGGGCCGAGCTGAATTAGTCCACAGCGGATTCAAATGTCTAGATGCTATCAAACACCATTTAATGATAATGGAGGTCACAGAGGCAATTGGGAAAATGCTCTGTGTGTGTATGTGTGTGTGTCTGTGAAAGGAACGTTTCTCTGTCTCCCGCAAAAAACACTGCATTAAGATAGCATCGCTAATTTCTCCAGCTCAGCTCAAACACAACATGCAGAGGAGGGGAGAGAGGAGAAGAAGAAGAAGGAGGAGAAAGAGTGGAGAAAAAAAATATAAACAGCACACGAGCGAAAATGAAACAACAAGGAAAGTTTTTCTGCGACTTTCTCGAATGTCGCTCCAGATTTTGCCCTTCATCGTTCTTTCACAATGTCGCGCCCTCTCCGCTGCTATTTCTGACTGCCAGTGTGTGGATCTGGCTCGCTGAGATTTCATGCCAGTGTAAAAATTGGCTGAGGGTTTGGTTCAAATCAAATTGGACATAAGCACCCACAACACCATCTGTTAGGGAAAGGCAGTGGAGTGAAGGGCAGAACTCTGTATTCAGATAAATGGATTTTCAATTTATTAAATTGTTGACTGACACCCTTGTAAATGTTCGCTTTATGTGCTGTGGCCTATTCTTAGAACGTCGCATTTAATGGAAACATGTTGCTATATACATCCATACAATCCCTAATATTAGAATGAAAAAAAGAGCACACTACATCTGTTGTTTTGTGTTAGTTACATTCCTGCTTTTTATATTTCTGCAGCACAGTGGCCTCACATTTAAAGGAGAGGGGAAAAAAAAGCTAATTTGTCCTTTTTAAGCTTTTTTTCCCCCTCCCCCTAAAACTTCATCTCCTTAAAAAACAAAAATAAAGCCCTCTCTTCGGTTAGCCTTTAGGTGTTTTGGCAAGTGATATGGTGTGTGTGCGATTTTCTGTAACAGGTGTGTCGCCCCGAAATGTGTTTAGAGACGCGTCTGCGATTGTGACAGTACTTTAGGGGAGGACCATATGTCCCTTGTTGCTTCACCCAAAAACTTAACTTACTTTGCACGGTGAATAACAGTCTCTTAACTCTCAGAAGTTGATGTCATGTAGTTCAGTGTGTGAGTGCGTGCCAGATACTCTCAGTTTGTGTGTGTGAAAGTGTCCCCTTAGCCTGCCTAGTGGTCTGGGTGTTTATTAATAACTAAAGTTGGAGCAGCTTCTGAATTAAAAAGTCACTGTGGACGTTGAGAGCGACCAGGGACTGAGCCTAACACACACACACACACACACATACAGTATATATGTGCACGCTCTCTGTTTCTCTCTGACTCGCGATCCTCTGCTTCAGTGGGAGACAGGGAGCACTGGGAGGGGGCTAGAAAGTAAGAAGGAGGAGGAGGAGAGGGATTTTAGTGTTTACACAGAGGCCCGGCCACCGCGGCAACTGTTGCCAAGCGCTGTTCTCCCCAACAACAAGCCAGTAATTGGTACTGTTAGCGGCTAACCTTGCGGAGGTGGTGGTGCGAGGTGGGCTTGGACAAAAAGCTTTTTGATACATCTCCCTCTCTATCTCTTTCTCCTCTCTCAAGCCGCAGTATAGTGCCCCTGGTTTTTTTCTTCTTCTTCTTCTTCTCTTTTTTTTTTTTTTTTTTTTTTGACAAGAAGAGACTGCCCGTAATCTTGGCACGGCCCCCTTCGCTTTGGAACGATTGGACCGTCTTTAGAAGGAATCGATGAAAATGTGTCCAGACACATGGCCCAGCTCAACCAGACATGAATTGATCATCAAAATATCAACATCATCATTTCGTAATGGAGTGTGTCGGTGCCTTCAGCGAGGGGGGGAATAAGCCAGACTGAAAAGCAAAAGCTGCAGTATCAAGAGGGTGTAAATAAGTGAGCAGTTGTATTCCAAATTCTGCTTTTTTCTTTTCGGAAGTTTCTTTGAACATTTCCATAATGTAGGAGGTCGAGTCTATCAAAGTTGTAACATCCTACTACTGAAAGACTTAAGTTACCTCATATGATTTAGATAGTGACACTACTTTTTCCCTTTTTAAACTACAGCAAGTATTCAGTACAACAGGGACTGCTGCTGTGTTAGGTGAAGTGTTAAGACTATGATGCTCCAGGTACCCTCCTAGCATCAGTTTTGCACGCTCATCACGCATGTCAGTTTACATTTCCGCTGATTAAATGCAAACATTTTCTTTTCAAAATAAAGTTAGAACATAGGTAAAATAAACGTTTCTTTTTAGGTCTACTTCCTTAGGTTTAGGCAACAAAAGCGCAGGTTTCGATTTAGAAAAAACATCATGGTTTGGCTTAAAAAATAAGTATGTTAGGTTATGTCACGTGACATACGTTGCAAGTGTAGTATGCTACACATGCTAGCACACTACATTGTTACTAAAATAACTTGATTGACTTTAGTTTCATACATGACACAAACAGCGGTCTCTTGGGTGAATGTCTTGGGTTTGTTTGACCCATCCACCTCCCCTCCTGTCCGCCCTGTGCAAACTTTCCTACTCTTCCTACTCTAACCCATCTTATACAGCGCTAAAGGGCGCCTCGTGCTTTGGTATCTGACGCCAATGGCCACTGACCGTCGTACTATCGGTGTTTGAGGAGCTTGGAGGGAGACTATTTTAGTTTACATGACAGTTATAATCTAATCTTTCCATCATATGTAAGCATGCTT
Source organism: Epinephelus lanceolatus (assembly GCF_041903045.1). NCBI lineage: Eukaryota > Metazoa > Chordata > Actinopteri > Perciformes > Serranidae > Epinephelus > Epinephelus lanceolatus. Next base: position 21,943,032 of record NC_135756.1, read on the forward strand.
TCTCTGTCTCCGTCATGGCCGCCAGCGAATGTTTTTCCCCCCACAGAAGTCACCACACATCTCTGCTCGCTTTCCCTCTCTGTTACTTCTTCCTTCCATCTCAATACTTCAGTGTTCAGGGTGGCAGTCTCAGACAAACTCCACCAGTGCTTGTATAATTGCTTATTCAATGTTGACCCCTGCTCAGTTTGGGAGGGAGGAGGAGAACGGAGAAGGAAAAGGAGGGGAAGGCAGGGGGGTGGCGGGTTGGGGGGAGTAGCAGGAGCCCGCCCCATGGCTGCCAAGGCCCAAGTCAATGTGGAGCCTGTTTTTTCGGAATATAAGGGCCGGCCACGGGTCCCAAGCCAGGGCCCTTTCCTGTGGGCCCTCCTCCTCCTCCTTCTCCTTCGTTCTCCTCCTTCATCCTCCACCCTCCTCTGAGCCCGGCTGGGCCTGGCGCTGGCACAGAGGTCCCTTTGTTGTGCACCCGAGGGCCCAGGCTCTCTCTCTCTGTGTCTCTCGCTCCCTCTCTTTCCACAAACCCCCCTCTTCCTCCTCCTCCTCCTCCTCCTCCTCACCAACCCTCCCTCCATTTTCCTCTAAAGGTCTCCAGGCTTCACAAATATGAGATAATAGGAAAAATAGAGCTGGCCGCTTGTGGTGACTCAGGGCAAAACGTCTGAGTGAAAAATAGAAAGTGAGTGAGAGAGGGAGAGAGAGGTATTGTTTGTGAGGTTGGTTGGGGCGAGCTGGACTGAAGTCGAGTCTCCTCCCATCTCTCCCTCCCTCTCTCTCTCTCTCTCCCTCGCCTTCTCTCTCCAGCAGCTTCTGAACCAAAAGCTCACTGTGGATCCAAAAGCCGGATGGGGGCTCGCTCTAACACACACACACACACACACACACACACACACACATGCACACAGTGTCTCTCTCCCTCTCTCGGCAGGTGGACGGGGTTGTTTTGGCTCGGCTGCAGGGCAGCAGCTTGACTCCGTTTGAGCCAATGAGCCAAGATAATAGCCGACGATTCCAGAGTTATTGTCAGCGTTTTCCCCCCTCTGCTTTTCCCAGAATCCCTCGCGCTGCAGTGCGGGATCGGACTGGGAACGTCACCCTCGGATGAATTAATGCGCTTTAAAAATACAACAATCGGGATCCAGAGTTGTGCGTTCAAAACCCAGACAGTCAAAACAAGGAAGGATGGTTTTTAAAAGTGTCCCATTAATGTCCCAAAGAATATTGGGTTTGAATATTTCATCCAGTGTAAACATCATATAGCTTTAATAAGGAGCTGGAACAAGCTGATACAGAATATAAATAAGTGGAATAAGATCATTTTTCCGACCTTAAAGCTACTTCGGGGGAAACTGAATTTCATGAGTTAACATTACCCTCCTTTACTGCCCTGTACGCCTCACACGTCCACTTCCTTTTATTCCCTTCGTCTTTTCATTTCCTCACTCCTTCGTTTTTGTCAAGGGGGAGGCGGGTATCCTCCCTCGCCCTCAGCTCCCAACACCCCACCCTGCAAATATGCAGCCCACACCCCTGCGTGGGCACCAGACTCCACCCGCTTACCTCACAGAACACACACACGTCTTATACGTCAGAAGAACAGGGAGTAGCTACTCTGATTTTCATGGAAAGAGTTGTGCTGTCCTCCTTTATTATGTGATTTTTGGCTGTAATTAGCAGTAGTAGACGCTCGCTGTGTTTCCATCTAACTGTCAAGCGGATTTTGTAAGAACTCTTGAAATATTGCATACATAAACTCAGGTGCATTTCCATCTGCTGGGCTGAAGGGAGTAAATCTCTGAATGTGAGCGAAGTGGAAAGAAGTCTTTCAAGAGGGAAGTTGTTATTGTTGTGCATTGTCAGGTAATGGTGGCCATATATCACATTCTTATATGAAGATGAAAACAAGGAAATGTAATTGGCAGTTTGAAGCATTCTAATGCACCAACTAATGCCCAAACAGCTATGACGAGAAGCTAATGCACGAGAGAGAGCTAGGCATTTTTGTGAGGTCATGGTTTCAGGATGTCCAAACACATCTTTTAACCGATGCACGAGCTTGTGCATGTTTATCACGGGCGACAGTGAGGGTTCATTTCTCATAGTGTTCACCACATCAATCAACATCTCACTAAAAGCTGCAGCATGCCAACTCTTCTTCTCTTCTCCTCTCCTCTTTTCTCTCTTGTCCCCTCCACTCCTCTTGCCCATTTCCTCCCATTTTGCCATCCGCCGCACAATGAAAGAGCCTCTTGGCTTTTATTAATAGTTAAAGTGGCCCCGGCCTGTCACTGGGGACAATAACTGCAGCCCTGTTAATAAATAAAAATAATAACTAGGAGATGGAGACAGAGAGGGAGTGCAATGGAAAGAGAACAGGCGACACTGCCATTTGTTGTTCCCTCTCACTTGTCAAAGCTCTTTGGCTTAAAAGCCTCTGTCATTGTTGAGGGAGAGGGGGCTGGAGGGAGAGATGAGAGTGAGAGACAGAGAGAAAGGGGGAGAGAGGGGGAGCGCCAGGGGCTAATAGCACCTGTTGGGGTGATGGTGAGACAGCTGTCATGGGGGGGGGCACACTCTTTCTTCTACTCTTTCTTCCTCTCTACGCATGTTTCTTTCCGTTGTTTTGTGCAACCGATTCCCCGTCTATCTCAGTCCTTCTCAGTCCTCCTCCCACCTCCACCCCGCTGCTAACCTTGTCCCTGAAGGCTGTGGTGGCTTCTGACAGAAAGCACTAGGGCGCATCTGGGGACGCAGTGCTGAAACTGACTAACTGGCTGAGTGGCAGCGTCGAGAACGCAAGGACAGACCAGTCAGAGTCCAAGGACGGTGGAGGGATTTGAAAAGAGTGAGGGATGAGAAATGGAAAGAGTGAGAGGTGGACCACCTTGAAGTTCAGCACTGATCTTGCGCTACGTGTGTTTGCGAATGTGTGCCTATTGTAATCAACAGAGCGTGAGTGCTGTAGTCTTGAAGCCAGAGGAAAGGACCTGATTCAGGCCTCTGGGGAGGCTGCCGGCACACACACCCTCACACACACACACACACACACACACACACTGAGGTACAGTATGTAGGACATGCTGCGGTGCTTTGTGTGTGTCTGAGCAGAGCGTGTATGTCTCCTCTCTCTCGCATGCGTACTTGTTTGCTTGTGATCATGTGTCATTTTAAATCCCGAAAATCTCCAGGTGGTTTCTCATCCTGATCTCGCCACATTCACTCCATCGCAGCCAGGAAAAAAAATAGAGGGATTAAAAGGAGAGAAGGAAGTTTGGGCAAAGCACTGCTTTTTGTGTGTTTGGATGACGGGTAAAAAGTACTTTGATTTTGTTGTTGAGTGTAGTGGCAGCGTGTGTGCGTTCATGTCTCACTTAGTGGAGAAAAAGTGCTAAGCTGTTCAGCTCAACACACCGGTCATCTCCCTCTCCCACTGTGGAAAGCATTAGTGTGTGTGTGTGTGTTCATCAGTGCAGGCAAGCTGTCTCATACCAGTGAGATTAAGACTTTTTTTTTCTTAAATCAGTCATTATGGGGGGGAAAAATAATCCGGGGACAAACAAACTTTTCGCCTGCCATCAGCAGTTGCGAGCGTATATACGTCTGTGTGTGCAGCTATACATACAGCGTGGGCTCACTCAAGTGCATGCATTGTGCATGCATGTGTCTGTGTGTTTTGCGGGTGTTTGTGCATTCAAGTGTGTGTGTTTGCGTTGGCTGATAGGGTTAATCTCCCCACTCAAAGTGTAAAACCTCTTTCCTTCGCAAGGCCTCGCATCCCAAGTGCAGATGGCTCCCAGTAAATAGAGTTCTCTCTCCCTCTCTCTGTCTCACCCTATTGCTTCACACTTTCAGTCTCCCTTTGTCTCATCATTTCCCTTGTTCCCCTTTGTTCACATCAATAACAGTCAACAGGGTGACGGGGTTAATGGCAGCGTGTCTGTATGTGCACATGCGTGTGTGTGTGATTGCTATTAGCGCATATATGTGCACACATGTAGAGCTGAATCTCTGCGTGTGTATGCTCTCTTGTGTGACATTTCCATTTCCCCCACTGTGTGTGTCTGTGTGTGCACATCTGTGTGTGAGTGTGATCATAGTTAGGGAGTGTAATTAGTGATTTTGCGGGTGTGTGTGCACATATGTGTTTGCGCAGGGGTTTGTGTGTGTAAGGGTCTGTGGAGTGTGTGTTGAAAACAAAGCGCTAGCTGATAATGTGTCCATTGTGGCGGGTGCATTAAGGCCCTCTTTGTCTCAGGGCCCACAGGGCTAATGATTCTCTAGCAGCAGGTGAGAGGGAAAAAGCCTCTCTCTTTCTCTCCCTCTCTCCTCCACTTGTCTCTCTCTTTATCTTGCGTTGCCTCTCTCGCTCTTTCCCTTTTGCTCACTTGTTTTTGTTCTTCAGATTTCCTCTCTTTCGATTATCAGCTTCTCTCTTTCCACCTTTCTCTCCCTCTCTCTCCCTCTCTCTCCTGCTGATGCGGCCATTAGGCTGAGCTGCCGCTGCCTTTATTACAGCAAATGGACTTTAAATGAGCTTTATTGTCATGTTGGCCAGCCAACTGAATCCCTCTCTCTCTCTTTCCTCTGCCCCCACCCTCCCCCCCTAAACAGAGGCCCCCAGCATTGAGAGGCTGTTGTCAAAGGACTGGAAGGATAAACTTTTGGCCATGGGCTCAGGGCACATCGGAGAAATTAAAGGTATGGTACAACTAAGTAATGACAGAACTAAACTTAACTGAGCTGAATTCAATTGACCATTTAAACTTAAAGTTGAAGTAGGCAGAAATCTGAGAAAGGCAAAAAAAATTATCAGAATTTGAAAATACACCCTTCCTCTGCAGCTCTCCCCTCCCTGTCCTAAGCCCCTCCCACCAGACAAGCACAGGCATATGCATGCCAATTCATCGATTAATTTAATCTAGAGTTGCGCACCGCTCATTTACTCAGCCACGGCTTGCCTCTTTCTATGTGTCAGACCAAAAATGAGGCATAAAGACAACTAGCTAGCCTCTTGATGGTCCCTCCCCCTTGCTCCCCGCCGCTTTGGACTGCTTCTCAAGAGGGATAGCGGGCATCAGCTCCGAAAACTGACCTTGGCAGCTGTAGCAGCTCCAATTCAGCCAGCGCAAACCCCCCAACGCCGAGTGAGTGTCACAGCAGGTTGGTGGCCAGTGGCCTTGCTCAGTCCACCCTGTGTAATGGCAGCAACAGAAAGTTTGCTGATCCAGCGGCAAGTCATGACTGTCTGGTACTCCCGGAGCTGGGGTATGCACTGTTTGGATTCAGGTTGCTGAGGCCGCTGACTTGAGGTCTGTCTCCGGAGCTGCTGCCTGCTCGCCTCCTGGTGAGGTGGTCTGTTGCGGCGGGCAGAGAGCACACTGTGATTTGAGGCTTTAGCTAACATTGGCTACATAAACTTGAGCTTTCTCTCCATCTCTGAAACACTTTGCTGATATTACAGGGCTTTCATTTCATTCATAGACAGACACTCTTTAGACCCTTTGCAACAGGTCGGTCTTCCTTTTTTGGGTTGCTTTGCTGTAGGCAGTTGTTGCCAGTACTGGAGTAGCAATTTTCTCTGCAGGATTCTCCGCCATTGAATCGGCTTTCAACGAAGGAACATGTACGTGCATCTGCATTTGTAGAACAGCCATTAGGAACGCCCTCTATCTGAAATAACCTGTGACTGGTTGACAACTCCTGCCATAGAAAGATTTCTAAAGCCGGAAAACAGAGCCAAGAGGAGGTGCAAAGATCAACTTTTTTCTCAGTCCACTTGAATCACAATATGGTCAAAGTTAATATTGGATTTCTGCCCAATGGCGGCAAAATAAAACTGCCTACTCTTACTTTAAGATTGCCCCTCCAATGTCCGTTTAGGAAAATTTTTTATAAATCTATTAAAAAAAAAAAATCTTTAAAAAAAAAAAGACTAATTTTAACTTCGCATCTTGCCCCATTATCAAAAGTGATCCAGGTGGATGTTGACTGTGTCCATAGTTACAGTGCAGGACTGCGAGCAGGTAATGCAAAATGGCTTCATAGTGCAGAACCACCAAAATGAAAACACATATTCAGCAAGCGAAACAAAAAAAATCAATGACATCATTGTACTTCCTGTTTACATCATGCATGGCAGGAAAAGCAGTAACAAAGATTTAAAAGATATTCATAAGCAAAACAAAAAATAGTTCCTATATTACTGGAACTCTCTCCTGTATCTCATTATTTTGCATATATACAAACAGTGGGCACAAAGTCAAATTGACTGAAACCACTCGCATGTCAGTTGAGGGCATTTCTGAGAAGCCCAATTACTTAAAAATAACAAAAAATGTCATTTAGTGACTCGGCTGTAAGCTTATAATTAAAAGGAGTGAGATCTGGGGAAAAACAGCCTTAATTCAAGGTTAAATTGAACTGAAATAAACTAAAATTGACTAAATTCAGTTGAATTGAACTCAAATGAACTGAGCTGCCCTGAACTTAACCAAGCCAGCCGCATCGTCCTGTGTTTAACCAACATGTCAAACACTCAATGACGTCTCTCAGCTCTGTGTTAATCTCAGTGTTAATCACCCATTCTATCCACACCAGCCCTTCTTAACATCCGAGAGTCAGACAGACAGAGCAGGACAGAGGGCAGGAAGTGGAACAAAAAGGGAGCCAGAGAAGCAGCACTGTGAATAGGCAGGAGCGAGAGTCAGCCAGAGAGAAAGAGAAAGTGAAGGGAAAAAAGATGTGATAGAAGCAGAGAGAGGTCGAAGAGTCTGGCTATTATTCCCTGTAACTCCAGGGCAAAGCCGTCGTTCTCCTCCAGTAATTGAGCTTCATTAGGAAGCAAAGCAATATGTAATCAAAGAGCCTTGCAGAGTGGCGTGGCCGTCGAGAGGGGGGCTCCATTGATCAAACCCCCTTTTCCCAGCTCCCTGCCGCGCTGACATTTCTGTGTAGGGGCGTCCCGCTTGGCGCACCACACACCAACAGCTGGGGAGCAATATCAGGAGTGTGTATGAGTGCATGTGCGTGTACGCAGTGGAAGTGCATATGCTGCTGAGTCCATGTGTGTGTGTGTCTTAGACAGTGCTTACATAACAATGTGTGTCTGTGAGTGCGAACTTGTGTCTCTGATTGTGGGAAAAGAAGACAGAAATATATAGTAAGTCAAGCGTTCGTACACTCGATTGTACACGTGTGTGCGTGTGTGCTGTTCTTGTTTGTCAGTGCATCCCTTGAATGTTTTTTTCCCCCCATCGAATTCCATTGAAGAGCTTTTTGTGGGGAACAAAGTGATTTTGAGCCACTGCCTCTCGCTCTGTCTGCTGCATTGAGAAGCCACATTGGTAAAAGGCCCCATGCTGTTCACACAGCAAAACACACACACATACACACACAGAAGTATGGAACTCATGGCACTAGAATAAATATCCCCACGGTATAGTGTCATTAACATCAGATTTGCAGCATGAGATAGTTGAAAGTGACAGGAAAGCTTGATCTCTTAAACTCTTGATTTCCTTTGAATTGCCCCTTGTGCTTCTTTACATGCTGTACAACAGTTTTATATACGGCATCAGCTTGTTTCAGCACTTCTTAAGAGCTCAATGGTGTTATACTGGGGGAAATATTTTAAAGATTATTCTTCCCAAGATTCCTTATTCCATCAAATTGAAATATTTTGGATGTCTTTGCATCATTTGATGCCCATTTTCTCAAACTTCTGCTGCCCAGAATATCTGGTATCTTTAGAAATGTTGGAATCTTAACTGCAATTTACCAGGGGCGATAACAGGGTTTCCCACACATTCATTCATTTCTGGCAAACTGCCACAATTTCAGCATTTGTCGCCACATATACATTTTCTATTTCTGGAGCTGTGCCCCTCTCTCTCTATCTCTCTTTCTCTCTTACATGTTTGTTAATTCATATAAAAAATATAACGCTCTATTTCTCAGTGCTCTCGTTTTAGTGTTTTCAAACCTACTTTAGATGAAATCAGCTACACTCCCAAGAAAACTGCGCACCCTGTGGTCTATAGTTGGTTCTAACCTGTGTAACAGCAGCAACAAAAGTTTGACTTCACTTTACTCTGCAGGAGCTGGTTGTCTAATCAATTGATTTGAACTGAACAGCTTTGATAGATCCAACCACGAACTGATTGACTAATCATTTCTCCAGCCTGGGACTCAAACTCAGGAAGGGAAAAAAATAAAACTCATGAAGAGTTCCTCTGTGCTGCGTTCATGGACCTGCAAAAGCCTCCGAATTCAGAGACAGGCCACAGAATGATGAAGAGGCATACACACACATCCAGCACTGCCTGCTACCGCCACACATAGAATCTGTTTCTGAGGGAAACACTGTGATATTATGTTTTGGGATACTGTATCAATTCCCAAAAGCACTGATTTTTAATTAATAGTTTACATGCAAAGATGTGTGGCAGTGGTTCATTTCATGTTGTGTTTAAACCCCAGACATCTAGATAACAGTGTCATAATCTGTCGTCAACCGTTTGACTCTTCCACTTCAACATAGCAACAGTGTTTTACAGGGACTGTGATAAATTTAAACGCAGATGCCACTGTTCTGATTGCATAAAAAAAGTGAACTTTTTTCAAACTACATTTATATGGTGGTGTAATCTTTATATTATGACAGTTTTCCTAAAATTAGATTAAAAAACATTGCACTAGATCGCCTTATTTACAGTATTGCAATATATTGCAATATATTTAATTGCACCCCATGTATCGTGATATGTATTGTATCTCCAAATTCTTGCTTTCTGAGGGAGCAGCTGTGTTGTACAACATGAGCTTGTAAACAGGATTTACGAGGGTAAAGACAGCAAACAAACTCAACAAAATACCACTAATAGTAAGATCCTGTCTGTAGTCAAACAAATGAAGTAAACTATTAGGAAAATCAAGTTACTGCAAACTGTGTAGTAAGTGCTTTAATTAAACCTTAATTTCATTATCTTAATCTTAACTTAATTCGATTATTTACAGTAATTGTGTTGTCCTGGTGCATGTAAATGTGCTTCTTAATATACTTCCAGACTGCTCTGTCGTCTCTCCTTCGCCTTTTCCTCTCTTAACTCTCATATCTTTCCTTCACCATCATGTCCGTCTTATCCCTCTCCTCCTCTCCCTCCTTCCCTTCCCCCCTCAGCCATCTCATCCCCGCTCCTCCCTCCTTACCGGGGGGGGAGTTATCAATGCAGCCGGGGTCATTAATTAGCACCGTGAACACGGTGACAAGTATTACATTGTTACAAATTGGTTAATTACGCCACGCACGGGTGTGCGTGAGAAAAAAAAAGGTGAGAGAGTTGCTGTTGGTTCTGTGGGTTTGTAGGTAAGCAATCTGCCTAAGGAGGAATGTGTGTAAACCAATGGAGGAAACCAGTTATCGATCCGCCTGCCTGCCTCGCAGCAGCTGAGGAAACAAGCCGACGCAGAGCTGATTTATGGGGCGACCGCAGAAATTCTGAAAGTCTGAATGGGAGGGAAAGGGGAGCGAGAGACAGGGCGGCTCACATCCACGTAGGAGAGTTTCTAAAATCTCGTCTCAGTTAGGGAGCGTGTTGTTTTCTTGGATTCATCTTCTTCTGCAAATACTCTGGTTTGCTGATGAAAGATCCGCAGCTGAGAGGGGGATTGAGAGCAGCTTGTAGAAAAAGAATAGACTGCTTGTCTTCGTTTTCACACACCTAACAACCCAGGCTGCTGGTTAGAGGAATGTCCTTCGACCTCAGCGTACACAGTTTTGCACAGAAGCACCCAGTTTTATTGTGTTTGCATTTGTGCATGTGCATGGATGTGTGTGTGTGTGTGTTAAAGGGGGGTTAACCCTAACAAGAACCTCCTACAAGAAAGACTCCTTTGATCCATCGTTTCACCTTTGCAACCCCCCCTTATCCTTTTTTTCCCCCCTTGCCCCCTTCCTCCCCACCCCTTCACCCCCCATTTGAACAGGCTAACGTTTTTAACACAAGGCTCTTTCTTGTCTTGGTCAGCTTTGGCTACACACACACACACACACACACACACACACACACACAGACAAGCACGCACACACACACACATTTCTGGCTCTACAAAGGTGGGTCTGTGAGTTAGGACAGCGGCGTGTTTATTTTTCCAGCGGCCAGTGCTCCCGACAGTTGCCTTTATTGTTCATTGTTGGCGGATGGATGGAGCGCGGAGGAAAGTGAGGGAGGAGGAGGGGGAGGCGGGCAGTGGAGGCGGGCGGGTTGGGGGGTGGCGTGAGGCGGCGGCTACCAACAGGGAGGACAAATGGATGGCTCTCACCTTCCCAGGGCGGTCAAAGGGCAGGTCAGCAGCCGTGTCTCCTCGCCTTTGCTCCCCCCTGCCCCTCTCCTGACTCCCCCCTTTCATCCCCTGTTGTGTTTCTCTTTCTTTTCCTCCCTGCTTCCCTCCCTCTGTCCCTCTTTCCCTCCTCTCTTTCTCATCTGGTTTGACTGGTGCAGGAATGTGGCCCTGTTAAAGGTAGCAGCTGAAGAACAATGGGGGATTGTGCTATTCTACACGTGCACGTACACACACAAAAGCGGCATGTAGGCAAACATTGGTACATATGACCAGACATGGGCGCACACACTCGTACTGATTGTGCCTCAGTGTGCCTCTTTCTAACTACATCCTGTTGAATGATTTAGGCCTTGTGTGTGTGTGTGTGTGTGTGTGTGTGTGTGTGCGCGTTTGTGTGTGTTAGTAATGGAGCTAGTATGTCAGGATCTGAGAGGTCAAAGGTCAGGCCATGCTAAATGTGAGCAGGAGGTTGGCTGACTGCAGGGTAAACACAGACCAGACACACTCGCCTTCTCTCTTTCTGTCTTTTTTTTCTCTCTCTTTCACACACACACACATTCACCGAGTCACAAAAAAACAATCTCCACATTTACCCTTAATAAAATACACTTAGATTTTACTTAAAGTTTAAGCAAGAAATGTAAATTTTTCAAAACCTGGCTGAGGATTTATTTTTGTTTGTTAAAACATATGAATTTGGCTCACGTTTTACATTTGTTTTGCCGCCACGTTTTGCCTGTTTACAAGTGTTTCCTCAGCCAGATTTATTTGCTTTATTTCAATAAGGCAATAAAGGCAGTGATGGATGTGGCTCGAGTAATCGCTGCTGGCCTTCTGTGCCCAGGAAAATAAGTTAACATCTGGTTTTACAACTCAGCAGCACTTTGCCAAACGCACCTTCCGCTGACATGCCCCCCCCCCCCTCCTGCCGTCCAAAACCCCTAACCAGTCATATATTAGGTTGACCAACAAGCCATGGAAAGCTCTACACTGCTTTGTTGTTCCTTCCTCCTCCGTTCTTCTCCTTCATGCCTCTGACCTCTAACCTCACCCCCACAATCCTTTCTGGCCTCCAGATAACCATGAAAATCTCTAAAAGAAGAACAACACAGTGTCAGCTTTATGCTTCTGTTGCATTCACATGTTACATATATGTCCTAATGCAATAATCTATTACTGCTCTCCTGATATAAGTGATCAGGTAGACATATATAAGTCAAACTTTTCCTCCACATGATGATAGAAGTTTCAAAGTGTAACCTCAACCGAGTCTTGCTCTTTTCTTCAAAGTGCTACCATCTCATCTTTGACCCCTCTCTTACCCCCTCCTCACCCTCTCTCTCACCCTTTAGGTACCGCAGACAGCCTGGCAGAGAAAGAGCGCCAGCTCATGGGCATGATTGGCCAGTTGAGCAGCCTGAGGGAGCAGCTCCTGGCGGCCCACGAGGAGCAGAAGAAGCTGGCTGCCTCGCAGATGGAGAAGCAGAGGCAGCAGATGGAACTGGCCAAGCAGCAGCAGGACCAGGTATACAGGGGGCCACGCTGCATGTGAAGGGCTTCACTTGGAAACGCTGTACACTGTATGCCTATACTGCAAAACAAATCCAGCCTAACAATTCCTTTAGTCCAGCTTGAGTTCACAGAATCAAAGAAAAATTAAAGCATTTGTTACATCGCTTGTCTCTTATCAGATCAGCACTTTTACCCATCTGTAGATATTTTGAATCTTTGGGAAATCCGCCCTATTTTAAGATAAAATCTACTTCTTCCCCTCTTGTAATTACTCCAAAAAAATCCTGTATATCTGTTGTGCCAGATCACAAACGCACATGATTGGATACCGATTCTGAATCATAAGTTATATGCACACACAGGTGCACATACACACTTAAACATCCCAAATGGTCACCATAAATTCTCACACAGGATTCTTCTTTTCTCTGCACTCTTTCTCTCTCTCTCACACACACACACACGCATCTTCTACTGTACACAGCCAGAGACATGCGCCTTTGGCAGCTCAAACACAGGGACACTGCACAGGAATAAGCTGAGGGTATGTAGTGCTGGAGCGGATGCAGCGCAGACATACACACGCGCGCTTCCACACATACACACACTCCAAGCTCCCAGGCGAGGGTCTGCCAGGTATTTGCATAGAGAAGGGTTTCCCTCTTTGTTGTGCTTTTTAGCCTCTGGAAAGCTCGGGTTTTGCAAAGAGAACACACACACACATGCAGAAACACAGCTGTAAGGACAAATCACCTGTGACAAACACAATGCCTTATAGTGCCCTTGGCTGGATCCCGGCACCACTGCGCACAGAGTGTGGCTGCATGTGGATGTACTGTATGTGGATACTGTATTCTTGTGCTTCCACTCCACTCTGTGAGCCACTGGAGACTCTGTGTCCAGGAGTTAATTATATTTCAGGTTTCAAGTTGTTGCAGAATGAGTGAGAACAAATGCAAAAGAAGGGCAAGCTTTAAAACAGAGTAAAATGATATCACAAGCAATAAACAGTGTAAATAAAAGTGAAAAATGTCTCCAAATTGATTTTAACTAGTAGATAAGAATCCAAAAAATTAGCTT